>NC_090449.1:386309411-386623681 GCF_031143425.1 Pleurodeles waltl | reverse complement strand
AGGAGCCACAAATTTCCTTCCACCCAGCGTTCCCCCAACATCTTCTGATAAAAATGATACCTCACTTGTGTGGGTAGGCCTAGCGCCCCGCGACAGGAAACGCCCAAAAGCGCAACGTGGACACATCCCAATTTTTTGAAAGAAAATAGAGGTGTTTTTTGCAAAGTGCCTACCTGTAGATTTTGGCCTGTAGCTCAGGTGGCACCTAGGGAAACCTACCAAACCTGTGCATTTCTGAAAACTAGAGACCTAGGGGAATCCAAGATGGGGTGACTTGTGTGGCTCGGACCACGTTCTGTTACCCAGAATCCTTTGCAAACCTCAAAATTTGGCTAAAAAAAACACAGGTTCCTCACATTTCTGTGTCAGAAAGTTCTGGAATCTGAGAGGAGCCACAAATTTCCTTCCACCCAGCGTCCCCCCACGTCTCCTGATAAAAATGATACCTCACTTGTGTGGGTAGGCCTAGCGCCCGCGACAGGAAACGCCCCCAAAGCGCAACGTGGACACATCCAATTTTTTTAAAGAAAGCAGAGATGTTTTTTGCAAAGTGCCTACCTGTAGATTTTGGCCTGTAGCTCAGCCGGCACGTAGGGAAACCTACCAAACCTGTGCATTTCTGAAAACTAGAGACCTAGGGGAATCCAAGATGGGGTGACTTGTGTGGCTCGGACCACGTTCTGTTACCCAGAATCCTTTGCAAACCTCAAAATTTGGCTAAAAAAACACTTGTTCCTCACGTTTCTGTGGCAGAAAGTTCTGGAATCTGAGAGGAGTCACAAATTTCCTACCACGCAGCGTTCCCCCACGTCTCCCGATAAAAATGATACCTCACTTGTGTGGGTAGGCCTAGCGCCCGCGAAAGGAAACGCACCAAAGCGCAACGTGGGACACATCCAAATTTTGGAAAGAAAACATAGGTGTTTTTTGCAAAAGTGCCTACCTGTAGATTTTGGCCTGTAGCTCAGCCGGCACCTAGGGAAACCTACCAAACCTGTGCATTTCTGAAAACTAGAGACCTAGGGGAATCCAAGATGGGGTGACTTGTGTGGTTCGGATCAGGTTATGTTACCCAGAATCCTTTGCAAACCTCAAAATTTGGCTAAAAAAAACACATGTTCCTCACATTTCTGTGGCAGAAAGTACTGGAATCTGAGGAGGAGCCACAAATTTCCTTCCACCACGCGTTCCCCCACGTCTCCCGATAAAAATGATACCTCACTTGTGTGGGTAGGCCTAGTGCCCCGCGACAGGAAACGCCCCAAAGCGCAACGTGGACACATCCAAATTTTTTTAAGAAAACAGAGGTGTTTTTTGCAAAGCACCTACCTGTAGATTTTGGCCTGTAGCTCAGCCGCAACCTAGGGAAACCTACCAAACCTGTGCATTTCTGAAAACTAGAGACCTAGGGGAATCCAAGATGGGGTGACTTGTGTGGCTCGGACCAGGTTCTGTTACCCAGAATCCTTTGCAAACCTCAAAAATTCGCTAAAAAAACACAGGTTCCTCACATTTCTGTGGCAGAAAGTTCTGGAATCTGAGAGGAGCCACAATTTCCTTCTACCCAGCGTTCCCCCACATCTCCTGATAAAAATGATACCTCACTTGTGTGGGTAGGCCTAGCGCCCGCGACAGGAAACGCCCCAAAGCGCAACGTGGACACATCCAATTTTTTGAAAGAAAACAGAGGTGTTTTTTGCAAAGTGCCTACCTGTAGATTTTGGCCTGTAGCTCAGCCGGCACCTAGGGAAACCTACCAAAACTGTGCATTTCTGATAACTAGAGACCTAGGGGAATCCAAGATGGGGTGACTTGTGTGGCTCGGACCACGTTCTGTTACCCAGAATCCTTTACAAACCTCAAAATTTGGCTAAAAAAACACTTGTTCCTCACATTTCTGTGGCAGAAAGTTCTGGAATCTGAGAGGAGTCACAAATTTCCTACCACGCAGCGTTCCCCCCACGTCTCCCGATAAAAATGATACCTCACTTGTGTGGGTAGGCCTAGCGCCCGCGACAGGAAACGTCGCAAAGCGCAACGTGGACACATCCAAATTTTTGAAAGAAAACAGAGGTGTTTTTTGCAAAGTGCCTACCTGTAGATTTTGGCCTTTAGCTCAGCCGCCACCTAGGGAAACCTACCAAACCTGTGCATTTCTGAAAACTAGAGACCTAGGGGGAATCCAAGATGGGGTGACTTGTGTGGTTCGGATCAGGTTCTGTTACCCAGAATCCTTTGCAAACCTCAAAATTTGGCTAAAAAAAACACATGTTCCTCACATTTCTGTGGCAGAAAGTACTGGAATCTGAGAGGAGCCACAAAATTTCCTTCCACCCAAGCGTTTCCCCCACATCTCCCGATAAAAATGATACCTCACTTGTGTGGGTAGGCCTAGCGCCCGCGACAGGAAACGCCCCAAAGCGCAACATGGACACATTCAATTTTTTTAAAGAAAACAGAGATGTTTTTTTGCAAAGTGCCTACCTGTAGATTTTGGCCTTTAGCTCAGCCGGCACCTAGGGGAAACCTACCAAACCTGTGCATTTCTGAAATCTAGAGACCTAGGGGAATCCAAGATGGGGTGACTTGTGTGGCTCGGACCACGTTCTGTTACCCAGAATCCTTTGCAAACCCTCAAAATTTGGCTAAAAAAAACACATGTTCCTCACATTTCTGTGGCAGAAAGTTCTGGAATCTGAAAGGAGCCACAAATTTCCTTCCACCCAGCGTTCCCCCACATCTCCCGATAAAAAATGATACCTCACTTGTGTGGGTAGGCCTAGCGCCCGTGACAGGAAACGCCCCAAAGCCGCAACGGTGGACACATTCAATTTTTTTAAAGAAAACAGAGATGTTTTTTGCAAAGTGCCTACCTGTAGATTTTGGCCTTTAGCTCAGCCGGCACCTAGGGAAACCTACCAAACCTGTGCATTTCTGAAATCTAGAGACCTAGGGGAATCCAAGATGGGGTGACTTGTGTGGCTCGGACCACGTTCTGTTTACCCAGAATCCTTTGCAAACCTCAAAATTTGGCTAAAAAAAACACTTGTTCCTCACATTTCTGTGACAGAAAGTTCTGGAATCTGAGAGGAGCCACGAATTTCCTTCCAACCAGCGTTCCCCCACGTCTCCCGATAAAAATGATACCTCACTTGTGTGGGTAGGCCTAGCGCCCGCGACAGGAAACCGCCCCAAAGCGCAACGTGGACACATCCAAATTTTGGAAAGAAAACAGAGGAGTTTTTTGCAAAGTGCCTACCTGTAGATTTTGGCCTGTAGCTCAGCCGCCACCTAGGGAAACCTACCAAACCTGTGCATTTCTGAAAACTAGAGACCTAGGGGAATCCAAGATGGGGGTGACTTGTGTGGCTCGGACCAGGTTCTGTTACCCAGAATCCTTTGCAAACCTCAAAATTTGGCTAAAAAAAACACATGTTCCTCACATTTCTGTGGCAGAAAGTTCTGGAATCTGAGAGGAGCCACAAATTTCCTTCCACCCCAGCGTTCCCCCACATCTTCTGATAAAAATGATACCTCACTTGTGTGGGTAGAGCCTAGCGCCCCGCGACAGGAAACGCCCCAAAGCGCAACGTGGACACATCCAATTTTTTGAAAGAAAACAGAGGTGTTTTTTGCAAAGTGCCTACCTGTAGATTTTGGCCTGTAGCTCAGGTGGCACCTGGGGAAACCTACCAAACCTGTGCATTTCTGAAAACTAGAGACCTAGGGGAATCCAAGATGGGGGTGACTTGTGTGGCTCGGACCACGTTCTGTTACCCAGAATCCTTTGCAAACCTCAAAATTTGGCTAAAAAAACACTTGTTCCTCACATTTCTGTGTCAGAAAGTTCTGGAATCTGAGAGGAGCCACAAATTTCCTTCCACCCAGCGTCCCCCCCACGTCTCCTGATAAAAATGATACCTCACTTGTGTGGGTAGGCCTAGCGCCCGCGGACAGGAAACGCACCAAAGCGCAAGGTGGACACATCCCAAATTTTTGGAAAGAAAACATAGGTGTTTTTTGCAAAGTGCCTACCTGTAGATTTTGGCCTGTAGCTCAGGCCGGCACCTAGGGAAACCTACCAAACCTGTGCATTTCTGAAAACTAGAGACCTAGGGGAATCCAAGATGGGGTGACTTGTGTGGTTCGGATCAGGTTCTGTTACCCAGAATCCTTTGCAAACCTCAAAATTTGGCTAAAAAAACACATGTTCCTCAGCCATTTCTGTGGCAGAAAGTACTGGAATCTGAGAGGAGCCACAAATTTCCTTCCACCACGCGTTCCCCCCACGTCTCCCGATAAAAATGATACCTCACTTGTGTGGGTAGGCCTAGTGCCCGCGACAGGAAAACGCCCCAAAGCGGCAACGTGGACACATCCAAATTTTTTTAAGAAAACAGAGGTGTTTTTTGCAAAGCACCTACCTGTAGATTTTGGCCTGTAGCTCAGCCGCAACCTAGGGAAACCTACCAAACCGGTGCATTTCTGAAAACTAGAGACCTAGGGGAATCCAAGATGGGGTGACTTGTGTGGCTCGGACCAGGTTCTGTTACCCAGAATCCTTTGCAAACCTCAAAAATTCGCTAAAAAAAACACAGGTTCCTCACATTTCTGTGGCAGAAAGTTCTGGAATCTGAGAGGAGCCACAAATTTCCTTCCACCCAGCGTTCCCCCCATGTCTCCCGATAAAAATGATACCTCACTTGTGTGGGTAGGCCTTGCGCCTGCGACAGGAAACGCCCCAAAGCGCAACGTGGACACATCCAATTTTTTTAAAGAAAACAGAGATGTTTTTTGCAAAGTGCCTACCTGTAGATTTTGGCCTGTAGCTCAGCCGGCACCTAGGGAAACCTACCAAACCTGTGCATTCCTGAAAACTAGAGACCTAGGGGAATCCAAGATGGGGTGACTTGTGTGCCTCGGACCACGTTCTGTTACCCAGAATCCTTTGCAAACCTCAAAATGTGGCTAAAAAAACACTTGTTCCTCACATTTCTGTGGCAGAAAGTTCTGGAATCTGAGAGGAGACACGAATTTCCTTCCAACCAGCGTTCCCCCACGTCTCCCGATAAAAATGATACCTCACTTGTGTGGGTAGGCCTAGCGCCGCGACAGGAAACGCCCCAAAGCGCAACGTGGACACATCCAAATTTTTTTAAAGAAAACAGAGATGTTTTTTGCAAAGTGCCTACCTGTAGATTTTGGCCTGTAGCTCAGCCAGCACCTAGGGAAACCTACCAAACCTGTGCATTTCAGAAAACTTGAGACCTAGGGGAATCCAAGATGGGGTGACTTGTGTTGCTCGGACCACGTTCTGTTACCCAGAATCCTTTGCAAACCTCAAAATTTGGCTAAAAAAACACTTGTTCCTCACATTTCTGTAGCAGAAAGTTCTGGAATCTGAGAGGAGCCACAAATTTCCTTCCACCCAGCGTCCCCCCACATCTCCTGATAAAAATGATACATCACTTGTGTGGGTAGGCCTAGCGCACGCGACAGGAAACGCCCCAAAGCGCAATGTGGACACATCCAATTTTTTTAAAGAAAGCAGAGATGTTTTTTGCAAAGTGCCTACCTGTAGATTTTGGCCTGTAGCTCAGCCGCCACCTAGGGAAACCTACCAAACCTGTGCATTTCTGAAAACTAGAGACCTAGGGGAATCCAAGATGGGGTGACTTGTGTGGCTCGGACCAGGTTCTGTTACCCAGAATCCTTTGCAAACCTCAAACTTTGGCTAAAAAAACACATATTCCTCACATTTCTGTGGCAGAAAGTTCTGGAATCTGAGAGGAGCCACACATTTCCTTCCACCCAGCGTTCCCCCACATCTCCTGATAAAAATGATACCTCACTTGTGTGGGTAGGCCTAGCGCCTGCGACAGGAAACGCCCCAAAGCGCAACGTGGACACATCCAAATTTTTTTTTTAAAACAGAGGTGTTTTTTGCAAAGTGCCTACCTGTAGATTTTGGCCTGTAGCTCAGCCGGCACCTAGGGAAACCTACCAAACCTGTGCATTTCTGAAAACTTGAGACCTAGGGGAATCCAAGATGGGGTGACTTATGTTGCTCGGACCACGTTCTGTTACCCAGAATCCTTTGCAAACCTCAAAATTTGGCTAAAAAAACACTTGCTCCTCACATTTCTGTAGCAGAAAGTTCTGGAATCTGAGAGGAGCCACGAATTTCCTTCCAACCAGCGTCCCCCCACGTCTCCTGATAAAAATGATACCTCACTTGAGTGGGTAGGCCTAGCGCCCGCGACAGCAAACGCACCAAAGCTCAACGTGGACACATCCAATTTTTTTAAAGAAAGCAGAGATGTTTTTTGCAAAGTGCCTACCTGTAGATTTTGGCCTGTAGCTCAGCCGCCACCTAGGGAAACCTACCAAACCTGTGCAGTTCTGAAAACTAGAGACCTATGGGAATCCAAGATGGGGTGACTTGTGTGGCTCGGACCAGGTTCTGTTACCCAGAATCCTTTGCAAACCTCAAAATTTGGCTAAAAACACACATGTTCCTCACATTTCTGTGGCAGAAAGTTCTGGAATCTGAGAGGAGCCACAAATTTCCTTACACCCAGCGTTCCCCCACATCTCCCGATAAAAATGATACCTCACTTGTGTGGGTAGGCCTAGCGCCCGCGACAGGAAACGCCCCAAAAGGCAACGTGGACACATTAAATATTTTTAAAGAAAACAGAGATGTTTTTTGCAAAGTGCCTACCTGTAGATTTTGGCCTTTAGCTCAGCCGGCACCTAGGGAAACCTACCAAACCTGTGCATTTCTGAAATCTAGAGACCTAGGGGAATCCAAGATGGGGTGACTTGTGTGGCTCGGACCACGTTCTGTTACCCAGAATCCTTTGCAAACCTCAAAATTTGGCTAAAAAAAACACTTGTTCCTCACATTTCTGTGACAGAAAGTTCTGGAATCTGAGAGGAGCCACGAATTTCCTTCCAACCAGCGTTCCCCCACGTCTCCCGATAAAAATGATACCTCACTTGTGTGGGTAGGCCTAGCGCCCGCGACAGGAAACGCCCCAAAGCGCAACGTAAACACATCCAATTTTTTGAAAGAAAACAGAGGTGTTTTTTGCAAAGTGCCTACCTGTAGATTTTGGCCTGTAGCTCAGCCGGCACCTAGGAAAACCTACCAAACCTGTGCATTTCTGAAAACTAGAGACCTAGGGGAATCCAAGATGGGGTGACTTGTGTGGCTCGGACCACGTTCTGTTACCCAGAATCCTTTGCAAACCTCAAAATGTGGCTAAAAAAACACTTGTTCCTCACATTTCTGTAGCAGAAAGTTCTGGAATCTGAGAGGAGCCACAAATTTCCTTCCACCCAGTATCCCCCCACGTCTCCCGATAAAAATGATACCTCACTTGTGTGGGTAGGCCTAGCGCCCGCGACAGGAAACGCCCCAAAGCGCAACGTGGACACATCCAATTTTTTTAAAGAAAGCAGAGATGTTTTTTGCAAAGTGCCTACCTGTAGATTTTGGCCTGTAGCTCAGCCGCCACCTAGAGAAACCTACCAAACCTGTGCATTTCTGAAAACTAGAGACCTAGGGGAATCCAAGATGGGGTGACTTGTGTGGCTCGGACCAGGTTCTGTTACCCAGAATCCTTTGCAAACCTCAAACTTTGGCTAAAAAAACACATATTCCTCACATTTCTGTGGCAGAAAGTTCTGGAATCTGAGAGGAGCCACACATTTCCTTCCACCCAACGTTCCCCCACATCTCCTGATAAAAATGATACCTCACTTGTGTGGGTAGGCCTAGCGCCCGCAACAGGAAACGCCCCAAAGCGCAACGTGGACACATCCAAATTTTTTTTTAAAAACAGAGGTGTTTTTTGCAAAGTGCCTACCTGTAGATTTTGGCCTGTAGCTCAGCCGGCACCTAGGGAAACCTACCAAACCTGTGCATTTCTGAAAACTAGAGACCTAGGGGAATCCAAGATGGGGTGACTTGTGTGCCTCGGACCACGTTCTGTTACCCAGAATCCTTTGCAAACCTCGAAATTTGGCTAAAAAAAACACTTGTTCCTCACATTTCTGTGGCAGAAAGTTCTGGAATCTGAGAGGAGCCACGAATTTCCTTCCAACCAGCGTTCCCCCACGTCTCCCGATAAAAATGATACCTCACTTGTGTGGGTAGGCCTAGCGCCCGCGACAGGAAACGCCCCAAAGCGCAACGTAAACACATCCAATTTTTTGAAAGAAAACAGAGGTGTTTTTTGCAAAGTGCCTACCTGTAGATTTTGGCCTGTAGCTCAGCCGGCACCTAGGGAAACCTACCAAACCTGTACATTTCTGAAAACTAGAGACCTAGGGGAATCCAAGATGGGGTGACTTGTGTGGCTCGGACCACGTTCTGTTACCCAGAATCCTTTGCAAACCTCACAATTTGGCTAAAAAAAACACTTGTTCCTCACATTTCTGTGGCAGAAAGTTCTGGAATCTGAGAGGAGCCACGAATTTCCTTCCAACCAGCGTTCCCCCACGTTTCCCGATAAAAATGATACCTCACTTGTGTGGGTAGGCCTAGTGCACCCGACAGGAAACGCCCCAAAGCGCAACGTGGAGACATCCACATTTTTTAAAGAAAGCAGAGATGTTTTTTGCAAAGTGCCTACCTGTAGATTTTGGCCTGTAGCTCAGCCGGCACCTTGGGAAACCTACCAAACCTTTGCATTTCTGAAAACTAGAGACCTAGGGGAATCCAAGATGGGGTGACTTGTGTGTCTCGGACCACGTTCTGTTACCCAGAATCCTTTGCAAACCTCATAATTTGGCTAAAAAAACACTTGTTCCTCACATTTCTATGGCAGAAAGTTCTGGAATCTGAGAGGAGCCACGAATTTCCTTCCAACCAGCGTTCCCCCACGTCTCCCGATAAAAATGATACCTCACTTGTGTGGGCAGGCCTAGCGCCCGCGACAGCAAACGCCCCAAAGCTCAACGTGGACACATCCAATTTTTTTAAAGAAAGCAGAGATGTTTTTTGTAAAGTGCCTACCTGTAGATTTTGGCCTGTAGCTCAGCCGCCACCTAGGGAAACCTACCAAACCTGTGCATTTCTGAAAACTAGAGACCTAGGGGAATCCAAGATGGGCTGACTTGTGTGGCTCGGACCAGGTTCTGTTACCCAGAATCCTTTGCAAACCTCAAAATTTGGCTAAAAAAACACATGTTCCTCACATTTCTGTGGCAGAAAGTTCTGGAATCTGAGAGGAGCCACAAATTTCCTTCCACCCAGCGTTCCCCCACATCTCCCGATAAAAATGATACCTCACTTGTGTGGGTAGGCCTAGCGCCCGCGACAGGAAACGCCCCAAAGCGCAACGTGGACACATTCAATTTTTTTAAAGAAAACAGAGATGTTTTTTGCAAAGTGCCTACCTGTAGATTTTGGCCTGTAGCTCAGCTGGCACCTAGGGAAACCTACCAAACCTGTGCATTTCTGAAAACTAGAGACCTAGGGGAATCCAAGATGGGGTGACTTGTGTGGCTCGGACCACGTTCTGTTACCCAGAATCCTTTGCAAACCTCAAAATTTGGCTAAAAAAACACTTGTTCCTCACATTTCTGTAGCATAAAGTTCTGGAATCTGAGAGGAGCCACACATCTCCTTCCACCCAGCGTCCCCCCACGTCCCCTGATAAAAATGATACCTCACTTGTGTGGGTAGGCCTAGCGCCCACGACAGGAAACGCCCCAAAGCGCAACGTGGACACATCGAATTTTTTTAAAGAAAGCAGAGATGTTTTTTGCAAAGTGCCTACCTGTAGATTTTGGCCTGTAGCTCAGCTGGCACCTAGGGAAACCTACCAAACCTGTGCATTTTTGAAAACTAGAGACCTAGGGGAATCCAAGATGGGGTGACTTGTGTGGCTCGGACCAGGTTCTGTTACCCAGAATCCTTTGCAAACCTCAAAATTTGGCTAAAAAAACACATGTTCCTCATATTTCTGTGGCAGAAAGTTCTGGAATCTGAGAGGAGCCACAAATTTCCTTCCACCCAGCGTTCCCCCACGTCTCCTGATAAAAATGATACCTCACTTGTGTGGGTAGGCCTAGCGCCAGCGACAGGAAACGCCCCAAAGCGCAACGTGGACACATTCAATTTTTTTAAAGAAAACAGAGATGTTTTTTGCAAAGTTCCTACCTGTAGATTTTGGCCTGTATCTCAGCCGGCACCAAGGGAAACCTACCAAACCTGTGCATTTCTGAAAACTTGAGACCTAGGGGAATCCAAGATGGGGTGACCTGTGTGGCTCGGACCAGGTTCTGTTACCCAGAATCCTTTGCAAACCTCAAACTTTGGCTAAAAAAACACTTGTTCCTCACATTTCTGTGGCAGAATGTTCTGGAATCTGAGAGGAGCCACAAATATCCTTCCACCCAGCATTCCCCCACATCTCCTGATAAAAATGATACCTCACTTGTGTGGGTAGGCCTAGCGCCCGCGACAGGAAACGCCCCAAAGCGCAACGTGAACACATCCAAATTTTTTTAAAAAAACAGAGGTGTTTTTTGCAAAGTGCTTACCTGTAGATTTTGGCCTGTAGCTCAGCCGCCACCTAGGGAAACCTACCAAACCTGTGCATTTCTGAAAACTAGAGACCTAGGGGAATCCAAGATGGGGTGACTTGTGTGGTTCGGATCAGGTTCTGTTACCCAGAATCCTTTGCAAACCTCAAAATTTGGCTAAAAAAACACATGTCCTCACATTTCTGTGGCAGAAAGTACTGGAATCTGAGAGGAGCCACAAATTTCATTCAACCCAGCGTTCCCCCATGTCTCCCGATAAAAATGATACCTCACTTGTGTGGGTAGGCCTAGCGCCTGCGAAAGGAAACGCCCCAAAGAGCAACGTGGACACATCCTATTTTTTTAAAGAAAACAGAGGTGTTTTTTGCAAAGTGCCTACCTGTAGATTTTGGCCTGTAGCTCAGCCGGCACCTAGGGAAACATACCAAACCTGTGCATTTCTGAAAACTAGAGACCTTAGGGAATCCAAGATGGGGTGACTTGTGTGCCCCGGACCACGTTCTGTTACCCAGAATCCTTTGCAAACCTCAAAATTTGGCTAAAAAAACACTAGTTCCTCACATTTCTGTGGCAGAAAGTTCTGGAATCTGAGAGGAGCCACGAATTTCCTTCCAACCAGCGTTCCCCCACGTCTCCCGATAAAAATGATACCTCACTTGAGTGGGTAGGCCTAGCGCCCGCGACAGGAAACGCACCAAAGCTCAACGTGGACACATCCAATTTTTTTAAAGAAAGCAGAGATGTTTTTTGCAAAGTGCCTACCTGTAGATTTTGGCCTGTAGCTCAGCCGCCACCTAGGGAAACCTACCAAACCTGTGCATTTCTGAAAACTAGAGACCTATGGGAATCCAAGATGGGGTGACTTGTGTGGCTCGGACCAGGTTATGTTACCCAGAATCCTTTGCAAACCTCAAAATTTGGCTAAAAAAACACATGTTCCTCACATTTCTGTGGCAGAAAGTTCTGGAATCTGAGAGGAGCCACAAATTTCCTTCCACCCAGCGTTCCCCCACATCTCCCGATAAAAATGATACCTCACTTGTGTGGGTAGGCCTAGCGCCCGTGACAGGAAACGCCCCAAAAGGCAACGTGGACACATTAAATTTTATTAAACAAAACAGAGATGTTTTTTGCAAAGTGCCTACCTGTAGATTTTGGCCTTTAGCTCAGCCGGCACCTAGGGAAACCTACCAAACCTGTGCATTTCTGAAATCTAGAGACCTAGGGGAATCCAAGATGGGGTGACTTGTGTGGCTCGGACCACGTTCTGTTACCCAGAATCCTTTGCAAACCTCAAAATTTGGCTAAAAAAACACTTGTTCCTTATATTTCTGTGGCAGAAAGTTCTGGAATCTGAGAGGAGCCACGAATTTCCTTCCAACCAGCGTTCCCCCACGTCTCCCGATAAAAATGATACCTCACTTGTGTGGGTAGGTCTAGCGCCCGCGAGAGGAAACGCCCCAAAGCGCAACGTGGACACATCCAAATTTTGGAAAGAAAACAGAGGTGTTTTTTGCAAAGTGCCTACCTGTAGATTTTGGCCTGTAGCTCAGCCGCCACCTAGGGAAACCTACCAAACCTGTGCATTTCTGAAAACTAAAGACCTAGGGGAATCCAAGATGGGGTGACTTGTGTGGTTCGGATCAGGTTCTGTTACCCAGAATCCTTTGCAAACCTCAAAATTTGGCTAAAAAAACACATGTTCCTCACATTTCTGTGGCAGAAAGTACTGGAATCTGAGAGGAGCCACAAATTTCCTTCCACCCAGCGTTCCCCCACATCTTCTGATAAAAATGATACCTCACTTGTGTGGGTAGGCCTAGCGCCCGCGACAGGAAACGCCCCAAAGCGCAACGTGGACACATCCAATTTTTTGAAAGAAAACAGAGGTGTTTTTTGCAAAGTGCCTACCTGTAGATTTTGGCCTGTAGCTCAGCCGGCACGTAGGGAAAGCTACCAAATCTGTGCATTTCTGAAAACTAGAGACCTAGGGGAATCCAAGATGGGGTGACTTGTGTGGCTCGGACCACGTTCTGTTACCCAGAATCCTTTGCAAACCTCAAAATTTGGCTAAAAAAACACTTGTTCCTCACATTTCTGTGGCAGAAAGTTCTGGAATCTGAGAGGAGTCACAAATTTCCTACCACGCAGCGTTCCCCCCGTCTCCCGATAAAAATGATACCTCACTTGTGTGGGTAGGCCTAGCGCCCCCCACAGGAAACGCACCAAAGCGCAACGTGGACACATCCAAATTTTGGAAAGAAAACAGAGGTGTTTTTTGCAAAGTGCCTACCTGTAGATTTTGGCCTGTAGCTCAGCCGGCACCTAGGGAAACCTACCAAACCTGTGCATTTCTGAAAACTAGAGACCTAGGGGAATCCAAGATGGGGTGACTTGTGTGGTTCGGATCAGGTTCTGTTACCCAGAATCCTTTGCAAACCTCAAAATTTGGCTAAAAAAACACTTGTTCCTCACATTTCTGTGGCAGAAAGTTCTGGAATCTGAGAGGAGCCACGAATTTCCTTCCAACCAGCGTTCCCCCACGTCTCCCGATAAAAATGATACCTCACTTGTGTGGGTAGGCCTAGCGCCCGCGACAGGAAACGCCCAAAAGCGCAACGTGGACACATCCAAATTTTGGAAAGAAAACAGAGGTGTTTTTTGCAAAGTGCCTACCTGTAGGTTTTGGCCTGTAGCTCAGCCGCCACCTAGGGAAACCTACCAAACCTGTGCATTTTTGAAAACTAGAGACTTAGGGGAATCCAAGATGGGGTGACTTGTGTGGCTCGGACCAGTTTCTGTTACCCAGAATCCTTTGCAAACCTCAAAATGTGGCTAAAAAAACACATGTTCCTCACATTTCTGTGGCAGAAAGTTCTGGAATCTGAGAGGAGCCACAAATTTCCTTCTACCCAGCGTTCCCCCACATCTCCTGATAAAAATGATACCTCACTTGTGTGGGTAGGCCTAGCGCCCGCGACAGGAAACGCCCCAAAGCGCAACGTGGACACATCCAACTTTTTGAAAGAAAACAGAGGTGTTTTTTGCAAAGTGCCTACCTGTAGATTTTGGCCTGTAGCTCAGCCGGCACCTAGGGAAACCTACCAAAACTGTGCATTTCTGATAACTAGAGACCTAGGGGAATCCAAGATGGGGTGACTTGTGTGGCTCGGACCACGTTCTGTTACCCAGAATCCTTTACAAACCTCAAAATTTGGCTAAAAAAACACTTGTTCCTCACATTTCTGTGGCAGAAAGTTCTGGAATCTGAGAGGAGTCACAAATTTCCTACCACGCAGCGTTCCCCCACGTCTCCCGATAAAAATGATACCTCACTTGTGTGGGTAGGCCTAGCGCCCGCGACAGGAAACGTCTCAAAGCGCAACGTGGACACATCCAAATTTTTGAAAGAAAACAGAGGTGTTTTTTGCAAAGTGCCTACCTGTAGATTTTGGCCTTTAGCTCAGCCGCCACCTAGGGAAACCTACCAAACCTGTGCATTTCTGAAAACTAGAGACCTAGGGGAATCCAAGATGGGGTGACTTGTGTGGTTCGGATCAGGTTCTGTTACCCAGAATCCTTTGCAAACCTCAAAATTTGGCTAAAAAAACACATGTTCCTCACATTTCTGTGGCAGAAAGTACTGGAATCTGAGAGGAGCCACAAATTTCCTTCCACCCAGCGTTCCCCCACATCTCCCGATAAAAATGATACCTCACTTGTGTGGGTAGGCCTAGCGCCCGCGACAGGAAAAGCCCCAAAGCGCAACGTGGACACATTCAATTTTTTTAAAGAAAACAGAGATGTTTTTTGCAAAGTGCCTACCTGTAGATTTTGGCCTTTAGCTCAGCCGGCACCTAGGGAAACCTACCAAACCTGTGCATTTCTGAAATCTAGAGACCTAGGGGAATCCAAGATGGGGTAACTTGTGTGGCTCGGACCACGTTCTGTTACCCAGAATCCTTTGCAAACCTCAAAATTTGGCTAAAAAAACACTTGTTCCTCACATTTCTGTGACAGAAAGTTCTGGAATCTGAGAGGAGCCACGAATTTCCTTCCAACCAGCGTTCCCCCACGTCTCCCGATAAAAATGATACCTCACTTGTGTGGGTAGGCCTAGCGCCCGCGACAGGAAACGCCCCAAAGCGCAACGTGGACACATCCACATTTTGGAAAGAAAACAGAGGTGTTTTTTGCAAAGTGCCTACCTGTAGATTTTGGCCTGTAGCTCAGCCGCCACCTAGGGAAACCTTCCAAACCTGTGCATTTCTGAAAACTAGAGACCTAGGGGAATCCAAGATGGGGTGACTTGTGTGGCTCGGACCACGTTCTGTTACCCAGAATCCTTTGCAAACCTCAAAATTTGGCTAAAAAAACGCATGTTCCTCACATTTCTGTGGCAGAAAGTTCTGGAATCTGAGAGGAGCCACAAATTTCCCTCCACCCAGCGTTCCCCCACATCTTCTGATAAAAATGATACCTCACTTGTGTGGGTAGGCCTAGCGCCCGCGACAGGAAACGCCCAAAAGCGCAACGTGGACACATCCAATTTTTTGAAAGAAAACAGAGGTGTTTTTTGCAAAGTGCCTACCTGTAGATTTTGGCCTGTAGCTCAGGTGGCACCTAGGGAAACCTACCAAACCTGTGCATTTCTGAAAACTAGAGACCTAGGGGAATCCAAGATGGGGTGACTTGTGTGGCTCGGACCACGTTCTGTTACCCAGAATCCTTTGCAAACCTCAAAATTTGGCTAAAAAAACACAGGTTCCTCACATTTCTGTGTCAGAAAGTTCTGGAATCTGAGAGGAGCCACAAATTTCCTTCCACCCAGCGTCCCCCCACGTCTCCTGATAAAAATGATACCTCACTTGTGTGGGTAGGCCTAGCGCCCGCGACAGGAAACGCCCCAAAGCGCAACGTGGACACATCCAATTTTTTTAAAGAAAGCAGAGATGTTTTTTGCAAAGTGCCTACCTGTAGATTTTGGCCTGTAGCTCAGCCGGCACGTAGGGAAACCTACCAAACCTGTGCATTTCTGAAAACTAGAGACCTAGGGGAATCCAAGATGGGGTGACTTGTGTGGCTCGGACCACGTTCTGTTACCCAGAATCCTTTGCAAACCTCAAAATTTGGCTAAAAAAACACTTGTTCCTCACGTTTCTGTGGCAGAAAGTTCTGGAATCTGAGAGGAGTCACAAATTTCCTACCACGCAGCGTTCCCCCACGTCTCCCGATAAAAATGATACCTCACTTGTGTGGGTAGGCCTAGCGCCCGCGAAAGGAAACGCACCAAAGCGCAACGTGGACACATCCAAATTTTGGAAAGAAAACATAGGTGTTTTTTGCAAAGTGCCTACCTGTAGATTTTGGCCTGTAGCTCAGCCGGCACCTAGGGAAACCTACCAAACCTGTGCATTTCTGAAAACTAGAGACCTAGGGGAATCCAAGATGGGGTGACTTGTGTGGTTCGGATCAGGTTATGTTACCCAGAATCCTTTGCAAACCTCAAAATTTGGCTAAAAAAACACATGTTCCTCACATTTCTGTGGCAGAAAGTACTGGAATCTGAGAGGAGCCACAAATTTCCTTCCACCACGCGTTCCCCCACGTCTCCCGATAAAAATGATACCTCACTTGTGTGGGTAGGCCTAGTGCCCGCGACAGGAAACGCCCCAAAGCGCAACGTGGACACATCCAAATTTTTTTAAGAAAACAGAGGTGTTTTTTGCAAAGCACCTACCTGTAGATTTTGGCCTGTAGCTCAGCCGCAACCTAGGGAAACCTACCAAACCTGTGCATTTCTGAAACCTAGAGACCTAGGGGAATCCAAGATGGGGTGACTTGTGTGGCTCGGACCAGGTTCTGTTACCCAGAATCCTTTGCAAACCTCAAAAATTCGCTAAAAAAACACAGGTTCCTCACATTTCTGTGGCAGAAAGTTCTGGAATCTGAGAGGAGCCACAAATTTCCTTCTACCCAGCGTTCCCCCACATCTCCTGATAAAAATGATACCTCACTTGTGTGGGTAGGCCTAGCGCCCGCGACAGGAAACGCCCCAAAGCGCAACGTGGACACATCCAATTTTTTGAAAGAAAACAGAGGTGTTTTTTGCAAAGTGCCTACCTGTAGATTTTGGCCTGTAGCTCAGCCGGCACCTAGGGAAACCTACCAAAACTGTGCATTTCTGATAACTAGAGACCTAGGGGAATCCAAGATGGGGTGACTTGTGTGGCTCGGACCACGTTCTGTTACCCAGAATCCTTTACAAACCTCAAAATTTGGCTAAAAAAACACTTGTTCCTCACATTTCTGTGGCAGAAAGTTCTGGAATCTGAGAGGAGTCACAAATTTCCTACCACGCAGCGTTCCCCCACGTCTCCCGATAAAAATGATACCTCACTTGTGTGGGTAGGCCTAGCGCCCGCGACAGGAAACGTCTCAAAGCGCAACGTGGACACATCCAAATTTTTGAAAGAAAACAGAGGTGTTTTTTGCAAAGTGCCTACCTGTAGATTTTGGCCTTTAGCTCAGCCGCCACCTAGGGAAACCTACCAAACCTGTGCATTTCTGAAAACTAGAGACCTAGGGGAATCCAAGATGGGGTGACTTGTGTGGTTCGGATCAGGTTCTGTTACCCAGAATCCTTTGCAAACCTCAAAATTTGGCTAAAAAAACACATGTTCCTCACATTTCTGTGGCAGAAAGTACTGGAATCTGAGAGGAGCCACAAATTTCCTTCCACCCAGCGTTCCCCCACATCTCCCGATAAAAATGATACCTCACTTGTGTGGGTAGGCCTAGCGCCCGCGACAGGAAACGACCCAAAGCGCAACATGGACACATTCAATTTTTTTAAAGAAAACAGAGATGTTTTTTGCAAAGTGCCTACCTGTAGATTTTGGCCTTTAGCTCAGCCGGCACCTAGGGAAACCTACCAAACCGGTGCATTTCTGAAATCTAGAGACCTAGGGGAATCCAAGATGGGGTGACTTGTGTGGCTCGGACCACGTTCTGTTACCCAGAATCCTTTGCAAACCTCAAACTTTGGCTAAAAAAACACATGTTCCTCACATTTCTGTGGCAGAAAGTTCTGGAATCTGAGAGGAGCCACAAATTTCCTTCCACCCAGCGTTCCCCCACATCTCCCGATAAAAATGATACCTCACTTGTGTGGGTAGGCCTAGCGCCCGTGACAGGAAACGCCCCAAAGCGCAACGTGGACACATTCAATTTTTTTAAAGAAAACAGAGATGTTTTTTGCAAAGTGCCTACCTGTAGATTTTGGCCTTTAGCTCAGCCGGCACCTAGGGAAACCTACCAAACCTGTGCATTTCTGAAATCTAGAGACCTAGGGGAATCCAAGATGGGGTGACTTGTGTGGCTCGGACCACGTTCTGTTACCCAGAATCCTTTGCAAACCTCAAAATTTGGCTAAAAAAACACTTGTTCCTCACATTTCTGTGACAGAAAGTTCTGGAATCTGAGAGGAGCCACGAATTTCCTTCCAACCAGCGTTCCCCCACGTCTCCCGATAAAAATGATACCTCACTTGTGTGGGTAGGCCTAGCGCCCGCGACAGGAAACGCCCCAAAGCGCAACGTGGACACATCCAAATTTTGGAAAGAAAACAGAGGTGTTTTTTGCAAAGTGCCTACCTGTAGATTTTGGCCTGTAGCTCAGCCGCCACCTAGGGAAACCTACCAAACCTGTGCATTTCTGAAAACTAGAGACCTAGGGGAATCCAAGATGGGGTGACTTGTGTGGCTCGGACCACGTTCTGTTACCCAGAATCCTTTGCAAACCTCAAAATTTGGCTAAAAAAACGCATGTTCCTCACATTTCTGTGGCAGAAAGTTCTGGAATCTGAGAGGAGCCACAAATTTCCTTCCACCCAGCGTTCCCCCACATCTTCTGATAAAAATGATACCTCACTTGTGTGGGTAGGCCTAGCGCCCGCGACAGGAAACGCCCCAAAGCGCAACGTGGACACATCCAATTTTTTGAAAGAAAACAGAGGTGTTTTTTGCAAAGTGCCTACCTGTAGATTTTGGCCTGTAGCTCAGGTGGCACCTGGGGAAACCTACCAAACCTGTGCATTTCTGAAAACTAGAGACCTAGGGGAATCCAAGATGGGGTGACTTGTGTGGCTCGGACCACGTTCTGTTACCCAGAATCCTTTGCAAACCTCAAAATTTGGCTAAAAAAACACTTGTTCCTCACATTTCTGTGTCAGAAAGTTCTGGAATCTGAGAGGAGCCACAAATTTCCTTCCACCCAGCGTCCCCCCACGTCTCCTGATAAAAATGATACCTCACTTGTGTGGGTAGGCCTAGCGCCCGCGACAGGAAACGCACCAAAGCGCAAGGTGGACACATCCAAATTTTGGAAAGAAAACATAGGTGTTTTTTGCAAAGTGCCTACCTGTAGATTTTGGCCTGTAGCTCAGCCGGCACCTAGGGAAACCTACCAAACCTGTGCATTTCTGAAAACTAGAGACCTAGGGGAATCCAAGATGGGGTGACTTGTGTGGTTCGGATCAGGTTCTGTTACCCAGAATCCTTTGCAAACCTCAAAATTTGGCTAAAAAAACACATGTTCCTCACATTTCTGTGGCAGAAAGTACTGGAATCTGAGAGGAGCCACAAATTTCCTTCCACCACGCGTTCCCCCACGTCTCCCGATAAAAATGATACCTCACTTGTGTGGGTAGGCCTAGTGCCCGCGACAGGAAACGCCCCAAAGCGCAACGTGGACACATCCAAATTTTTTTAAGAAAACAGAGGTGTTTTTTGCAAAGCACCTACCTGTAGATTTTGGCCTGTAGCTCAGCCGCAACCTAGGGAAACCTACCAAACCGGTGCATTTCTGAAAACTAGAGACCTAGGGGAATCCAAGATGGGGTGACTTGTGTGGCTCGGACCAGGTTCTGTTACCCAGAATCCTTTGCAAACCTCAAAAATTCGCTAAAAAAACACAGGTTCCTCACATTTCTGTGGCAGAAAGTTCTGGAATCTGAGAGGAGCCACAAATTTCCTTCCACCCAGCGTTCCCCCATGTCTCCCGATAAAAATGATACCTCACTTGTGTGGGTAGGCCTTGCGCCTGCGACAGGAAACGCCCCAAAGCGCAACGTGGACACATCCAATTTTTTGAAAGAAAACAGAGATGTTTTTTGCAAAGTGCCTACCTGTAGATTTTGGCCTGTAGCTCAGCCGGCACCTAGGGAAACCTACCAAACCTGTGCATTCCTGAAAACTAGAGACCTAGGGGAATCCAAGATGGGGTGACTTGTGTGCCTCGGACCACGTTCTGTTACCCAGAATCCTTTGCAAACCTCAAAATTTGGCTAAAAAAACACTTGTTCCTCACATTTCTGTGGCAGAAAGTTCTGGAATTTGAGAGGAGACACGAATTTCCTTCCAACCAGCGTTCCCCCACGTCTCCCGATAAAAATGATACCTCACTTGTGTGGGTAGGCCTAGCGCCGCGACAGGAAACGCCCCAAAGCGCAACGTGGACACATCCAAATTTTTTTAAAGAAAACAGAGATGTTTTTTGCAAAGTGCCTACCTGTAGATTTTGGCCTGTAGCTCAGCCGGCACCTAGGGAAACCTACCAAACCTGTGCATTTCAGAAAACTTGAGACCTAGGGGAATCCAAGATGGGGTGACTTGTGTTGCTCGGACCACGTTCTGTTACCCAGAATCCTTTGCAAACCTCAAAATTTGGCTAAAAAAACACTTGTTCCTCACATTTCTGTAGCAGAAAGTTCTGGAATCTGAGAGGAGCCACAAATTTCCTTCCACCCAGCGTCCCCCCACATCTCCTGATAAAAATGATACATCACTTGTGTGGGTAGGCCTAGCGCACGCGACAGGAAACGCCCCAAAGCGCAATGTGGACACATCCAATTTTTTTAAAGAAAGCAGAGATGTTTTTTGCAAAGTGCCTACCTGTAGATTTTGGCCTGTAGCTCAGCCGCCACCTAGGGAAACCTACCAAACCTGTGCATTTCTGAAAACTAGAGACCTAGGGGAATCCAAGATGGGGTGACTTGTGTGGCTCGGACCAGGTTCTGTTACCCAGAATCCTTTGCAAACCTCAAACTTTGGCTAAAAAAACAAATATTCCTCACATTTCTGTGGCAGAAAGTTCTGGAATCTGAGAGGAGCCACACATTTCCTTCCACCCAGCGTTCCCCCACATCTCCTGATAAAAATGATACCTCACTTGTGTGGGTAGGCCTAGCGCCTGCGACAGGAAACGCCCCAAAGCGCAACGTGGACACATCCAATTTTTTTTTTTAAAACAGAGGTGTTTTTTGCAAAGTGCCTACCTGTAGATTTTGGCCTGTAGCTCAGCCGGCACCTAGGGAAACCTACCAAACCTGTGCATTTCTGAAAACTTGAGACCTAGGGGAATCCAAGATGGGGTGACTTATGTTGCTCGGACCACGTTCTGTTACCCAGAATCCTTTGCAAACCTCAAAATTTGGCTAAAAAAACACTTGCTCCTCACATTTCTGTAGCAGAAAGTTCTGGAATCTGAGAGGAGCCACGAATTTCCTTCCAACCAGCGTCCCCCCACGTCTCCTGATAAAAATGATACCTCACTTGAGTGGGTAGGCCTAGCGCCCGTGACAGCAAACGCACCAAAGCTCAACGTGGACACATCCAATTTTTTTAAAGAAAGCAGAGATGTTTTTTGCAAAGTGCCTACCTGTAGATTTTGGCCTGTAGCTCAGCCGCCACCTAGGGAAACCTACCAAACCTGTGCAGTTCTGAAAACTAGAGACCTATGGGAATCCAAGATGGGGTGACTTGTGTGGCTCGGACCAGGTTCTGTTACCCAGAATCCTTTGCAAACCTCAAAATTTGGCTAAAAACACACATGTTCCTCACATTTCTGTGGCAGAAAGTTCTGGAATCTGAGAGGAGCCACAAATTTCCTTACACCCAGCGTTCCCCCACATCTCCCGATAAAAATGATACCTCACTTGTGTGGGTAGGCCTAGCGCCCGCGACAGGAAACGCCCCAAAAGGCAACGTGGACACATTAAATATTTTTAAAGAAAACAGAGATGTTTTTTGCAAAGTGCCTACCTGTAGATTTTGGCCTTTAGCTCAGCCGGCACCTAGGGAAACCTACCAAACCTGTGCATTTCTGAAATCTAGAGACCTAGGGGAATCCAAGATGGGGTGACTTGTGTGGCTCGGACCACGTTCTGTTACCCAGAATCCTTTGCAAACCTCAAAATTTGGCTAAAAAAACACTTGTTCCTCACATTTCTGTGACAGAAAGTTCTGGAATCTGAGAGGAGCCACGAATTTCCTTCCAACCAGCGTTCCCCCACGTCTCCCGATAAAAATGATACCTCACTTGTGTGGGTAGGCCTAGCGCCCGCGACAGGAAACGCCCCAAAGCGCAACGTAAACACATCCAATTTTTTGAAAGAAAACAGAGGTGTTTTTTGCAAAGTGCCTACCTGTAGATTTTGGCCTGTAGCTCAGCCGGCACCTAGGAAAACCTACCAAACCTGTGCATTTCTGAAAACTAGAGACCTAGGGGAATCCAAGATGGGGTGACTTGTGTGGCTCGGACCACGTTCTGTTACCCAGAATCCTTTGCAAACCTCAAAATGTGGCTAAAAAAACACTTGTTCCTCACATTTCTGTAGCAGAAAGTTCTGGAATCTGAGAGGAGCCACAAATTTCCTTCCACCCAGTATCCCCCCACGTCTCCCGATAAAAATGATACCTCACTTGTGTGGGTAGGCCTAGCGCCCGCGACAGGAAACGCCCCAAAGCGCAACGTGGACACATCCAATTTTTTTAAAGAAAGCAGAGATGTTTTTTGCAAAGTGCCTACCTGTAGATTTTGGCCTGTAGCTCAGCCGCCACCTAGGGAAACCTACCAAACCTGTGCATTTCTGAAAACTAGAGACCTAGGGGAATCCAAGATGGGGTGACTTGTGTGGCTCGGACCAGGTTCTGTTACCCAGAATCCTTTGCAAACCTCAAACTTTGGCTAAAAAAACACATATTCCTCACATTTCTGTGGCAGAAAGTTCTGGAATCTGAGAGGAGCCACACATTTCCTTCCACCCAACGTTCCCCCACATCTCCTGATAAAAATGATACCTCACTTGTGTGGGTAGGCCTAGCGCCCGCAACAGGAAACGCCCCAAAGCGCAACGTGGACACATCCAAATTTTTTTTTAAAAACAGAGGTGTTTTTTGCAAAGTGCCTACCTGTAGATTTTGGCCTGTAGCTCAGCCGGCACCTAGGGAAACCTAACAAACCTGTGCATTTCTGAAAACTAGAGACCTAGGGGAATCCAAGATGGGGTGACTTGTGTGCCTCGGACCACGTTCTGTTACCCAGAATCCTTTGCAAACCTCGAAATTTGGCTAAAAAAACACTTGTTCCTCACATTTCTGTGGCAGAAAGTTCTGGAATCTGAGAGGAGCCACGAATTTCCTTCCAACCAGCGTTCCCCCACGTCTCCCGATAAAAATGATACCTCACTTGTGTGGGTAGGCCTAGCGCCCGCGACAGGAAACGCCCCAAAGCGCAACGTAAACACATCCAATTTTTTGAAAGAAAACAGAGGTGTTTTTTGCAAAGTGCCTACCTGTAGATTTTGGCCTGTAGCTCAGCCGGCACCTAGGGAAACCTACCAAACCTGTGCATTTCTGAAAACTAGAGACCTAGGGGAATCCAAGATGGGGTGACTTGTGTGGCTCGGACCACGTTCTGTTACCCAGAATCCTTTGCAAACCTCACAATTTGGCTAAAAAAACACTTGTTCCTCACATTTCTGTGGCAGAAAGTTCTGGAATCTGAGAGGAGCCACGAATTTCCTTCCAACCAGCGTTCCCCCACGTTTCCCGATAAAAATGATACCTCACTTGTGTGGGTAGGCCTAGTGCCCGCGACAGGAAACGCCCCAAAGCGCAACGTGGAGACATCCAAATTTTTTAAAGAAAGCAGAGATGTTTTTTGCAAAGTGCCTACCTGTAGATTTTGGCCTGTAGCTCAGCCGGCACCTTGGGAAACCTACCAAACCTTTGCATTTCTGAAAACTAGAGTCCTAGGGGAATCCAAGATGGGGTGACTTGTGTGGCTCGGACCAGGTTCTATTACCCAGAATCCTTTGCAAACCTCAAAATTTGGCTAAAAAAACACATGTTCCTCACATTTCTGTGGCAGAAAGTTCTTTAATCTGAGAGGAGCCACAAATTTCCTTCCATCCAGCGTTCCCCCACATCTCCCGATAAAAATGATACCTCACTTGTGTGGGTAGGCCTAGCGCCCGCGACAGGAAACGCCCCAAAGCGCAACGTGGACACATTCAATTTTTTTAAAGAAAACAGAGATGTTTTTTGCAAAGTGCATACCTGTAGATTTTGGCCTGTAGCTCAGCCGGCACCTAGGGAAACCTACCAAACCTGTGCATTTCTGAAAACTAGCGACCTAGGGGAATCCAAGATGGGGTGACTTGTGTGGCTCGGACCAGGTTCTGTTACCCAGAATCCTTTGCAAACCTCAAACTTTGGCTAAAAAAACACATATTCCTCACATTTCTGTGGCAGAAAGTTCTGGAATCTGAGAGGAGCCACACATTTCCTTCCACCCAGCGTTCCCCCACATCTCCTGATAAAAATGATACCTCACTTGTGTGGGTAGGCCTAGCGCCCGCAACAGGAAACGCCCCAAAGCGCAACGTGGACACATCCACATTTTTTTTTTAAAACAGAGGTGTTTTTTGCAAAGTGCCTACCTGTAGATTTTGGCCTGTAGCTCAGCCGGCACCTAGGGAAACCTACCAAACCTGTGCATTTCTGAAAACTTGAGACCTAGGGGAATCCAAGATGGGGTGACTTGTGTGGCTCGGACCACGTTCTGTTACCCAGAATCCTTTGCAAACCTCAAAATTTGGGTAAAAAAACACTTGTTCCTCACATTTCTGTGGCAGAAAGTTCTAGAATCTGAGAGGAGCCACGAATTTCCTTCCAACCAGCGTTCCCCCACGTCTCCCGATAAAAATGATACCTCACTTGTGTGGGTAGGTCTAGCGCTCGCGACAGGAAACGCCCCAAAGCGCAACGTAAACACATCCAGTTTTTTGAAAGAAAACAGAGGTGTTTTTTGCAAAGTGCCTACCTGTAGATTTTGGCCTGTAGCTCAGCCGGCACCTAGGGAAACCTACCAAACCTGTGCATTTCTGAAAACTAGAGACCTAGGGGAATCCAAGATGGGGTGACTTGTGTGGCTCAGACCACGTTCTGTTACCCAGAATCCTTTGCAAACCTCAAAATGTGGCTAGAAAAACACTTGTTCCTCACATTTCTGTGGCAGAAAGTTCTGGAATCTGAGAGGAGTCACAAATTTCCTACCACGTAGCGTTCCCCCACGTCTCCCGATAAAAATGATACCTCACTTGTGTGGGTAGGCCTAGCGCCTGCGACAGGAAACGCCCCAAAGCGCAACGTGGACACATCCAAATTTTTTTAAAGAAAACAGAGATGTTTTTTGCAAAGTGCCTACCTGTAGATTTTGGCCTGTAGCTCAGCCGGCACCTAGGGAAACCTACCAAACCTGTGCATTTCTGAAAACTTGAGACCTAGGGGAATCCAAGATGGGGTGACTTGTGTGGCTCGGACCACGTTCTGTTACCCAGAATCCTTTGCAAACCTCAAAATTTGGCTAAAAAAACACTTGTTCCTCACATTTCTGTAGCAGAAAGTTCTGGAATCTGAGCGGAGCCACAAATTTCCTTCCACCCAGCGTCCCCCCACGTCTCCTGATAAAAATAATACCTCACTTGTGTGGGTAGGCCTAGCGCACGTGACAGGAAACGCCCCAAAGCGCAATGTGGACACATCCAATTTTTTTAAAGAAAGCAGAGATGTTTTTTGCAAAGTGCCTACCTGTAGATTTTGGCCTGTAGCTCAGCCGCCACCTAGGGAAACCTACCAAACCTGTGCATTTCTGAAAACTAGAGACCTAGGGGAATCCAAGATGGGGTGACTTGTGTGGCTCGGACCAGGTTCTGTTACCGAGAATCCTTTGCAAACCTCAAACTTTGGCTAAAAAAACACATATTCCTCACATTTCTGTGGCAGAAAGTTCTGGAATCTGAGAGGAGCCACAGATTTCCTTCCACCCAGCGTTCCCCCACATCTCCTGATAAAAATGATACCTCACTTGTGTGGGTAGGCTTAGCGCCCGCAACAGGAAACGCCCCAAAGCGCAACGTGGACACATCCAAATTTTTTTTTTAAAACAGAGGTGTTTTTTGCAAAGTGCCTACCTGTAGATTTTGGCCTGTAGCTCAGCCGGCACCTAGGGAAACCTACCAAACCTGTGCATTTCTGAAAACTAGAGACCTAGGGGAATCCAAGATGGGGTGACTTGTGTGGGTTCGACCACGTTCTGTTACCCAGAATCCTTTGCAAACCTCGAAATTTGGCTAAAAAAACACTTGTTCCTCACATTTCTGTGGCAGAAAGATCTGGAATCTGAGAGGAGCCACGAATTTCCTTCCAACCAGCGTTCCCCCACGTCTCCCGATAAAAATGATACCTCACTTGTGTGGGTAGGCCTAGCGCCCGCGACAGGAAACGCCCCAAAGCGCAACGTAAACACATCCAGGGCCATATTTATACTTTTTGACGCAAAACTGCGCTAACGCAGTTTAGCGTCAAAAAATTTTGCGCCGTCTAACGCCATTCTGAAGCGCCATGCGGGCGCCGTATTTATTGAATGGCGTTAGCCGGCGCTACCAGACCGGCGCTGCCTGGTGTGCGTGGAAAAAAACCACGTACACCAAACAGCGCCGGCGTAGGGGGAAAATGGCGTATGGGCGTCTTAAAATGGGGCAAGTCAGGTTGCGTCGAAAAAATCGTCTTAACCCGACTTGCGCCATTTTTTAACGACGCCCATCCCCCATCAACATGACTCCTATCATTGTAAAGATAGGAGTCATGCCCCCTTGCCCAATGGCCATGCCCAGGGGACTTCTGTCCCCTGGGCATGGTCATTGGGCATAGTGGCATGTAGGGGGGCACAAATCAGGCCCCCCTATGCCACAAAAAAAAATAATAAATACTTACCTGAACTTACCTTAATGTCCATGGGATGGGTCCCTCCGTCCTTGGGTGTCCTCCTGGGGTGGGCAAGGGTGGCAGGGTGGGTCCCTGGGGGCAGGGGAGGGCACTCTGGGCTCATTTTGAGCCCACTTGTCCCTTAACGCCATGCCTGACCCAGGCGTTAAAAAGCGGCGCAAATGCGCCGTTTTTGGCCACGCCCACTCCCGGGCGTCATTTTTGCCCGGGAGTATAAATACCACGTAAAGGCCTGGGAGTAATTTTTTAAGACGGGAATGCCTCCCTTGCATATCATTAACGCAAGGAAGGGGTTCACGCTAAAAAATGACGCACACTCCGGGCACTTTGGCGCCCGAAGCGTCTAACGCCATAGTATAAATATGGCGTTAGTTTAGCGTCGAATTTGCGTCGAAAAAAACGACGCAAATTCGGCGCAACCAGAGTATAAATACGGCCCCCAATTTTTTTAAAGAAAACAGAGGTGTTTTTTGCAAAGTGCCTACCTGTAGATTTTGGCCTGTAGCTCAGCCGGCACCTAGGGAAACCTACCAAACCTGTGCATTTCTGAAAACTAGAGACCTAGGGGAATCCAAGATGGGGTGACTTGTGTGGCTCGGACCACGTTCTGTTACCCAGAATCCTTTGCAAACCTCAAAATTTGGGTAAAAAAACACTTGTTCCTCACATTTCTGTGGCAGAAAGTTCTGGAATCTGAGAGGAGCCACGAATTTCCTTCCAACCAGCGTTCCCCCACGTTTCCCGATAAAAATGATACCTCACTTGTGTGGGTAGGCCTAGTGCCCGCGACAGGAAACGCCCCAAAGCGCAACGTGGAGACATCCAATTTTTTTTAAGAAAGCAGAGATGTTTTTTGCAAAGTGCCTACCTGTAGATTTTGGCCTGTAGCTCAGCCGGCACCTTGGGAAACCTACCAAACCTTTGCATTTCTGAAAACTAGAGACCTAGGGGAATCCAAGATGGGGTGACTTGTGTGGCTCGGACCAGGTTCTGTTACCCAGAATCCTTTGCAAACCTCAAAATTTGGCTAAAAAAACACATGTTCCTCACATTTCTGTGGCAGAAAGTTCTGGAATCTGAGAGGAGCCACAAATGTCCTTCCATCCAGCGTTCCCCCACATCTCCCGTTAAAAATGATACCTCACTTGTGTGGGTAGGCCTAGCGCCCGCGACAGGAAACGCCCCAAAGCGCAACGTGGACACATTCAATTTTTTTAAAGAAAACAGAGATGTTTTTTGCAAAGTGCCTACCTGTAGATTTTGGCCTGTAGCTCAGCCGGCACCTAGGGAAACCTACCAAACCTGTGCATTTCTGAAAACTTGAGACCTAGGGGAATCCAAGATGGGGTGACTTGTGTGGCTCGGACCACGTTCTGTTACCCAGAATCCTTTGCAAACCTCAAAATTTGGCAAAAAAACACTTGTTCCTCACATTTCTGTGGCAGAAAGTTCTGGAATCTGAGAGGAGTCACAAATTTCCTTCCACCCAGCGTTCCCCCACGTCTCCTGATAAAAATGATACCTCACTTGTGTGGGTAGGCCTAGCGCCCGCGACAGGAAACGCCCCAAAGCGCAACGTGGACACATCCAATTTTTTTAAAGAAAGCAGAGATGTTTTTTGCAAAGTGCCTACCTGTAGATTTTGGCCTGTAGCTCAGCCGCCACCTAGGGAAACCTACCAAACCTGTGCATTTCTGAAAACTAGAGACCTAGGGGAATCCATGATGGGGTGACTTGTGTGGCTCGGACCAGGTTCTGTTACCCAGAATCCTTTGCAAACCTCAAAATTTGGCTAAAAAAACACATGTTCCTCACATTTCTGTGGCAGAAAGTTCTGGAATCTGAGAGGAGCCACAAATGTCCTTCCATCCAGCGTTCCCCCACATCTCCCGATAAAAATGATACCTCACTTGTGTGGGTAGGCCTAGCGCCCGCGACAGGAAACGCCCCAAAGCGCAACGTGGACACATTCAATTTTTTTAAAGAAAACAGAGATGTTTTTTGCAAAGTGCCTACCTGTAGATTTTGGCCTGTAGCTCAGCCGCCACCTAGGGAAACCTACCAAACCTGTGCATTTCTGAAAACTAGAGACCTAGGGGAATCCAAGATGGGGTGACTTGTGTGGCTCGGACCAGGTTCTGTTACCCAGAATCCTTTGCAAACCTCAAAATTTGGCAAAAAAACACTTGTTCCTCACATTTCTGTGGCAGAAAGTTCTGGAATCTGAGAGGAGTCACAAATTTCCTTCCACCCAGCGTTCCCCCACGTCTCCTGATAAAAATGATACCTCACTTGTGTGGGTAGGCCTAGCGCCCGCGACAGGAAACGCCCCAAAGCGCAACGTGGACACATCCAATTTTTTTAAAGAAAGCAGAGATGTTTTTTGCAAAGTGCCTACCTGTAGATTTTGGCCTGTAGCTCAGCCGCCACCTAGGGAAACCTACCAAACCTGTGCATTTCTGAAAACTAGAGACCTAGGGGAATCCATGATGGGGTGACTTGTGTGGCTCGGACCAGGTTCTGTTACCCAGAATCCTTTGCAAACCTCAAAATTTGGCTAAAAAAACACATGTTCCTCACATTTCTGTGGCAGAAAGTTCTGGAATCTGAGAGGAGCCACAAATGTCCTTCCATCCAGCGTTCCCCCACATCTCCCGATAAAAATGATACCTCACTTGTGTGGGTAGGCCTAGCGCCCGCGACAGGAAACGCCCCAAAGCGCAACGTGGACACATTCAATTTTTTTAAAGAAAACAGAGATGTTTTTTGCAAAGTGCCTACCTGTAGATTTTGGCCTGTAGCTCAGCCGCCACCTAGGGAAACCTACCAAACCTGTGCATTTCTGAAAACTAGCGACCTAGGGGAATCCAAGATGGGGTGACTTGTGTGGCTCGGACCAGGTTCTGTTACCCAGAATCCTTTGCAAACCTCAAAATTTGGCTAAAAAAACACATGTTCCTCACATTTCTGTGGCAGAAAGTTCTGGAATCTGAGAGGAGTCACAAATTTCCTTCCACCCAGCGTTCCCCCACGTCTCCTGATAAAAATGATACCTCACTTGTGTGGGTAGGCCTAGCGCCCACGACAGGAAACGCCCCAAAGCGCAACGTGGACACATCCAATTTTTTTAAAGAAAGCAGAGATGTTTTTTGCAAAGTGCCTACCTGTAGATTTTGGCCTGTAGCTCAGCCGCAACCTAGGGAAACCTACCAAACCTGTGCATTTCTGAAAACTAGAGACCTAGGGGAATCCAGGAT
Source organism: Pleurodeles waltl (assembly GCF_031143425.1). NCBI lineage: Eukaryota > Metazoa > Chordata > Amphibia > Caudata > Salamandridae > Pleurodeles > Pleurodeles waltl. The sequence continues at coordinate 386,593,734 of NC_090449.1, read as the reverse complement.
GGGGTGACTTGTGTGGCTCGGACCAGGTTCTGTTACCCAGAATCCTTTGCAAACATCAAACTTTGGCAAAAAAAACACATATTCCTCACATTTCTGTGGCTGAAAGTTCTGGAATCTGAGAGGAGCCACAAATTTCCTACCACCCAGCGTTCACCCACATCTCCTGATAAAAATGATACCTCACTTGTGTGGGTAGGCCTAGCGCCCACGACAGGAAACGCCCCAAAGCGCAAAGTGGACACTTCCAAATTTTTTTAAAAAAACAGAGGTGTTTTTTGCAAAGTGCCTACCTGTAGATTTTGGCCTGTAGCTCAGCCGGCACCTAGGGAAACCTACCAAACCTGTGCATTTCTGAAAACTAGAGACCTAGGGGAATCCAAGATGGGGTGACTTGTGTGGCTCGGAACACGTTCTGTTTCCCAGAATCCTTTGCAAACCTCAAAATTTGTCTAAAAAAACACTTGTTCCTCACATTTCTGTGGCAGAAAGTTCTGGAATCTGAGAGGAGCCACGAATTTCCTTCCAACCAGCGTTCCCCCACGTCTCCCGATAAAAATGATACCTCACTTGTGTGGGTAGGCCTAGCGCTCGCGACAGGAAACGCCCCAAAGCGCAACGTAAACACATCCAATTTTTTGAAAGAAAACAGAGGTGTTTTTTGCAAAGTGCCTACCTGTAGATTTTGGCCTGTAGCTCAGCCGGCACCTAGGGAAACCTACCAAACCTGTGCATTTCTGCAAACTAGAGACCTAGGGGAATCCAAGATGGGGTGACTTGTGTGGCTCGGACCACGTTCTGTTACCCAGAATCCTTTGCAAACCTCAAAATGTGGCTAAAAAAACACTTGTTCCTCACATTTCTGTGGCAGAAAGTTCTGGAATCTGAGAGGAGTCACAAATTTCCTACCACGCAGCGTTCCCCCACGTCTCCCGATAAAAATGATACCTCACTTGAGTGGGTAGGCCTAGCGCCCGCGACAGGAAACGCCCCAAAGCGCAACGTGGACACATCCAATTTTTTGTAAAGAAAACAGAGATGTTTTTTGCAAAGTGCCTACCTGTAGATTTTGGCCTGTAGCTCAGCCGGCACCTAGGGAAACCTACCAAACCTGTGCATTTCTGAAAACTTGAGACCTAGGGGAATCCAAGATGGGGTGACTTGTGTGGCTCGGACCACGTTCTGTTACCCAGAATCCTTTGCAAACCTCAAAATGTGGCTAAAAAAACACTTGTTCCTCACATTTCTGTGGCAGAAAGTTCTGGAATCTTAGAGGAGCCACAAATTTCCTTCCACCCAGCGTCCCCCCACGTCTCCTGATAAAAATGATACCTCACTTGTGTGGGTAGGCCTAGCGCACGCGACAGGAAACGCCCCAAAGCGCAATGTGGACACATCCAATTTTTTTAAAGAAAGCAGAGATGTTTTTTGCAAAGTGCCTACCTGTAGATTTTGGCCTGTAGCTCAGCCGCCACCTAGGGAAACCTACCAAACCTGTGCATTTCTGAAAACTAGAGTCCGAGGGGAATCCAAGATGGGGTGACTTGTGTGGCTCGGACCACGTTCTGTTACCCAGAATCCTTTGAAAACCTCAAAATTTGGCTAAAAAAACACTTGTTCCTCACATTTCTGTGGCAGAAAGTTCTGGAATCTGAGAGGAGCCACAAATTTCCTTCCACCCAGCGTTCCCCCACATCTCCTGATAAAAATGATACCTCACTTGTGTGGGTAGGCTTAGCGCCCGCAACAGGAAACGCCCCAAAGCGCAACGTGGACACATCCAAATTTTTTTTTTAAAACAGAGGTGTTTTTTGCAAAGTGCCTACCTGTAGATTTTGGCCTGTAGCTCAGCCGGCACCTAGGGAAACCTACCAAACCTGTGCATTTCTGAAAACTAGAGACCTAGGGGAATCCAAGATGGGGTGACTTGTGTGGGTTCGACCACGTTCTGTTACCCAGAATCCTTTGCAAACCTCGAAATTTGGCTAAAAAAACACTTGTTCCTCACATTTCTGTGGCAGAAAGATCTGGAATCTGAGAGGAGCCACGAATTTCCTTCCAACCAGCGTTCCCCCACGTCTCCCGATAAAAATGATACCTCACTTGTGTGGGTAGGCCTAGCGCCCGCGACAGGAAACGCCCCAAAGCGCAACGTAAACACATCCAGGGCCATATTTATACTTTTTGACGCAAAACTGCGCTAACGCAGTTTAGCGTCAAAAAATTTTGCGCCGTCTAACGCCATTCTGAAGCGCCATGCGGGCGCCGTATTTATTGAATGGCGTTAGCCGGCGCTACCAGACCGGCGCTGCCTGGTGTGCGTGGAAAAAAACCACGTACACCAAACAGCGCCGGCGTAGGGGGAAAATGGCGTATGGGCGTCTTAAAATGGGGCAAGTCAGGTTGCGTCGAAAAAATCGTCTTAACCCGACTTGCGCCATTTTTTAACGACGCCCATCCCCCATCAACATGACTCCTATCATTGTAAAGATAGGAGTCATGCCCCCTTGCCCAATGGCCATGCCCAGGGGACTTCTGTCCCCTGGGCATGGTCATTGGGCATAGTGGCATGTAGGGGGGCACAAATCAGGCCCCCCTATGCCACAAAAAAAAATAATAAATACTTACCTGAACTTACCTTAATGTCCATGGGATGGGTCCCTCCGTCCTTGGGTGTCCTCCTGGGGTGGGCAAGGGTGGCAGGGTGGGTCCCTGGGGGCAGGGGAGGGCACTCTGGGCTCATTTTGAGCCCACTTGTCCCTTAACGCCATGCCTGACCCAGGCGTTAAAAAGCGGCGCAAATGCGCCGTTTTTGGCCACGCCCACTCCCGGGCGTCATTTTTGCCCGGGAGTATAAATACCACGTAAAGGCCTGGGAGTAATTTTTTAAGACGGGAATGCCTCCCTTGCATATCATTAACGCAAGGAAGGGGTTCACGCTAAAAAATGACGCACACTCCGGGCACTTTGGCGCCCGAAGCGTCTAACGCCATAGTATAAATATGGCGTTAGTTTAGCGTCGAATTTGCGTCGAAAAAAACGACGCAAATTCGGCGCAACCAGAGTATAAATACGGCCCCCAATTTTTTTAAAGAAAACAGAGGTGTTTTTTGCAAAGTGCCTACCTGTAGATTTTGGCCTGTAGCTCAGCCGGCACCTAGGGAAACCTACCAAACCTGTGCATTTCTGAAAACTAGAGACCTAGGGGAATCCAAGATGGGGTGACTTGTGTGGCTCGGACCACGTTCTGTTACCCAGAATCCTTTGCAAACCTCAAAATTTGGGTAAAAAAACACTTGTTCCTCACATTTCTGTGGCAGAAAGTTCTGGAATCTGAGAGGAGCCACGAATTTCCTTCCAACCAGCGTTCCCCCACGTTTCCCGATAAAAATGATACCTCACTTGTGTGGGTAGGCCTAGTGCCCGCGACAGGAAACGCCCCAAAGCGCAACGTGGAGACATCCAATTTTTTTTAAGAAAGCAGAGATGTTTTTTGCAAAGTGCCTACCTGTAGATTTTGGCCTGTAGCTCAGCCGGCACCTTGGGAAACCTACCAAACCTTTGCATTTCTGAAAACTAGAGACCTAGGGGAATCCAAGATGGGGTGACTTGTGTGGCTCGGACCAGGTTCTGTTACCCAGAATCCTTTGCAAACCTCAAAATTTGGCTAAAAAAACACATGTTCCTCACATTTCTGTGGCAGAAAGTTCTGGAATCTGAGAGGAGCCACAAATGTCCTTCCATCCAGCGTTCCCCCACATCTCCCGTTAAAAATGATACCTCACTTGTGTGGGTAGGCCTAGCGCCCGCGACAGGAAACGCCCCAAAGCGCAACGTGGACACATTCAATTTTTTTAAAGAAAACAGAGATGTTTTTTGCAAAGTGCCTACCTGTAGATTTTGGCCTGTAGCTCAGCCGGCACCTAGGGAAACCTACCAAACCTGTGCATTTCTGAAAACTTGAGACCTAGGGGAATCCAAGATGGGGTGACTTGTGTGGCTCGGACCACGTTCTGTTACCCAGAATCCTTTGCAAACCTCAAAATTTGGCAAAAAAACACTTGTTCCTCACATTTCTGTGGCAGAAAGTTCTGGAATCTGAGAGGAGTCACAAATTTCCTTCCACCCAGCGTTCCCCCACGTCTCCTGATAAAAATGATACCTCACTTGTGTGGGTAGGCCTAGCGCCCGCGACAGGAAACGCCCCAAAGCGCAACGTGGACACATCCAATTTTTTTAAAGAAAGCAGAGATGTTTTTTGCAAAGTGCCTACCTGTAGATTTTGGCCTGTAGCTCAGCCGCCACCTAGGGAAACCTACCAAACCTGTGCATTTCTGAAAACTAGAGACCTAGGGGAATCCATGATGGGGTGACTTGTGTGGCTCGGACCAGGTTCTGTTACCCAGAATCCTTTGCAAACCTCAAAATTTGGCTAAAAAAACACATGTTCCTCACATTTCTGTGGCAGAAAGTTCTGGAATCTGAGAGGAGCCACAAATGTCCTTCCATCCAGCGTTCCCCCACATCTCCCGATAAAAATGATACCTCACTTGTGTGGGTAGGCCTAGCGCCCGCGACAGGAAACGCCCCAAAGCGCAACGTGGACACATTCAATTTTTTTAAAGAAAACAGAGATGTTTTTTGCAAAGTGCCTACCTGTAGATTTTGGCCTGTAGCTCAGCCGCCACCTAGGGAAACCTACCAAACCTGTGCATTTCTGAAAACTAGAGACCTAGGGGAATCCAAGATGGGGTGACTTGTGTGGCTCGGACCAGGTTCTGTTACCCAGAATCCTTTGCAAACCTCAAAATTTGGCAAAAAAACACTTGTTCCTCACATTTCTGTGGCAGAAAGTTCTGGAATCTGAGAGGAGTCACAAATTTCCTTCCACCCAGCGTTCCCCCACGTCTCCTGATAAAAATGATACCTCACTTGTGTGGGTAGGCCTAGCGCCCGCGACAGGAAACGCCCCAAAGCGCAACGTGGACACATCCAATTTTTTTAAAGAAAGCAGAGATGTTTTTTGCAAAGTGCCTACCTGTAGATTTTGGCCTGTAGCTCAGCCGCCACCTAGGGAAACCTACCAAACCTGTGCATTTCTGAAAACTAGAGACCTAGGGGAATCCATGATGGGGTGACTTGTGTGGCTCGGACCAGGTTCTGTTACCCAGAATCCTTTGCAAACCTCAAAATTTGGCTAAAAAAACACATGTTCCTCACATTTCTGTGGCAGAAAGTTCTGGAATCTGAGAGGAGCCACAAATGTCCTTCCATCCAGCGTTCCCCCACATCTCCCGATAAAAATGATACCTCACTTGTGTGGGTAGGCCTAGCGCCCGCGACAGGAAACGCCCCAAAGCGCAACGTGGACACATTCAATTTTTTTAAAGAAAACAGAGATGTTTTTTGCAAAGTGCCTACCTGTAGATTTTGGCCTGTAGCTCAGCCGCCACCTAGGGAAACCTACCAAACCTGTGCATTTCTGAAAACTAGCGACCTAGGGGAATCCAAGATGGGGTGACTTGTGTGGCTCGGACCAGGTTCTGTTACCCAGAATCCTTTGCAAACCTCAAAATTTGGCTAAAAAAACACATGTTCCTCACATTTCTGTGGCAGAAAGTTCTGGAATCTGAGAGGAGTCACAAATTTCCTTCCACCCAGCGTTCCCCCACGTCTCCTGATAAAAATGATACCTCACTTGTGTGGGTAGGCCTAGCGCCCACGACAGGAAACGCCCCAAAGCGCAACGTGGACACATCCAATTTTTTTAAAGAAAGCAGAGATGTTTTTTGCAAAGTGCCTACCTGTAGATTTTGGCCTGTAGCTCAGCCGCAACCTAGGGAAACCTACCAAACCTGTGCATTTCTGAAAACTAGAGACCTAGGGGAATCCAGGATGGGGTGACTTGTGTGGCTCGGACCAGGTTCTGTTACCCAGAATCCTTTGCAAACATCAAACTTTGGCAAAAAAAACACATATTCCTCACATTTCTGTGGCTGAAAGTTCTGGAATCTGAGAGGAGCCACAAATTTCCTACCACCCAGCGTTCACCCACATCTCCTGATAAAAATGATACCTCACTTGTGTGGGTAGGCCTAGCGCCCACGACAGGAAACGCCCCAAAGCGCAAAGTGGACACTTCCAAATTTTTTTAAAAAAACAGAGGTGTTTTTTGCAAAGTGCCTACCTGTAGATTTTGGCCTGTAGCTCAGCCGGCACCTAGGGAAACCTACCAAACCTGTGCATTTCTGAAAACTAGAGACCTAGGGGAATCCAAGATGGGGTGACTTGTGTGGCTCGGAACACGTTCTGTTTCCCAGAATCCTTTGCAAACCTCAAAATTTGTCTAAAAAAACACTTGTTCCTCACATTTCTGTGGCAGAAAGTTCTGGAATCTGAGAGGAGCCACGAATTTCCTTCCAACCAGCGTTCCCCCACGTCTCCCGATAAAAATGATACCTCACTTGTGTGGGTAGGCCTAGCGCTCGCGACAGGAAACGCCCCAAAGCGCAACGTAAACACATCCAATTTTTTGAAAGAAAACAGAGGTGTTTTTTGCAAAGTGCCTACCTGTAGATTTTGGCCTGTAGCTCAGCCGGCACCTAGGGAAACCTACCAAACCTGTGCATTTCTGCAAACTAGAGACCTAGGGGAATCCAAGATGGGGTGACTTGTGTGGCTCGGACCACGTTCTGTTACCCAGAATCCTTTGCAAACCTCAAAATGTGGCTAAAAAAACACTTGTTCCTCACATTTCTGTGGCAGAAAGTTCTGGAATCTGAGAGGAGTCACAAATTTCCTACCACGCAGCGTTCCCCCACGTCTCCCGATAAAAATGATACCTCACTTGAGTGGGTAGGCCTAGCGCCCGCGACAGGAAACGCCCCAAAGCGCAACGTGGACACATCCAATTTTTTGTAAAGAAAACAGAGATGTTTTTTGCAAAGTGCCTACCTGTAGATTTTGGCCTGTAGCTCAGCCGGCACCTAGGGAAACCTACCAAACCTGTGCATTTCTGAAAACTTGAGACCTAGGGGAATCCAAGATGGGGTGACTTGTGTGGCTCGGACCACGTTCTGTTACCCAGAATCCTTTGCAAACCTCAAAATGTGGCTAAAAAAACACTTGTTCCTCACATTTCTGTGGCAGAAAGTTCTGGAATCTTAGAGGAGCCACAAATTTCCTTCCACCCAGCGTCCCCCCACGTCTCCTGATAAAAATGATACCTCACTTGTGTGGGTAGGCCTAGCGCACGCGACAGGAAACGCCCCAAAGCGCAATGTGGACACATCCAATTTTTTTAAAGAAAGCAGAGATGTTTTTTGCAAAGTGCCTACCTGTAGATTTTGGCCTGTAGCTCAGCCGCCACCTAGGGAAACCTACCAAACCTGTGCATTTCTGAAAACTAGAGTCCGAGGGGAATCCAAGATGGGGTGACTTGTGTGGCTCGGACCACGTTCTGTTACCCAGAATCCTTTGAAAACCTCAAAATTTGGCTAAAAAAACACTTGTTCCTCACATTTCTGTGGCAGAAAGTTCTGGAATCTGAGAGGAGCCACAAATTTCCTTCCACGCAGCGTTCCCCCACGTCTCCCGATAAAAATGATACCTCACTTGTGTGGGTAGGCCTAGCGCCCGCGACAGGAAACGCCCCAAAGCGCAACGTGGACACATCCAATTTTTTTTAAAGAAAACAGAGATGTTTTTTGCAAAGTGCCTACCTGTAGATTTTGGCCTGTAGCTCAGCCGGCACCTTGGGAAACCTACCAAACCTGTGCATTTCTGAAAACTAGAGACCTAGGGGAATCCAAGATGGGGTGACTTGTGTGGCGCGGACCAGGTTCTGTTACCCAGAATCCTTTGCAAACCTCGAAATTTGGCTAAAAAAACACTTGTTCCTCACATTTCTGTGGCAGAAAGTTCTGGAATCTGAGAGGAGCCACGAATTTCCTTCCAACCAGCGTTCCCCCACGTCTCCCGATAAAAATGGTACCTCACTTGTGTGGGTAGGCCTAGCGCCCGCGACAGGAAACGCCCCAAAGCGCAACGTAAACACATCCAATTTTTTTAAAGAAAACAGATGTGTTTTTTGCAAAGTGCCTACCTGTAGATTTTGGCCTGTAGCTCAGCCGGCACCTAGGGAAACCTACCAAACCTGTGCATTTCTGAAAACTAGAGACCGAGGGGAATCCAAGATGGGGTGACTTGTGTGGCTCGGACCACGTTCTGTTACCCAGAATCCTTTGCAAACCTCAAAATTTGGCTAAAAAAACACTTGTTCCTCACATTTCTGTGGCAGAAAGTTCTGGAATCTGAGAGGAGTCACAAATTTCCTACCACGCAGCGTTCCCCCACGTCTCCCGATAAAAATGATACCTCACTTGTGTGGGTAGGCCTAGCGCCCGCGACAGGAAACGCCCCAAAGCGCAACGTGGACACATCCAATTTTTTTAAAGAAAGCAGAGATGTTTTTTGCAAAGTGCCTACCTGTAGATTTTGGCCTGTAGCTGAGCCGCCACCTAGGGAAACCTACCAAACCTGTGCATTTCTGAAAACTAGAGACCTAGGGGAATCCAAGATGGGGTGACTTGTGTGGCTCGGACCAGGTTCTGTTACCCAGAATCCTTTGCAAACCTCAAACTTTGGCTAAAAAAACACATATTCCTCACATTTCTGTGGCAGAAAGTTCTGGAATCTGAGAGGAGCCACACATTTCCTTCCACCCAGCGTTCCCCCACATCTCCTGATAAAAATGATACCTCACTTGTGTGGGTAGGCCTAGCGCCCGCGACAGGAAACGCCCCAAAGCGCAACGTGGACACATCCAAATTTTTTTTTTAAAACAGAGGTGTTTTTTGCAAAGTGACTACCTGTAGATTTTGGCCTGTAGCTCAGCCGGCACCTAGGGAAACCTACCAAACCTGTGCATTTCTGAAAACTAGAGACCTAGGGGAATCCAAGATGGGGTGACTTGTGTGGCTCGGACCACGTTCTGTTACCCAGAATCCTTTGCAAACCTCAAAATGTGGCTAAAAAAACACTTGTTCCTCACATTTCTGTGGCAGAAAGTTCTGGAATCTGAGAGGAGTCACAAATTTCCTACCACGCAGCGTTCCCCCACGTCTCCCGATAAAAATGATACCTCACTTGAGTGGGTAGGCCTAGCGCCCGCGACAGGAAACGCCCCAAAGCGCAACGTGGACACATCCAATTTTTTTTAAAGAAAACAGAGATGTTTTTTGCAAAGTGCCTACCTGTAGATTTTGGCCTGTAGCTCAGCCGGCACCTAGGGAAACCTACCAAACCTGTGCATTTCTGAAAACTTGAGACCTAGGGGAATCCAAGATGGGGTGACTTGTGTGGCTCGGACCACGTTCTGTTACCCAGAATCCTTTGCAAACCTCAAAATTTGGCTAAAAAAACACTTGTTCCTCACATTTCTGTGGCAGAAAGTTCTGGAATCTGAGAGGAGCCACAAATTTCCTTCCACCCAGCGTCCCCCCACGTCTCCTGATAAAAATGATACCTCACTTGTGTGGGTAGGCCTAGCGCACGCAACAGGAAACGCCCCAAAGCGCAATGTGGACACATCCAATTTTTTTAAAGAAAGCAGAGATGTTTTTTGCAAAGTGCCTACCTGTAGATTTTGGCCTGTAGCTCAGCCGCCACCTAGGGAAACCTACCAAACCTGTGCATTTCTGAAAACTAGAGACCTAGGGGAATCCAAGATGGGGTGACTTGTGTGGCTCGGACCAGGTTCTGTTACCCAGAATCCTTTGCAAACCTCAAACTTTGGCTAAAAAAACACATATTCCTCACATTTCTGTGTGCAGAAAGTTCTGGAATCTGAGAGGAGCCACACATTTCCTTCCACCCAGCGTTCCCCCACATCTCCTGATAAAAATGATACCTCACTTGTGTGGGTAGGCCTAGCGCCCGCGACAGGAAACGCCCCAAAGCGCAACGTGGACACATCCAAATTTTTTTTTTAAAACAGAGGTGTTTTTTGCAAAGTGCCTACCTGTAGATTTTGGCCTGTAGCTCAGCCGGCACCTAGGGAAACCTACCAAACCTGTGCATTTCTGAAAACTAGAGACCTAGGGGAATCCAAGATGTGGTGACTTGTGTGGCTCGGACCACGTTCTGTTACCCAGAATCCTTTGCAAACCTCGAAATTTGGCTAAAAAAACACTTGTTCCTCACATTTCTGTGGCAGAAAGTTCTGGAATCTGAGAGGAGCCACGAATTTCCTTCCAACCAGCGTTCCCCCACGTCTCCCGATAAAAATTATACCTCACTTGTGTGGGTAGGCCTAGCGCCCGCGACAGGAAACGCCCCAAAGCGCAACGTAAACACATCCAATTTTTTGAAAGAAAACAGAGGTGTTTTTTGCAAAGTGCCTACCTGTAGATTTTGGCCTGTAGCTCAGCCGGCACCTAGGGAAACCTACCAAACCTGTGCATTTCTGAAAACTAGAGACCGAGGGGAATCCAAGATGGGGTGACTTGTGTGGCTCGGACCACGTTCTGTTACCCAGAATCCTTTGCAAACCTCAAAATTTGGCTAAAAAAACACTTGTTCCTCACATTTCTGTGGCAGAAAGTTCTGGAATCTGAGAGGAGTCACAAATTTCCTACCACGCAGCGTTCCCCCACGTCTCCCGATAAAAATGATACCTCACTTGTGTGGGTAGGCCTAGCGCCCGCGACAGGAAACGCCCCAAAGCGCAACGTGGACACATCCAAATTTTTTTAAAGAAAACAGAGATGTTTTTTGCAAAGTGCCTACCTGTAGATTTTGGCCTGTAGCTCAGCCGGCACCTTGGGAAACCTACCAAACCTGTGCATTTCTGAAAACTAGAGACCTAGGGGAATCCAAGATGGGGTGACTTGTGTGGCGCGGACCAGGTTCTGTTACCCAGAATCCTTTGCAAACCTCGAAATTTGGCTAAAAAAACACTTGTTCCTCACATTTCTGTGGCAGAAAGTTCTGGAATCTGAGAGGAGCCTCGAATTTCCTTCCAACCAGCGTTCCCCCACGTCTCCCGATAAAAATGGTACCTCACTTGTGTGGGTAGGCCTAGCGCCCGCGACAGGAAACGCCCCAAAGCGCAACGTAAACACATCCAATTTTTTTAAAGAAAACAGATGTGTTTTTTGCAAAGTGCCTACCTGTAGATTTTGGCCTGAAGCTCAGCCGGCACCTAGGGAAACCTACCAAACCTGTGCATTTCTGAAAACTAGAGACCGAGGGGAATCCAAGATGGGGTGACTTGTGTGGCTCGGACCACGTTCTGTTACCCAGAATCCTTTGCAAACCTCAAAATTTGGCTAAAAAAACACTTGTTCCTCACATTTCTGTGGCAGAAAGTTCTGGAATCTGAGAGGAGTCACAAATTTCCTACCACGCAGCGTTCCCCCACGTCTCCCGATAAAAATGATACCTCACTTGTGTGGGTAGGCCTAGCGCCCGCGACAGGAAACGCCCCAAAGCGCAACGTGGACACATCCAAATTTTTTTAAAGAAAACAGAGATGTTTTTTGCAAAGTGCCTACCTGTAGATTTTGGCCTGTAGCTCAGCCGGCACCTAGGGAAACCTACCAAACCTGTGCATTTCTGAAAACTTGAGACCTAGGGGAATCCAAGATGGGGTGACTTGTGTGGCTCGGACCACGTTCTGTTACCCAGAATCCTTTGCAAACCTCAAAATTTGGCTAAAAAAACACTTGTTCCTCACATTTCTGTAGCAGAAAGTTCTGGAATCTGAGAGGAGCCACAAATTTCCTTCCACCCAGCGTCCCCCCCACGTCTCCTGATAAAAATAATACCTCACTTGTGTGGGTAGGCCTAGCGCACGCGACAGGAAACGCCCCAAAGCGCAATGTGGACACATCCAATTTTTTTAAAGAAAGCAGAGATGTTTTTTGCAAAGTGCCTACCTGTAGATTTTGGCCTGTAGCTCAGCCGCCACCTAGGGAAACCTACCAAACCTGTGCATTTCTGAAAACTAGAGACCTAGGGGAATCCAAGATGGGGTGACTTGTGTGGCTCGGACCAGGTTCTGTTACCCAGAATCCTTTGCAAACCTCAAACTTTGGCTAAAAAAACACATATTCCTCACATTTCTGTGGCAGAAAGTTCTGGAATCTGAGAGGAGCCACACATTTCCTTCCACCCAGCGTTCCCCCACATCTCCTGATAAAAATGATACCTCACTTGTGTGGGTAGGCCTAGCGCCCGCAACAGGAAACGCCCCAAAGCGCAACGTGGACACATCCACATTTTTTTTTTAAAACAGAGGTGTTTTTTGCAAAGTGCCTACCTGTAGATTTTGGCCTGTAGCTCAGCCGGCACCTAGGGAAACCTACCAAACCTGTGCATTTCTGAAAACTAGAGACCTAGGGGAATCCAAGATGGGGTGACTTGTGTGGCTCGGACCACGTTCTGTTACCCAGAATCCTTTGCAAACCTCGAAATTTGGCTAAAAAAACACTTGTTCCTCACATTTCTGTGGCAAAGTTCTGGAATCTGAGAGGAGCCATGAATTTCCTTCCAACCAGCGTTCCCCCACGTCTCCCGATAAAAATGATACCTCACTTGTGTGGGTAGGCCTAGCGCCCGCGACAGGAAACGCCCCAAAGCGCAACGTAAACACATCCAATTTTTTGAAAGAAAACAGAGGTGTTTTTTGCAAAGTGCCTACCTGTAGATTTTGGCCTGTAGCTCAGCCGGCACCTAGGGAAACCTACCAAACCTGTGCATTTCTGAAAACTAGAGACCTAGGGGAATCCAAGATGGGGTGACTTGTGTGGCTCGGACCACGTTCTGTTACCCAGAATCCTTTGCAAACCTCAAAATTTGGCTAAAAAAACACATGTTCCTCACATTTCTGTGGCAGAAAGTTCTGGAATCTGAGAGGAGCCACAAATTTCCTTCCATCCAGCGTTCCCCCACATCTCCCGATAAAAATGATACCTCACTTGTGTGGGTAGGCCTAGCGCCTGCGACAGGAAACGCCCCAAAGCGCAACGTGGACACATTCAATTTTTTTAAAGAAAACAGAGATGTTTTTTGCAAAGTGCCTACCTGTAGATTTTGGCCTGTAGCTCAGCCGGCACCTAGGGAAACCTACCAAACCTGTGCATTTCTGAAAACTTGAGACCTAGGGGAATCGAAGATGGGGTGACTTGTGTGGCTCGGACCACGTTCTGTTACCCAGAATCCTTTGCAAACCTCAAAATTTGGCTAAAAAAACACTTGTTCCTCACATTTCTGTGGCAGAAAGTTCTGGAATCTGAGAGGAGTCACAAATTTCCTTCCACCCAGCGTTCCCCCACGTCTCCTGATAAAAATGATACCTCACTTGTGTGGGTAGGCCTAGCGCCCGCGACAGGAAACGCCCCAAAGCGCAACGTGGACACATCCAATTTTTTTAAAGAAAGCAGAGATGTTTTTTGCAAAGTGCCTACCTGTAGATTTTGGCCTGTAGCTCAGCCGCCACCTAGGGAAACCTACCAAACCTGTGCATTTCTGAAAACTAGAGACCTAGGGGAATCCAAGATGGGGTGACTTGTGTGGCTCGGACCAGGTTCTGTTACCCAGAATCCTTTGCAAACCTCAAAATTTGGCTAAAAAAACACATGTTCCTCACATTTCTGTGGCAGAAAGTTCTGGAATCTGAGAGGAGCCACAAATTTCCTTCCATCCAGCGTTCCCCCACATCTCCCGATAAAAATGATACCTCACTTGTGTGGGTAGGCCTAGCGCCCGCGACAGGAAACGCCCCAAAGCGCAACGTGGACACATTCAATTTTTTTAAAGAAAACAGAGATGTTTTTTGCAAAGTGCCTACCTGTAGTTTTTAATCCTGTAGCTCAGCCGGCACCTAGGGAAACCTACCAAACCTGTGCATTTCTGAAAACTTGAGACCTAGGGGAATCCAAGATGGGGTGACTTGTGTGGCTCGGACCACGTTCTGTTACCCAGAATCCTTTGCAAACCTCAAAATTTGGGTAAAAAAACACTTGTTCCTCACATTTCTGTGGCAGAAAGTTCTGGAATCTGAGAGGAGTCACAAATTTCCTTCCACCCAGCGTTCCCCCACGTCTCCTGATAAAAATGATACCTCACTTGTGTGGTAGGCCTAGTGCCCGCGACAGGAAACGCCCCAAAGCGCAACGTGGACACATCCAATTTTTTTAAAGAAAGCAGAGATGTTTTTTGCAAAGTGCCTACCTGTAGATTTTGGCCTGTAGCTCAGCCGCCACCTAGGGAAACCTACCAAACCTGTGCATTTCTGAAAACTAGAGACCTAGGGGAATCCAGGATGGGGTGACTTGTGTGGCTCGGACCAGGTTCTGTTACCCAGAATCCTTTGCAAACATCAAACTTTGGCTAAAAAAACACATATTCCTCACATTTCTGTGGCTGAAAGTTCTGGAATCTGAGAGGAGCCACAAATTTCCTACCACCCAGCGTTCCCCCACATCTCCTGATAAAAATGATACCTCACTTGTGTGGGTAGGCCTAGCGCCCGCAACAGGAAACGCCCCAAAGCGCAAAGTGGACACTTCCAAATTTTTTTAAAAAAACAGAGGTGTTTTTTGCAAAGTGCCTACATGTAGATTTTGGCCTGTAGCTCAGCCGGCACCTAGGGAAACCTACCATACCTGTGCATTTCTGAAAACTAGAGACCTAGGGGAATCCAAGATGGGGTGACTTGTGTGGCTCGGAACACGTTCTGTTACCCAGAATCCTTTGCAAACCTCGAAATTTGGCTAAAAAAACACTTGTTCCTCACATTTCTGTGGCAGAAAGTTCTGGAATCTGAGAGGAGCCACGAATTTCCTTCCAACCAGCGTTCCCCCACGTCTCCCGATAAAAATGATACCTCACTTGTGTGGGTAGGCCTAGCGCCCGCGACAGGAAACGCCCCAAAGCGCAACGTAAACACATCCAATTTTTTGAAAGAAAACAGAGGTGTTTTTTGCAAAGTGCCTACCTGTAGATTTTAGCCTGTAGCTCAGCCGGCACCTAGGGAAACCTACCAAACCTGTGCATTTCTGAAAACTAGAGACCTAGGGGAATCCAAGATGGGGTGACTTGTGTGGCTTGGACCACGTTCTGTTACCCAGAATCCTTTGCAAACCTCAAAATTTGGCTAAAAAAACACTTGTTCCTCACATTTCTGTGGTAGAAAGTTCTGGAATCTGAGAGGAGCCACGAATTTCCTTCCAACCAGCGTTCCCCCACGTTTCCCGATAAAAATGATACCTCACTTGTGTGGGTAGGCCTAGTGCCCGCGACAGGAAACGCCCCAAAGCGCAACGTGGAGACATCCACATTTTTTAAAGAAAGCAGAGATGTTTTTTGCAAAGTGCCTACCTGTAGATTTTGGCCTGTAGCTCAGCCGGCACCTAGGGAAACCTACCAAACCTGTGCATTTCTGAAAACTAGAGACCTAGGGGAATCCAAGATGGGGTGACTTGTGTGGCGCGGACCAGGTTCTGTTACCCAGAATCCTTTGCAAACCTCGAAATTTGGCTAAAAAAACACTTGTTCCTCACATTTCTGTGGCAGAAAGTTCTGGAATCTGAGAGGAGCCACGAATTTCCTTCCAACCAGCGTTCCCCCACGTCTCCCGATAAAAATGATACCTCACTTGTGTGGGTAGGCCTAGCGCCCGCGACAGGAAACGCCCCAAAGCGCAACGTAAACACATCCAATTTTTTTAAAGAAAACAGATGTGTTTTTTGCAAAGTGCCTACCTGTAGATTTTGGCCTGTAGCTCAGCCGGCACCTAGGGAAACCTACCAAACCTGTGCATTTCTGAAAACTAGAGACCTAGGGGAATCCAAGATGGGGTGACTTGTGTGGCTCGGACCACGTTCTGTTACCCAGAATCCTTTGCAAACCTCAAAATTTGGCTAAAAAAACACTTGTTCCTCACATTTCTGTGGCAGAAAGTTCTGGAATCTGAGAGGAGTCACAAATTTCCTACCACGCAGCGTTCCCCCACGTCTCCCGATAAAAATGATACCTCACTTGTGTGGGTAGGCCTAGCGCCCGCGACAGGAAACGCCCCAAAGCGCAACGTGGACACATCCAATTTTTTTTAAAGAAAACAGAGATGTTTTTTGCAAAGTGCCTACCTGTAGATTTTGGCCTGTAGCTCAGCCGGCACCTAGGGAAACCTACCAAACCTGTGCATTTCTGAAAACTTGAGACCTAGGGGAATCCAAGATGGGGTGACTTGTGTGGCTCGGACCACGTTCTGTTACCCAGAATCCTTTGCAAACCTCAAAATTTGGCTAAAAAAACACTTGTTCCTCACATTTCTGTAGCAGAAAGTTCTGGAATCTGAGAGGAGCCACAAATTTCCTTCCACCCAGCGTCCCCCCACGTCTCCTGATAAAAATAATACCTCACTTGTGTGGGTAGGCCTAGCGCACGCGACAGGAAACGCCCCAAAGCGCAATGTGGACACATCCAATTTTTTTAAAGAAAGCATAGATGTTTTTTGCAAAGTGCCTACCTGTAGATTTTGGCCTGTAGCTCAGCCGCCACCTACGGAAACCTACCAAACCTGTGCATTTCTGAAAACTAGAGACCTAGGGGAATCCAAGATGGGGTGACTTGTGTGGCTCGGACCAGGTTCTGTTACCCAGAATCCTTTGCAAACCTCAAACTTTGGCTAAAAAAACACATATTCCTCACATTTCTGTGGCAGAAAGTTCTGGAATCTGAGAGGAGCCACACATTTCCTTCCACCCAGCGTTCCCCCACATCTCCTGATAAAAATGATACCTCACTTGTGTGGGTTGGCCTAGCGCCCGCAACAGGAAACGCCCCAAAGCACAACGTGGACACATCCACATTTTTTTTTTAAAACAGAGGTGTTTTTTGCAAAGTGCCTACCTGTAGATTTTGGCCTGTAGCTCAGCCGGCACCTAGGGAAACCTACCAAACCTGTGCATTTCTGAAAACTAGAGACCTAGGGGAATCCAAGATGGGGTGACTTGTGTGGCTCGGACCACGTTCTGTTACCCAGAATCCTTTGCAAACCTCGAAATTTGGCTAAAAAAACACTTGTTCCTCACATTTCTGTGGCAGAAAGTTCTGGAATCTGAGAGGAGCCACGAATTTCCTTCAAACCAGCGTTCCCCCACGTCTCCCGATAAAAATGATACCTCACTTGTGTGGGTAGGCCTAGCGCCCGCGACAGGAAACGCCCCAAAGCGCAACGTAAACACATCCAATTTTTTGAAAGAAAATAGAGGTGTTTTTTGCAAAGTGCCTACCTGTAGATTTTGGCCTGTAGCTCAGCCGGCACCTAGGGAAACCTACCAAACCTGTGCATTTCTGAAAACTAGAGACCTAGGGGAATCCAAGATGGGGTGACTTGTGTGGCTCGGACCACGTTCTGTTACCCAGAATCCTTTGCAAACCTCAAAATTTGGCTAAAAAAACACATGTTCCTCACATTTCTGTGGCAGAAAGTTCTGGAATCTGAGAGGAGCCACAAATTTCCTTCCATCCAGCGTTCCCCCACATCTCCCGATGAAAATGATACCTCACTTGTGTGGGTAGGCCTAGCGCCCGCGACAGGAAACGCCCCAAAGCGCAACGTGGACACATTCAATTTTTTTAAAGAAAACAGAGATGTTTTTTGCAAAGTGCCTACCTGTAGATTTTGGCCTGTAGCTCAGCCGGCACCTAGGGAAACCTACCAAACCTGTGCATTTCTGAAAACTTGAGACCTAGGGGAATCCAAGATGGGGTGACTTGTGTGGCTCGGACCACGTTCTGTTACCCAGAATCCTTTGCAAACCTCAAAATTTGGCTAAAAAAACACTTGTTCCTCACATTTCTGTGGCAGAAAGTTCTGGAATCTGAGAGGAGTCACAAATTTCCTTCCACCCAGCGTTCCCCCACGTCTCCTGATAAAAATGATACCTCACTTGTGTGGGTAGGCCTAGCGCCCGCGACAGGAAACGCCCCAAAGCGCAACGTGGACACATCCAATTTTTTTAAAGAAAGCAGAGATGTTTTTTGCAAAGTGCCTACCTGTAGATTTTGGCCTGTAGCTCAGCCGCCACCTAGGGAAACCTACCAAACCTGTGCATTTCTGAAAACTAGAGACCTAGGGGAATCCAAGATGGGGTGACTTGTGTGGCTCGGACCAGGTTCTGTTACCCAGAATCCTTTGCAAACCTCAAAATTTGGCTAAAAAAACACATGTTCCTCACATTTCTGTGGCAGAAAGTTCTGGAATCTGAGAGGAGCCACAAATTTCCTTCCATCCAGCGTTCCCCCACATCTCCCGATAAAAATGATACCTCACTTGTGTGGGTAGGCCTAGCGCCCGGGACAGGAAACGCCCCAAAGCGCAACGTGGACACATTCAATTTTTTTAAAGAAAACAGAGATGTTTTTTGCAAAGTGCCTACCTGTAGATTTTGGCCTGTAGCTCAGCCGGCACCTAGGGAAACCTACCAAACCTGTGCATTTCTGAAAACTTGAGACCTAGGGGAATCCAAGATGGGGTGACTTGTGTGGCTCGGACCACGTTCTGTTACCCAGAATCCTTTGCAAACCTCAAAATTTGGGTAAAAAAACAGTTGTTCCTCACATTTCTGTGGCAGAAAGTTCTGGAATCTGAGAGGAGTCACAAATTTCCTTCCACCCAGCGTTCCCCCACGTCTCCTGATAAAAATGATACCTCACTTGTGTGGGTAGGCCTAGCGCCCGCGACAGGAAACGCCCCAAAGCGCAACGTGGACACATCCAATTTTTTTAAAGAAAGCAGAGATGTTTTTTGCAAAGTGCCTACCTGTAGATTTTGGCCTGTAGCTCAGCCGCCACCTAGGGAAACCTACCAAACCTGTGCATTTCTGAAAACTAGAGACCTAGGGGAATCCAGGATGGGGTGACTTGTGTGGCTCGGACCAGGTTCTGTTACCCAGAATCCTTTGCAAACATCAAACTTTGGCTAAAAAAACACATATTCCTCAGATTTCTGTGTCTGAAAGTTCTGGAATCTGAGAGGAGCCACAAATTTCCTACCACCCAGCGTTCCCCCACATCTCCTGATAAAAATGATACCTCACTTGTGTGGGTAGGCCTAGCGCCCGCGACAGGAAACGCCCCAAAGCGCAAAGTGGACACTTCCAATTTTTTTTAAAAAAACAGAGGTGTTTTTTGCAAAGTGCCTACCTGTAGATTTTGGCCTGTAGCTCAGCCGGCACCTAGGGAAACCTACCAAACCTGTGCATTTCTGAAAACTAGAGACCTAGGGGAATCCAAGATGGGGTGACTTGTGTGGCTCGGACCACGTTCTGTTACCCAGAATCCTTTGCAAACCTCGAAATTTGGCTAAAAAAACACTTGTTCCTCACATTTCTGTGGCAGAAAGTTCTGGAATCTGAGAGGAGCCACGAATTTCCTTCCAACCAGCGTTCCCCCACGTCTCCCGATAAAAATGATACCTCACTTGTGTGGGTAGGCCTAGCGCCCGCGACAGGAAACGCCCCAAAGCGCAACGTAAACACATCCAATTTTTTTAAAGAAAACAGAGGTGTTTTTTGCAAAGTGCCTACCTGTAGATTTTTGCCTGTAGCTCAGCCGGCACCTAGGGAAACATACCAAACCTGTGCATTTCTGAAAACTAGAGACCTAGGGGAATCCAAGATGGGGTGACTTGTGTGGCTTGGACCACGTTCTGTTACCCAGAATCCTTTGCAAACCTCAAAATTTGGCTAAAAAAACACTTGTTCCTCACATTTCTGTGGTAGAAAGTTCTGGAATCTGAGAGGAGCCACGAATTTCCTTCCAACCAGCGTTCCCCCACGTTTCCCGATAAAAATGATACCTCACTTGTGTGGGTAGGCCTAGTGCCTGCGACAGGAAACGCCCCAAAGCGCAACGTGGAGACATCCAAATTTTTTAAAGAAAGCAGAGATGTTTTTTGCAAAGTGCCTACCTGTAGATTTTGGCCTGTAGCTCAGCCGGCACCTTGGGAAACCTACCAAACCTGTGCATTTCTGAAAACTAGAGACCTAGGGGAATCCAAGATGGGGTGACTTGTGTGGCGCGGACCAGGTTCTGTTACCCAGAATCCTTTGCAAACCTCGAAATTTGGCTAAAAAAACACTTGTTCCTCACATTTCTGTGGCAGAAAGTTCTGGAATCTGAGAGGAGCCACGAATTTCCTTCCAACCAGCGTTCCCCCACGTCTCCCGATAAAAATGATACCTCACTTGTGTGGGTAGGCCTAGCGCCCGCGACAGGAAACGCCCCAAAGCGCAAAGTAAACACATCCAATTTTTTTAAAGAAAACAGATGTGTTTTTTGCAAAGTGCCTACCTGTAGATTTTGGCCTGTAGCTCAGCCGGCACCTAGGGAAACCTACCAAACCTGTGCATTTCTGAAAACTAGAGACCTAGGGGAATCCAAGATGGGGTGACTTGTGTGGCTCGGACCACGTTCTGTTACCCAGAATCCTTTGCAAATCTCAAAATTTGTCTAAAAAAACACTTGTTCCTCACATTTCTGTGGCAGAAAGTTCTGGAATCTGAGAGGAGTCACAAATTTCCTACCACGCAGCATTCCCCCACGTCTCCCGATAAAAATGATACCTCACTTGTGTGGGTAGGCCTAGCGCCCGCGACAGGAAACGCCCCAAAGCGCAACGTGGACACATCCAAATTTTTTTAAAGAAAACAGAGATGTTTTTTGCAAAGTGCCTACCTGTAGATTTTGGCCTGTAGCTCAGCCGGCACCTAGGGAAACCTACCAAACCTGTGCATTTCTGAAAACTTGAGACCTAGGGGAATCCAAGATGGGGTGACTTGTGTGGCTCGGACCACGTTCTGTTACCCAGAATCGTTTGCAAACCTCAAAATTTGGCTAAAAAAACACTTGTTCCTCACATTTCTGTAGCAGAAAGTTCTGGAATCTGAGAGGAGCCACAAATTTCCTTCCACCCAGCGTCCCCCCACGTCTCCTGATAAAAATAATACCTCACTTGTGTGGGTAGGCCTAGCGCACGCGACAGGAAACGCCCCAAAGCGCAATGTGGACACATCCAATTTTTTTAAAGAAAGCAGAGATGTTTTTTGCAAAGTGCCTACCTGTAGATTTTGGCCTGTAGCTCAGCCGCCACCTACGGGAAACCAACCAAACCTGTGCATTTCTGAAAACTAGAGACCTAGGGGAATCCAAGATGGGGTGACTTGTGTGGCTCGGACCAGGTTCTGTTACCCAGAATCCTTTGCAAACCTCAAACTTTGGCTAAAAAAACACATATTCCTCACATTTCTGTGGCAGAAAGTTCTGGAATCTGAGAGGAGCCACACATTTCCTTCCACCCAGCGTTCCCCCACATCTCCTGATAAAAATGATACCTCACTTGTGTGGGTAGGCCTAGCGCCCGCAACAGGAAACGCCCCAAAGCGCAACGTGGACACATCCAAATTTTTTTTTTAAAACAGAGGTGTTTTTTGCAAAGTGCCTACCTGTAGATTTTGGCCTGTAGCTCAGCCGGCACCTAGGGAAACCTACCAAACCTGTGCATTTCTGAAAACTAGAGACCTAGGGGAATCCAAGATGGGGTGACTTGTGTGGCTCGGACCACGTTCTGTTACCCAGAATCCTTTGCAAACCTCGAAATTTGGCTAAAAAAACACTTGTTCCTCACATTTCTGTGGCAGAAAGTTCTGGAATCTGAGAGGAGCCACGAATTTCCTTCCAACCAGCGTTCCCCCACGTCTCCCGATAAAAATGATACCTCACTTGTGTGGGTAGGCCTAGCGCCCGCGACAGGAAACGCCCCAAAGCGCAACGTAAACACATCCAATTTTTTGAAAGAAAACAGAGGTGTTTTTTGCAAAGTGCCTACCTGTAGATTTTGGCCTGTAGCTCAGCCGGCACCTAGGGAAACCTACCAAACCTGTGCATTTCTGAAAACTAGAGACCTAGGGGAATCCAAGATGGGGTGACTTGTGTGGCTCGGACCAGGTTCTGTTACCCAGAATCCTTTGCAAACCTCAAAATTTGGCTAAAAAAACACATGTTCCTCACATTTCTGTGGCAGAAAGTTCTGGAATCTGAGAGGAGCCACAAATTTCCTTCCATCCAGCGTTCCCCCACATCTCCCGATAAAAATGATACCTCACTTGTGTGGGTAGGCCTAGCGCCCGCGACAGGAAACGCCCCAAAGCGCAACGTGGACACATTCAATTTTTTAAAAAAAACAGAGGTGTTTTTTGCAAAGTGCCTACCTGTAGATTTTGGCCTGTAGCTCAGCCGGCACCTAGGGAAACCTACCAAACCTGTGCATTTCTGAAAACTAGAGACCTAGGGGAATCCAAGATGGGGTGACTTGTGTGGCTCGGAACACGTTCTGTTACCCAGAATCCTTTGCAAACCTCGAAATTTGGCTAAAAAAACACTTGTTCCTCACATTTCTGTGGCAGAAAGTTCTGGAATCTGAGAGGAGCCACGAATTTCCTTCCAACCAGCGTTCCCCCACGTCTCCCGATAAAAATGATACCTCACTTGTGTGGGTAGGCCTAGCGCCCGCGACAGGAAACGCCCCAAAGCGCAACGTAAACACATCCAATTTTTTGAAAGAAAACAGAGGTGTTTTTTGCAAAGTGCCTACCTGTAGATTTTGGCCTGTAGCTCAGCCGGCACCTAGGGAAACCTACCAAACCTGTGCATTTCTGAAAACTAGAGACCTAGGGGAATCCAAGATGGGGTGACTTGTGTGGCTTGGACCACGTTCTGTTACCCAGAATCCTTTGCAAACCTCAAAATTTGGCTAAAAAAACACTTGTTCCTCACATTTCTGTGGTAGAAAGTTCTGGAATCTGAGAGGAGCCACGAATTTCCTTCCAACCAGCGTTCCCCCACGTTTCCCGATAAAAATGATACCTCACTTGTGTGGGTAGGCCTAGTGCCCGCGACAGGAAACGCCCCAAAGCGCAACGTGGAGACATCCAAATTTTTTAAAGAAAGCAGAGATGTTTTTTGCAAAGTGCCTACCTGTAGATTTTGGCCTGTAGCTCAGCCGGCACCTTGGGAAACCTACCAAACCTGTGCATTTCTGAAAACTAGAGACCTAGGGGAATCCAAGATGGGGTGACTTGTGTGGCGCGGACCAGGTTCTGTTACCCAGAATCCTTTGCAAACCTTGAAATTTGGCTAAAAAAACACTTGTTCCTCACATTTCTGTGGCAGAAAGTTCTGGAATCTGAGAGGAGCCACGAATTTCCTTCCAACCAGCGTTCCCCCACGTCTCCCGATAAAAATGATACCTCACTTGTGTGGGTAGGCCTAGCGCCCGCGACAGGAAACGCCCCAAAGCGCAACGTAAACACATCCAATTTTTTTAAAGAAAACAGATGTGTTTTTTGCAAAGTGCCTACCTGTAGATTTTGGCCTGTAGCTCAGCCGGCACCTAGGGAAACCTACCAAACCTGTGCATTTCTGAAAACTAGAGACCTAGGGGAATCCAAGATGGGGTGACTTGTGTGGCTCGGACCACGTTCTGTTACCCAGAATCCTTTGCAAACCTCAAAATTTGGCTAAAAAAACACTTGTTCCTCATATTTCTGTGGCAGAAAGTTCTGGAATCTGAGAGGAGTCACAAATTTCCTACCACGCAGCGTTCCCCCACGTCTCCCGATAAAAATGATACCTCACTTGTGTGGGTAGGCCTAGCGCCCGCGACAGGAAACGCCCCAAAGCGCAACGTGGACACATCCAATTTTTTTTAAAGAAAACAGAGATGTTTTTTGCAAAGTGCCTACCTGTAGATTTTGGCCTGTAGCTCAGCCGGCACCTAGGGAAACCTACCAAACCTGTGCATTTCTGAAAACTTGAGACCTAGGGGAATCCAAGATGGGGTGACTTGTGTGGCTCGGACCACGTTCTGTTACCCAGAATCCTTTGCAAACCTCAAAATTTGGGAAAAAAAACACTTGTTCCTCACATTTCTGTAGCAGAAAGTTCTGGAATCTGAGAGGAGCCACAAATTTCCTTCCACCCAGCGTCCCCCCACGTCTCCTGATAAAAATAATACCTCACTTGTGTGGGTAGGCCTAGCGCACGCGACAGGAAACGCCCCAAAGCGCAATGTGGACACATCCAATTTTTTTAAAGAAAGCAGAGATGTTTTTTGCAAAGTGCCTACCTGTAGATTTTGGCCTGTAGCTCAGCCGCCACCTAGGGAAACCTACCAAACCTGTGCATTTCTGAAAACTAGAGACCTAGGGGAATCCAAGATGGGGTGACTTGTGTGGCTCGGACCAGGTTCTGTTACCCAGAATCCTTTGCAAACCTCAAACTTTGGCTAAAAAAACACATATTCCTCACATTTCTGTGGCAGAAAGTTCTGGAATCTGAGAGGAGCCACACATTTCCTTCCACCCAGCGTTCCCCCACATCTCCTGATAAAAATGATACCTCACTTGTGTGGGTAGGCCTAGCGCCCGCAACAGGAAACGCCCCAAAGCACAACGTGGACACATCCACATTTTTTTTTTAAAACAGAGGTGTTTTTTGCAAAGTGCCTACCTGTAGATTTTGGCCTGTAGCTCAGCCGGCACCTAGGGAAACCTACCAAACCTGTGCATTTCTGAAAACTAGAGACCTAGGGGAATCCAAGATGGGGTGACTTGTGTGGCTCGGACCACGTTCTGTTACCCAGAATCCTTTGCAAACCTCGAAATTTGGCTAAAAAAAACACTTGTTCCTCACTTTTCTGTGGCAGAAAGTTCTGGAATCTGAGAGGAGCCACGAATTTCCTTCCAACCAGCGTTCCCCCACGTCTCCCGATAAAAATGATACCTCACTTGTGTGGGTAGGCCTAGCGCCCGCGACAGGAAACGCCCCAAAGCGCAACGTAAACACATCCAATTTTTTGAAAGAAAATAGAGGTGTTTTTTGCAAAGTGCCTACCTGTAGATTTTGGCCTGTAGCTCAGCCGGCACCTAGGGAAACCTACCAAACCTCTGCATTTCTGAAAACTAGAGACCTAGGGGAATCCAAGATGGGGTGACTTGTGTGGCTCGGACCACGTTCTGTTACCCAGAATCCTTTGCAAACCTCAAAATTTGGCTAAAAAAACACATGTTCCTCACATTTCTGTGGCAGAAAGTTCTGGAATCTGAGAGGAGCCACAAATTTCCTTCCATCCAGCGTTCCCCCACATCTCCCGATGAAAATGATCCCTCACTTGTGTGGGTAGGCCTAGCGCCCGCGACAGGAAACGCCCCAAAGCGCAACGTGGACACATTCAATTTTTTTAAAGAAAACAGAGATGTTTTTTGCAAAGTGCCTACCTGTAGATTTTGGCCTGTAGCTCAGCCGGCACCTAGGGAAACCTACCAAACCTGTGCATTTCTGAAAACTTGAGACCTAGGGGAATCCAAGATGGGGTGACTTGTGTGGCTCGGACCACGTTCTGTTACCCAGAATCCTTTGCAAACCTCAAAATTTGGCTAAAAAAACACTTGTTCCTCACATTTCTGTGGCAGAAAGTTCTGGAATCTGAGAGGAGTCACAAATTTCCTTCCACCCAGCGTTCCCCCACGTCTCCTGATAAAAATGATACCTCACTTGTGTGGGTAGGCCTAGCGCCCGCGACAGGAAACGCCCCAAAGCGCAACGTGGACACATCCAATTTTTTTAAAGAAAGCAGAGATGTTTTTTGCAAAGTGCCTACCTGTAGATTTTGGCCTGTAGCTCAGCCGCCACCTAGGGAAACCTACCAAACCTGTGCATTTCTGAAAACTAGAGACCTAGGGGAATCCAAGATGGGGTGACTTGTGTGGCTCGGACCAGGTTCTGTTACCCAGAATCCTTTGCAAACCTCAAAATTTGGCTAAAAAAACACATGTTCCTCACATTTCTGTGGCAGAAAGTTCTGGAATCTGAGAGGAGCCACAAATTTCCTTCCATCCAGCGTTCCCCCACATCTCCCGATAAAAATGATACCTCACTTGTGTGGGTAGGCCTAGCGCCCGCGACAGGAAACGCCCCAAAGCGCAACGTGGACACATTCAATTTTTTTAAAGAAAACAGAGATGTTTTTTGCAAAGTGCCTACCTGTAGATTTTGGCCTGTAGCTCAGCCGGCACCTAGGGAAACCTACCAAACCTGTGCATTTCTGAAAACTTGAGACCTAGGGGAATCCAAGATGGGGTGACTTGTGTGGCTCGGACCACGTTCTGTTACCCAGAATCCTTTGCAAACCTCAAAATTTGGGTAAAAAAACACTTGTTCCTCACATTTCTGTGGCAGAAAGTTCTGGAATCTGAGAGGAGTCACAAATTTCCTTCCACCCAGCGTTCCCCCACGTCTCCTGATAAAAATGATACCTCACTTGTGTGGGTAGGCCTAGCGCCCGCGACAGGAAACGCCCCAAAGCGCAACGTGGACACATCCAATTTTTTTAAAGAAAGCAGAGATGTTTTTTGCAAAGTGCCTACCTGTAGATTTTGGCCTGTAGCTCAGCCGCCACCTAGGGAAACCTACCAAACCTGTGCATTTCTGAAAACTAGAGACCTAGGGGAATCCAGGATGGGGTGACTTGTGTGGCTCGGACCAGGTTCTGTTACCCAGAATCCTTTGCAAACATCAAACTTTGGCTAAAAAAACACATATTCCTCAGATTTCTGTGGCTGAAAGTTCTGGAATCTGAGAGGAGCCACAAATTTCCTACCACCCAGCGTTCCCCCACATCTCCTGATAAAAATCATACCTCACTTGTGTGGGTAGGCCTAGCGCCCGCGACAGGAAACGCCCCAAAGCGCAAAGTGGACACTTCCAATTTTTTTTTAAAAAACAGAGGTGTTTTTTGCAAAGTGCCTACCTGTAGATTTTGGCCTGTAGCTCAGCCGGCACCTAGGGAAACCTACCAAACCTGTGCATTTCTGAAAACTAGAGACCTAGGGGAATCCAAGATGGGGTGACTTGTGTGGCTCGGACCACGTTCTGTTACCCAGAATCCTTTGCAAACCTCGAAATTTGGCTAAAAAAACACTTGTTCCTCACATTTCTGTGGCAGAAAGTTCTGGAATCTGAGAGGAGCCACGAATTTCCTTCCAACCAGCGTTCCCCCACGTCTCCCGATAAAAATGATACCTCACTTGTGTGGGTAGGCCTAGCGCCCGCGACAGGAAACGCCCCAAAGCGCAACGTAAACACATCCAATTTTTTTAAAGAAAACAGAGGTGTTTTTTGCAAAGTGCCTACCTGTAGATTTTGGCCTGTAGCTCAGCCGGCACCTAGGGAAACCTACCAAACCTGTGCATTTCTGAAAACTAGAGACCTAGGGGAATCCAAGATGGGGTGACTTGTGTGGCTTGGACCACGTATTGTTACCCAGAATCCTTTGCAAACCTCAAAATTTGGCTAAAAAAACACTTGTTCCTCACATTTCTGTGGTAGAAAGTTCTGGAATCTGAGAGGAGCCACGAATTTCCTTCCAACCAGCGTTCCCCCACGTTTCCCGATAAAAATGATATCTCACTTGTGTGGGTAGGCCTAGTGCCCGTGACAGGAAACGCCCCAAAGCGCAACGTGGAGACATCCAAATTTTTTAAAGAAAGCAGAGATGTTTTTTGCAAAGTGCCTACCTGTAGATTTTGGCCTGTAGCTCAGCCGGCACCTTGGGAAACCTACCAAACCTGTGCATTTCTGAAAACTAGAGACCTAGGGGAATCCAAGATGGGGTGACTTGTGTGGCGCGGACCAGGTTCTGTTACCCAGAATCCTTTGCAAACCTCGAAATTTGGCTAAAAAAACACTTGTTCCTCACATTTCTGTGGCAGAGAGTTCTGGAATCTGAGAGGAGCCACGAATTTCCTTCCAACCAGCGTTCCCCCACGTCTCCCGATAAAAATGATACCTCACTTGTGTGGGTAGGCCTAGCGCCCGCGACAGGAAACGCCCCAAAGCGCAACGTAAACACATCCAATTTTTTTAAAGAAAACAGATGTGTTTTTTGCAAAGTGCCTACCTGTAGATTTTGGCCTGTAGCTCAGCCGGCACCTAGGGAAACCTACCAAACCTGTGCATTTCTGAAAACTAGAGACCTAGGGGAATCCAAAATGGGGTGACTTGTGTGGCTCGGACCACGTTCTGTTACCCAGAATCCTTTGCAAACCTCAAAATTTGGCTAAAAAAACACTTGTTCCTCACATTTCTGTGGCAGAAAGTTCTGGAATCTGAGAGGAGTCACAAATTTCCTACCACGCAGCATTCCCCCACGTCTCCCGATAAAAATGATACCTCACTTGTGTGGGTAGGCCTAGCGCCCGCGACAGGAAACGCCCCAAAGCGCAACGAGGACACATCCAAATTTTTTTAAAGAAAACAGAGATGTTTTTTGCAAAGTGCCTACCTGTAGATTTTGGCCTGTAGCTCAGCCGGCACCTAGGGAAACCTACCAAACCTGTGCATTTCTGAAAACTTGAGACCTAGGGGAATCCAAGATGGGGTGACTTGTGTGGCTCGGACCACGTTCTGTTACCCAGAATCGTTTGCAAACCTCAAAATTTGGCTAAAAAAACACTTGTTCCTCACATTTCTGTAGCAGAAAGTTCTGGAATCTGAGAGGAGCCACAAATTTCCTTCCACCCAGCGTCCCCCCACGTCTCCTGATAAAAATAATACCTCACTTGTGTGGGTAGGCCTAGCGCACGCGACAGGAAACGCCCCAAAGCGCAATGTGGACACATCCAATTTTTTTAAAGAAAGCAGAGATGTTTTTTGCAAAGTGCCTACCTGTAGATTTTGGCCTGTAGCTCAGCCGCCACCTACGGGAAACCAACCAAACCTGTGCATTTCTGAAAACTAGAGACCTAGGGGAATCCAAGATGGGGTGACTTGTGTGGCTCGGACCAGGTTCTGTTACCCAGAATCCTTTGCAAACCTCAAACTTTGGCTAAAAAAACACATATTCCTCACATTTCTGTGGCAGAAAGTTCTGGAATCTGAGAGGAGCCACACATTTCCTTCCACCCAGCGTTCCCCCACATCTCCTGATAAAAATGATACCTCACTTGTCTGGGTAGGCCTAGCGCCCGCAACAGGAAACGCCCCAAAGCGCAACGTGGACACATCCAATTTTTTTTTTTAAAACAGAGGTGTTTTTTGCAAAGTGCCTACCTGTAGATTTTGGCCTGTAGCTCAGCCGGCACCTAGGGAAACCTACCAAACCTGTGCATTTCTGAAAACTAGAGACCTAGGGGAATCCAAGATGGGGTGACTTGTGTGGCTCGGACCACGTTCTGTTACCCAGAATCCTTTGCAAACCTCGAAATTTGGCTAAAAAAACACTTGTTCCTCACATTTCTGTGGCAGAAAGTTCTGGAATCTGAGAGGAGCCACGAATTTCCTTCCAACCAGCATTCCCCCACGTCTCCCGATAAAAATGATACCTCACTTGTGTGGGTAGGCCTAGCGCCCGCGACAGGAAACGCCCCAAAGCGCAACGTAAACACATCCAATTTTTTGAAAGAAAACAGAGGTGTTTTTTGCAAAGTGCCTACCTGTAGATTTTGGCCTGTAGCTCAGCCGGCACCTAGGGAAACCTACCAAACCTGTGCATTTCTGAAAACTAGAGACCTAGGGGAATCCACGATGGGGTGACTTGTGTGGCTCGGACCACGTTCTGTTACCCAGAATCCTTTGCAAACCTCAAAATTTGGCTAAAAAAACACATGTTCCTCACATTTATGTGGCAGAAAGTTCTGGAATCTGAGAGGAGCCACAAATTTCCTTCCATCCAGCGTTCCCCCACATCTCCCGATAAAAATGATACCTCACTTGTGTGGGTAGGCCTAGCGCCCGCGACAGGAAACGCCCCAAAGCGCAACGTGGACACATTCAATTTTTTTAAAGAAAACAGAGGTGTTTTTTGCAAAGTGCCTACCTGTAGATTTTGGCCTGTAGCTCAGCCGGCACCTAGGGAAACCTACCAAACCTGTGCATTTCTGAAAACTTGAGACCTAGGGGAATCCAAGATGGGGTGACTTGTGTGGCTCGGACCACGTTCTGTTACCCAGAATCCTTTGCAAACCTCAAAATTTGGGTAAAAAAACACTTGTTCCTCACATTTCTGTGGCAGAAAGTTCTGGAATCTGAGAGGAGTCACAAATTTCCTTCCACCCAGCGTTCCCCCACGTCTCCTGATAAAAATGATACCTCACTTGTGGGTAGGCCTAGCGCCCGCGACAGGAAACGCCCCAAAGCGCAACGTGGACACATCCAATTTTTTTAAAGAAAGCAGAGATGTTTTTTGCAAAGTGCCTACCTGTAGATTTTGGCCTGTAGCTCAGCCGCCACCTAGGGAAACCTACCAAACCTGTGCATTTCTGAAAACTAGAGACGTAGGGGAATCCAAGATGGGGTGACTTGTGTGGCTCGGACCAGGTTCTGTTCCCCAGAATCCTTTGCAAACCTCAAAATTTGGCTAAAAAAACACATGTTCCTCACATTTCTGTGGCAGAAAGTTCTGGAATCTGAGAGGAGCCACAAATTTCCTTCCATCCAGCGTTCCCCCACATCTCCCGATAAAAATGATACCTCACTTGTGTGGGTAGGCCTAGCGCCCGCGACAGGAAACGCCCCAAAGCGCAACGTGGACACATTCAATTTTTTTAAAGAAAACAGAGATGTTTTTTGCAAAGTGCCTACCTGTAGATTTTGGCCTGTAGCTCAGCCGGCACCTAGGGAAACCTACGAAACCTGTGCATTTCTGAAAACTTGAGACCTAGGGGAATCCAAGATGGGGTGACTTGTGTGGCTCGGACCACGTTCTGTTACCCAGAATCCTTTGCAAACCTCAAAATTTGGGTAAAAAAACACTTGTTCCTCACATTTCTGTGGCAGAAAGTTCTGGAATCTGAGAGGAGTCACAAATTTCCTTCCACCCAGCGTTCCCCCACGTCTCCTGATAAAAATGATACCTCACTTGTGTGGGTAGGCCTAGCGCCCGCGACAGGAAACGCCCCAAAGCGCAACGTGGACACATCCAATTTTTTTAAAGAAAGCAGAGATGTTTTTTGCAAAGTGCCTACCTGTAGATTTTGGCCTGTAGCTCAGCCGCCACCTAGGGAAACCTACCAAACCTGTGCATTTCTGAAAACTAGAGACCTAGGGGAATCCAGGATGGGGTGACTTGTGTGGCTCGGACCAGGTTCTGTTACCCAGAATCCTTTGCAAACATCAAACTTTGGCTAAAAAAACACATATTCCTCACATTTCTGTGGCTGAAAGTTCTGGAATCTGAGAGGAGCCACAAATTTCCTACCACCCAGCGTTCCCCCACATCTCCTGATAAAAATGATACCTCACTTGTGTGGGTAGGCCTAGCGCCCGCGACAGGAAACGCCCCAAAGCGCAAAGTGGACACTTCCAAATTTTTTTTTAAAAACAGAGGTGTTTTTTGCAAAGTGCCTACCTGTAGATTTTGGCCTGTAGCTCAGCCGGCACCTAGGGAAACCTACCAAACCTGTGCATTTCTGAAAACTAGAGACCTAGGGGAATCGAAGATGGGGTGACTTGTGTGGCTCGGAACACGTTCTGTTTCCCAGAATCCTTTGCAAACCTCAAAATTTGGCTAAAAAAACACTTGTTCCTCACATTTCTGTGGCAGAAAGTTCTGGAATCTGAGAGGAGCCACGAATTTCCTTCCAACCAGCGTTCCCCCTCGTCTCCCGATAAAAATGATACCTCACTTGTGTGGGTAGGCCTAGCGCTCGCGACAGAAAACGCCCCAAAGCGCAACGTAAACACATCCAATTTTTTGAAAGAAAACAGAGGTGTTTTTTGCAAAGTGCCTACCTGTAGATTTTGGCCTGTAGCTCAGCCGGCACCTAGGGAAACCTACCAAACCTGTGCATTTCTGAAAACTAGAGACCTAGGGGAATCCAAGATGGGGTGACTTGTGTGGCTCGGACCACGTTCTGTTACCCAGAATCCTTTGCAAACCTCAAAATGTGGCTAAAAAAACACTTGTTCCTCACATTTCTGTGGCAGAAAGTTCTGGAATCTGAGAGGAGTCACAAATTTCCTACCACGCAGCGTTCCCCCTTGTCTCCCGATAAAAATGATACCTCACTTGAGTGGGTAGGCCTAGCGCCCGCGACAGGAAACGCCCCAAAGCGCAACGTGGACACATCCAATTTTTTTTAAAGAAAACAGAGATGTTTTTTGCAAAGTGCCAACCTGTAGATTTTGGCCTGTAGCTCAGCCGCCACCTAGGGAAACCTACCAAACCTGTGCATTTCTGAAAACTAGAGACCTAGGGGAATCCAAGATGGGGTGACTTGTGTGGCTCGGACCAGGTTCTGTTACCCAGAATCCTTTGCAAACCTCAAACTTTGGCTAAAAAAACACATATTCCTCACATTTCTGTGGCAGAAAGTTCTGGAATCTGAGAGGAGCCACACATTTCCTTCCACCCAGCGTTCCCCCACATCTCCTGATAAAAATGATACCTCACTTGTGTGGGTAGGCCTAGCGCCCACGACAGGAAACGCCCCAAAGCGCAACGTGGACACATCCAAATTTCTTTTTAAAAACAGAGGTGTTTTTTGCAAAGTGCCTACCTGTAGATTTTGGCCTGTAGCTCAGCCGGCACCTAGGGAAACCTACCAAACCTGTGCATTTCTGAAAACTAGAGACCTAGGGGAATCCAAGATGGGGTGACTTGTGTGGCTCGGACCACGTTCTGTTACCCAGAATCCTTTGCAAACCTCAAAATGTGGCTAAAAAAACACTTGTTCCTCACATTTCTGTGGCAGAAAGTTCTGGAATCTGAGAGGAGTCACAAATTTCCTACCACGCAGCGTTCCCCCACGTCTCCCGATAAAAATGATACCTCACTTGTGTGGGTAGGCCTAGCGCCCGCGACAGGAAACGCCCCAAAGCGCAACGTGGACACATCCAATTTTTTTTAAAGAAAACAGAGATGTTTTTTGCAAAGTGCCTACCTGTAGATTTTGGCCTGTAGCTCAGCCGGCACCTAGGGAAACCTACCAAACCTGTGCATTTCTGAAAACTTGAGACCTAGGGGAATCCAAGATGGGGTGACTTGTGTGGCTCGGACCACGTTCTGTTACCCAGAATCCTTTGCAAACCTCAAAATTTGGCTAAAAAAACACTTGTTCCTCACATTTCTGTAGCAGAAAGTTCTGGAATCTGAGAGGAGCCACAAATTTCCTTCCACCCAGCGTCCCCCCACATCTCCTGATAAAAATAATACCTCACTTGTGTGGGTAGGCCTAGCGCACGCGACAGGAAACGCCCCAAAGCGCAATGTGGACACATCCAATTTTTTTAAAGAAAGCAGAGATGTTTTTTGCAAAGTGCCTACCTGTAGATTTTGGCCTGTAGCTCAGCCGCCACCTAGGGAAACATACCAAACCTGTGCATTTCTGAAAACTAGAGACCTAGGGGAATCCAAGATGGGGAGACTTGTGTGGCTCGGACCAGGTTCTGTTACCCAGAATCCTTTGCAAACCTCAAACTTTGGCTAAAAAAACACATATTCCTCACATTTCTGTGGCAGAAAGTTCTGGAATCTGAGAGGAGCCACACATTTCCTTCCACCCAGCGTTCCCCCACATCTCCTGATAAAAATGATACCTCACTTGTGTGGGTAGGCCTAGCGCCCGCAACAGGAAACGCCCCAAAGCGCAACGTGGACACATCCAAATTTTTTTTTTAAAACAGAGGTGTTTTTTGCAAAGTGCCTACCTGTAGATTTTGGCCTGTAGCTCAGCCGGCACCTAGGGAAACCTACCAAACCTGTGCATTTCTGAAAACTAGAGACCGAGGGGAATCCAAGATGGGGTGACTTGTGTGGGTCGGACCACATTCTGTTACCCAGAATCCTTTGCAAACCTCGAAATTTGGCTAAAAAAACACTTGTTCCTCACATTTCTGTGCCAGAAAGATTTGGAATCTGAGAGGAGCCACGAATTTCCTTCCAACCAGCGTTCCCCCACGTCTCCCGATAAAAATGATACCTCACTTGTGTGGGTAGGCCTAGCGCCCGCGACAGGAAACGCCCCAAAGCGCAACGTAAACACATCCAATTTTTTGAAAGAAAACAGAGGTGTTTTTTGCAAAGTGCCTACCTGTAGATTTTGGCCTGTAGCTCAGCCGGCACCTAGGGAAACCTACCAAACCTGTGCATTTCTGAAAACTAGAGACCTAGGGGAATCCAAGATGGGGTGACTTGTGTGGCTCGGACCACGTTCTGTTACCCAGAATCCTTTGCAAACCTCAAAATTTGGCTAAAAAAACACTTGTTCCTCACATTTCTGTGGCAGAAAGTTCTGGAATCTGAGAGGAGCCACGAATTTCCTTCCAACCAGCATTCCCCCACGTTTCCCGATAAAAATGATACCTCACTTGTGTGGGTAGGCCTAGTGCCCGCGACAGGAAACGCCCCAAAGCGCAACGTGGAGACATCCAAATTTTTTAAAGAAAGCAGAGATGTTTTTTGCAAAGTGCCTACCTGTAGATTTTGGCCTGTAGCTCAGCCGGCACCTTGGGAAACCTACCAAACCTTTGCATTTCTGAAAACTAGAGACCTAGGGGAATCCAAGATGGGGTGACTTGTGTGGCTCGGACCAGGTTCTGTTACCCAG
Source organism: Pleurodeles waltl (assembly GCF_031143425.1). Classification (NCBI taxonomy): domain Eukaryota; kingdom Metazoa; phylum Chordata; class Amphibia; order Caudata; family Salamandridae; genus Pleurodeles; species Pleurodeles waltl. Next base: position 386,559,064 of record NC_090449.1, on the reverse strand, counting down.
AATCCTTTGCAAACCTCAAAATTTGGCTAAAAAAACACATGTTCCTCACATTTCTGTGGCAGAAAGTTCTGGAATCTGAGAGGAGCCACAAATTTCCTTCCATCCAGCGTTCCCCCACATCTCCCGATAAAAATGATACCTCACTTGTGTGGGTAGGCCTAGCGCCCGCGACAGGAAACGCCCCAAAGCGCAACGTGGACACATTCAATTTTTTTAAAGAAAACAGAGATGTTTTTTGCAAAGTGCCTACCTGTAGATTTTGGCCTGTAGCTCAGCCGGCACCTAGGGAAACCTACGAAACCTGTGCATTTCTGAAAACTTGAGACCTAGGGGAATCCAAGATGGGGTGACTTGTGTGGCTCGGACCACGTTCTGATACCCAGAATCCTTTGCAAACCTCAAAATTTGGGTAAAAAAACACTTGTTCCTCACATTTCTGTGGCAGAAAGTTCTGGAATCTGAGAGGAGTCACAAATTTCCTTCCACCCAGCGTTCCCCCACGTCTCCTGATAAAAATGATACCTCACTTGTGTGGGTAGGCCTAGCGCCCGCGACAGGAAACGCCCCAAAGCGCAACGTGGACACATCCAATTTTTTTAAAGAAAGCAGAGATGTTTTTTGCAAAGTGCCTACCTGTAGATTTTGGCCTGTAGCTCAGCCGGCACCTAGGGAAACCTACCAAACCTGTGCATTTCTGAAAACTAGAGACCTAGGGGAATCCAAGATGGGGTGACTTGTGTGGCTCGGACCACGTTCTGTTACCCAGAATCCTTTGCAAACCTCGAAATTTGGCTAAAAAAACACTTGTTCCTCACATTTCTGTGGCAGAAAGTTCTGGAATCTGAGAGGAGCCACGAATTTCCTTCCAACCAGCGTTCCCCCACGTCTCCCGATAAAAATGATACCTCACTTGTGTGGGTAGGCCTAGCGCCCGCGACAGGAAACGCCCCAAAGCGCAACGTGGACACATCCAATTTTTTTTAAGAAAACAGAGGTTTTTTTTGCAAAGCACCTACCTGTAGATTTTGGCCTGTAGCGGAGCCGCCACCTAGGGAAACCTACCAAACCTGTGCATTTCTGAAAACTAGAGACCTAGGGGAATCCAAGATGGGGTGACTTGTGTGGCTCGGACCAGGTTCTGTTACCCAGAATCCTTTGCAAACCTCAAACTTTGGCTAAAAAACACATATTCCTCACATTTCTGTGGCAGAAAGTTCTGGAATCTGAGAGGAGCCACACATTTCCTTCCACCCAGCGTTCCCCCACATCTCCTGATAAAAATGATACCTCACTTGTGTGGGTAGGCCTAGCGCCCGCGACAGGAAACGCCCCAAAGCGCAACGTGGACACATCCAAATTTATTTTTAAAAACAGAGGTGTTTTTTGCAAAGTGCCTACCTGTAGATTTTGGCCTGTAGCTCAGCCGGCACCTAGGGAAACCTACCAAACCTGTGCATTTCTGAAAACTAGAGACCTAGGGGAATCCAAGATGGGGTGACTTGTGTGGCTCGGACCACGTTCTGTTACCCAGAATCCTTTGCAAACCTCAAAATTTGGCTAAAAAAACACTTGTTCCTCACATTTCTGTGGCAGAAAGTTCTGGAATCTGAGAGGAGCCACGAATTTCCTTCCAACCAGCGTTCCCCCACGTCTCCCGATAAAAATGATACCTCACTTGTGTGGGTAGGCCTAGCGCCCGCGACAGGAAACGCCCCAAAGCGCAACGTAAACACATCCAATTTTTTTAAAGAAAACAGAGGTGTTTTTTGCAAAGTGCCTACCTGTAGATTTTGGCCTGTAGCTCAGCCGGCACCTAGGGAAACCTACCAAACCTGTGCATTTCTGAAAACTAGAGACCTAGGGGAATCCAAGATGAGGTGACTTGTGTGGCTTGGACCACGTTCTGTTACCCAGAATCCTTTGCAAACCTCAAAATTTGGCTAAAAAAACACTTGTTCCTCACATTTCTGTGGCAGAAAGTTCTGGAATCTGAGAGAAGCCACGAATTTCCTTCCAACCAGCGTTCCCCCACGTTTCCCGATAAAAATTATACCTCACTTGTGTGGGTAGGCCTAGTGCCCGCGACAGGAAACGCCCCAAAGCGCAACGTGGAGACATCCAAATTTTTTAAAGAAAGCAGAGATGTTTTTTGCAAAGTGCCTACCTGTAAATTTTGGCCTGTAGCTCAGCCGGCACCTTGGGAAACCTACCAAACCTGTGCATTTCTGAAAACTAGAGACCTAGGGGAATCCAAGATGGGGTGACTTGTGTGGCTCGGACCAGGTTCTGTTACCCAGAATCCTTTGCAAACCTCAAAATTTGGCTAAAAAAACACATGTTCCTCACATTTCTGTGGCAGAAAGTTCTGGAATCTGAGAGGAGCCACAAATTTCCTTCCATCCAGCGTTCCCCCACATCTCCCGATAAAAATGATACCTCACTTGTGTGGGTAGGCCTAGCGCCCGCGACAGGAAACGCCCCAAAGCGCAACGTGGACACATTCAATTTTTTTAAAGAAAACAGAGATGTTTTTTGCAAAGTGCCTACCTGTAGATTTTGGCCTGTAGCTCAGCCGGCACCTAGGGAAACCTACCAAACCTGTGCATTTCTGGAAACTTGAGACCTAGGGGAATCCAAGATGGGGTGACTTGTGTGGCTCGGACCACGTTCTGTTACCCAGAATCCTTTGCAAACCTCAAAATTTGGGTAAAAAAACACTTGTTCCTCACATTTCTGTGGCAGAAAGTTCTGGAATCTGAGAGGAGTCACAAATTTCCTTCCACCCAGCGTTCCCCCACGTCTCCTGATAAAAATGATACCTCACTTGTGTGGGTAGGCCTAGCGCCCGCGACAGGAAACGCCCCAAAGCGCAACGTGGACACATCCAATTTTTTTTAAGAAAGCAGAGATGTTTTTTGCAAAGTGCCTACCTGTAGATTTTGGCCTGTAGCTCAGCCGCCACCTAGGGAAACCTACCAAACCTGTGCATTTCTGAAAACTAGAGACCTAGGGGAATCCAGGATGGGGTGACTTGTGTGGCTCGGACCAGGTTCTGTTACACAGAATCCTTTGCAAACCTCAAACTTTGGCTAAAACAACACATATTCCTCACATTTCTGTGGCAGAAAGTTCTGGAATCTGAGAGGAGCCACAAATTTCCTTCCACCCAGCGTTCCCCCACATCTCCTGATAAAAATGATACCTCACTTGTGTTGGTAGGCCTAGCGCCCGCGACAGGAAACACCCCAAAGCGCAACGTGGACACATCCAAATTTTTTAAAAAAAACAGAGGTGTTTTTTGCAAAGTGCCTACCTGTAGATTTTGGCCTGTAGCTCAGCCGGCACCTATGGAAACCTACCAAACCTGTGCATTTCTGAAAACTAGAGACCTAGGGGAATCCAAGATGGGGTGACTTGTGTGGCTCGGAACACGTTCTGTTTCCCAGAATCCTTTGCAAACCTCAAAATTTGGCTAAAAAAACACTTGTTCCTCACATTTCTGTGGCAGAAAGTTCTGGAATCTGAGAGGAGCCACGAATTTCCTTCCAACCAGCGTTCCCCCACGTCTCCCGATAAAAATGATACCTCACTTGTGTGGGTAGGCCTAGCGCCCGCGACAGGAAACGCCCCAAAGCGCAACGTAAACACATCCAATTTTTTGAAAGAAAACAGAGGAGTTTTTTGCAAAGTGCCTACCTGTAGATTTTGGCCTGTAGCTCAGCCGGCACCTAGGGAAACCTACCAAACCTGTGTATTTCTGAAAACTAGAGACCTAGGGGAATCCAAGATGGGGTGACTTGTGTGGCTCGGACCACGTTCTGTTACCCAGAATCCTTTGCAAACCTCAAAATGTGGCTAAAAAAACACTTGTTCCTCACATTTCTGTAGCAGAAAGTTCTGGAATCTGAGATGAGTCACAAATTTCCTACCACGCAGCGTTCCCCCACATCTCCCGATAAAAATGATACCTCACTTGTGTGGGTAGGCCTAGCGCCCGCGACAGGAAACGCCCCAAAGCGCAACGTGGACACATCCAATTTTTTTTAAAGAAAACAGAGATGTTTTTTGCAAAGTGCCTACCTGTAGATTTTGGCCTGTAGCTCAGCCGGCACCTAGGGAAACCTACCAAACCTGTGCATTTCTGAAAACTTGAGACCTAGGGGAATCCAAGATGGGGTGACTTGTGTGGCTCGGACCACGTTCTGTTACCCAGAATCCTTTGCAAACCTCAACATTTGGCTAAAAAAACACTTGTTCCTCACATTTCTGTGGCAGAAAGTTCTGGAATCTGAGAGGAGCCACAAATTTCCTTCCACCCAGCGTCCCCCCACGTCTCCTGATAAAAATGGTACCTCACTTGTGTGGGTAGGCCTAGCGCCCGCGACAGGAAACGCCCCAAAGCGCAACGTGGACACATCCAATTTTTTTTTTTAAAACAGAGATGTTTTTTGCAAAGTGCCTACCTGTAGATTTTGGCCTGTAGCTCAGCCGGCACCTAGGGAAACCTACCAAACCTGTGCATTTCTGAAATCTAGAGACCTAGGGGAATCCAAGATGGGGTGACTTGTGTGGCTCGGACCACGTTCTGTTACCCAGAATCCTTTGCAAACCTCGAAATTTGGCTAAAAAAACACTTGTTCCTCACATTTCTGTGGCAGAAAGTTCTGGAATCTGAGAGGAGCCACGGATTTCCTTCCAACCAGCGTTCCCCCACGTCTCCCGATAAAAATGATACCTCACTTGTGTGGGTAGGCCTAGCGCCCGCGACAGGAAACGCCCCAAAGCGCAACGTAAACACATCCAATTTTTTGAAAGAAAACAGAGGTGTTTTTTGCAAAGTGCCTACCTGTAGATTTTGGCCTGTAGCTCAGCCGGCACCTAGGGAAACCTACCAAACCTGTGCATTTCTGAAAACTAGAGACCTAGGGGAATCCAAGATGGGGTGACTTGTGTGGCTCGGACCACGTTCTGTTACCCAGAATCCTTTGCAAACCTCAAAATTTGGCTAAAAAAACACTTGTTCCTCACATTTCTGTGGCAGAAAGTTCTGGAATCTGAGAGGAGCCACGAATTTCCTTCCAACCAGCGTTCCCCCACGTTTCCCGATAAAAATGATACCTCACTTGTGTGGGTAGGCCTAGTGCCCGCGACAGGAAACGCCCCAAAGCGCAACGTGGAGACATCCAAATTTTTTAAAGAAAGCAGAGATGTTTTTTGCAAAGTGCCTACCTGTAGATTTTGGCCTGTAGCTCAGCCGGCACCTTGGGAAACCTACCAAACCTGTGCATTTCTGAAAACTAGAGACCTAGGGGAATCCAAGATGGGGTGACTTGTGTGGCTCGGACCAGGTTCTGTTACCCAGTATCCTTTGCAAACCTCAAAATTTGGCTAAAAAAACACATGTTCCTCACATTTCTGTGGCAGAAAGTTCTGGAATCTGAGAGGAGCCACAAATTTCGTTCCACCCAGCGTTCCCCCACATCTCCTGATAAAAATGATACCTCACTTGTGTGGGTAGGCCTAGCGCCCGCGACAGGAAACGCCCCAAAGCGCAACGTGGACACATCCAATTTTTTGAAAGAAAACAGAGGAGTTTTTTGCAAAGTGCCTACCTGTAGATTTTGGCCTGTAGCTCAGCCGGCACCTAGGGAAACCTACCAAACCTGTGCATTTCTGAAAACTAGAGACCTAGGGGAATCCAAGATGGGGTGACTTGTGTGGCTCTGACCACGTTCTGTTACCCAGAATCCTTAGCAAACCTCAAAATTTGCCTAAAAAACACTTGTTCCTCACATTTCTGTGGCAGAAAGTTCTGGAATCTGAGAGGAGTCACAAATTTCCTACCACGCAGCGTTTCCCCACGTCTCCCGATAAAAATGATACCTCACTTGTGTGGGTAGGCCTAGCGCCCGCGACAGGAAACGCCCCAAAGCACAACGTGGAGACATCCAAATTTTTTAAAGAAAGCAGAGATGTTTTTTGCAAAGTGCCTACCTGTAGATTTTGGCCTGTAGCTCAGCCGGCACCTTGGGAAACCTACCAAACCTGTGCATTTCTGAAAACTAGAGACCTAGGGGAATCCAAGATGGGGTGACTTGTGTGGCTCGGACCAGGTTCTGTTACCCAGAATCCTTTGCAAACCTCAAAATTTGGCTAAAAAAACACATGTTCCTCACATTTCTGTGGCAGAAAGTTCTGGAATCTGAGAGGAGCCACAAATTTCGTTCCACCCAGCGTTCCCCCACATCTCCTGATAAAAATGATACCTCACTTGTGTGGGTAGGCCTAGCGCCCGCGACAGGAAACGCCCCAAAGCGCAACGTGGACACATCCAATTTTTTGAAAGAAAACAGAGGAGTTTTTTGCAAAGTGCCTACCTGTAGATTTTGGCCTGTAGCTCAGCCGGCACCTAGGGAAACCTACCAAACCTGTGCATTTCTGAAAACTAGAGACCTAGGGGAATCCAAGATGGGGTGACTTGTGTGGCTCGGACCAGGTTCTGTTACCCAGAATCCTTTGCAAACCTCAAAATTTGGCTAAAAAACACTTGTTCCTCACATTTCTGTGGCAGAAAGTTCTGGAATCTCAGAGGAGTCACACATTTCCTACCACGCAGCGTTTCCCCACGTCTCCCGATAAAAATGATACCTCACTTGTGTGGGTAGGCCTAGCGCCTGCGACAGGAAACGCCCCAAAGCGCAACGTGGACACATCCAAATTTTGGAAAGAAAACAGAGGTGTTTTTTGCAAAGTGCCTACCTGTAGATTTTGGCCTGTAGCTCAGCCGCCACCTAGGGAAACCTACCAAACCTGTGCATTTCTGAAAACTAGAGACCTAGGGGAATCCAAGATGGGGTGACTTGTGTGGTTCGGATCAGGTTCTGTTACCCAGAATCCTTTGCAAACCTCAAAATTTGGCTAAAAAAACACATGTTCCTCACATTTCTGTGGCAGAAAGTACTGGAATCTGAGAGGAGCCACAAATTTCCTTCCACCCAGCCTTCCCCCACGTCTCCCGATAAAAATGAAACCTCACTTGTGTGGGTAGGCCTAGTGCCCGCGACAGGAAACGCCCCAAAGCGCAACGTGGACACATCCAATTTTTTTTAAGAAAGCAGAGATGTTTTTTGCAAAGCACCTACCTGTAGATTTTGGCCTGTAGCTCAGCCGCCACCTAGGGAAACCTACCAAACCTGTGCATTTCTGAAAACTAGAGACCTAGTGGAATCCAAGATGGGGTGACTTGTGTGGCTCGGACCAGGTTCTGTTACCCAGAATCCTTTGCAAACCTCAAAAATTGGCTAAAAAAACACAGGTTCCTCACATTTCTGTGGCAGAAAGTTCTGGAATCTGAGAGGAGCCACAAATTTCCTTCCACCCAGCGTTCCCCCACATCTCCTGATAAAAATGATACCTCACTTGTGTGAGTAGGCCTAGCGCCCGCGACAGGAAACGCCCCAAAGCGCAACGTGGACACATCCAATTTTTTGAAAGAAAACAGAGGTGTTTTTTGCAAAGTGCCTACCTGTAGATTTTGGCCTGTAGCTCAGCCGGCACGTAGGGAAACCTACCAAACCTGTGCATTTCTGAAAACTAGAGACCTAGGGGAATCCAAGATGGGGTGACTTGTGTGGCTCGGACCACGTTCTGTTACCCAGAATCCTTTGCAAACCTCAAAATTTGGCAAAAAAAACACTTGTTCCTCACATTTCTGTGGCAGAAAGTTCTGGAATCTGAGAGGAGTCACAAATTTCCTACCACGCAGCGTTCCCCCACGTCTCCCGATAAAAATGATACCTCACTTGTGTGGGTAGGCCTAGTGCCCGCGACAGGAAACGCCCCAAAGCGCAACGTGGACACATCCAAATTTTTTTAAGAAAACAGAGGTGTTTTTTGCAAAGCACCTACCTGTAGATTTTGGCCTGTAGCTCAGCCGCCACCTAGGGAAACCTACCAAACCTGTGCATTTCTGAAAACTAGAGACCTAGGGGAATCCAAGATGGGGTGACTTGTGTGGTTCGGATCAGGTTCTGTTACCCAGAATCCTTTGCAAACCTCAAAATTTGGCTAAAAAAACACATGTTCCTCACATTTCTGTGGCAGAAAGTACTGGAATCTGAGAGGAGCCACAAATTTCCTTCCACCCAGCGTTCCCCCACGTCTCCCGATAAAAATGATACCTCACTTGTGTGGGTAGGCCTAGTGCCCGCGACAGGAAACGCCCCAAAGCACAACGTGGACACATCCAAATTTTTTTAAGAAAACAGAGGTGTTTTTTGCAAAGCACCTACCTGTAGATTTTGGCCTGTAGCTCAGCCGCCACCTAGGGAAACCTACCAAACCTGTGCATTTCTGAAAACTAGAGACCTAGGGGAATCCAAGATGGGGTGACTTGTGTGGCTCGGACCAGGTTCTGTTACCCAGAATCCTTTGCAAACCTCAAAAATTGGCTAAAAAAACACAGGTTCCTCACATTTCTGTGGCAGAAAGTTCTGGAATCTGAGAGGAGCCACAAATTTCCTTCCACCCAGCGTTCCCCCACATCTCCTGATAAAAATGATACCTCACTAGTGTGGGTAGGCCTAGCGCCCCCGACAGGAAACGCTCCAAAGCGCAACGTGGACACATCCAATTTTTTTAAAGAAAACAGAGGTGTTTTTTGCAAAGTGCCTACCTGTAGATTTTGGCCTGTAGCTCATCCGCCACCTAGGGAAACCTAACAAACCTGTGCATTTCTGAAAACTAGAGACATAGGGGAATCCAAGATGGGGTGACTTGTGTGGTTCGGATCAGGTTCTGTTACCCAGAATCCTTTGCAAACCTCAAAATTTAGCTAAAAAAACACATGTTCCTCACATTTCTGTGGCAGAAAGTTCTGGAATCTGAGAGGAGCCACGAATTTCCTTCCAACCAGCGTTCCCCCACGTCTCCCGATAAAAATTATACCTCACTTGTATGGGTAGGCCTAGCGCCCGCGACAGGACACGCCCCAAAGCTCAACGTGGACACATCCAATTTTTTTAAAGAAAGCAGAGATGTTTTTTGCAAAGTGCCTACCTGTAGATTTTGGCCTGTAGCTCAGCCGGCACCTAGGGAAACCTACCAAACTTGTGCATTTCTGAAACTAGAGACCTAGGGGAATCCAAGATGGGGTGACTTGTGTGCCTCGGACCACGTTCTCTTACCCAGAATCCTTTGCAAACCTCAAAATTTGGCTAAAAAAATACTTGTTCCTCACATTTCTGTGGCAGAAAGTTCTGGAATCTGAGAGGAGCCACGAATTTCCTTCCAACCAGCGTTCCTCTACGTCTCCCGATAAAAATGATACCTCACTTGTGTGGGTAGGCCTAGCGCCCGCGACAGGAAACGCCCCAAAACTCAACATGGACACATCCAATTTTTTTAAAGAAAGCAGAGATGTTTTTTGCAAAGTGCCTACCTGTAGATTTTGGCCTGTAGCTCAGCCGCCACCTAGGGAAACCTACCAAACCTGTGCATTTCTGAAAACTTGAGACCTAGGGGAATCCAAGATGGGGTGACTTGTGTGGCTCGGACCAGGTTCTGTTACCCAGAATCCTTTGCAAACCTCAAAATTTGGCTAAAAAAACACATGTTCCTCACATTTCTGTGGCAGAAAGTTCTGGAATCTGAGAGGAATAACAAATTTCCTTCCACCCAGCGTTCCCCACGTCTCCCGATAAAAATGATACCTCACTTGTGTGGGTAGGCCTAGCGCCCGCGACAGGAAACGCCCCAAAGCGCAACGTGGACACATTCAATTTTTTTAAAGAAAACAGAGATGTTTTTTGCAAAGTGCCTACCTGTAGATTTTGGCCTGTAGCTCAGCCGGCACCTAGGGAAACCTACCAAACTTGTGCATTTCTGAAAACTAGAGACCTAGGGGAATCCAAGATGGGGTGACTTGTGTGCCTCGGACCACGTTCTGTTACCCAGAATCCTTTGCAAACCTCAAAATTTGGCTAAAAAAACACTTGTTCCTCACATTTCTGTGGCAGAAAGTTCTGGAATCTGAGTTGAGCCACGAATTTCCTTCCAACCAGCGTTCCCCCACGTCTCCCGATAAAAATGATACCTCACTTGTGTGGGTAGGCCTAGCGCCCGCGACAGGAAACGCCCCAAAGCTCAACGTGGACACATCCAATTTTTTTATAGAAAGCAGAGATGTTTTTTGCAAAGTGCCTACCTGTAGATTTTGGCCTGTAGCTCAGCCGGCACCTAGGGAAACCTACCAAACTTGTGCATTTCTGAAAACTAAAGACCTAGGGGAATCCAAGATGGGGTGACTTGTGTGCCTCGGACCACGTTCTGTTACCCAGAATCCTTTGCAAACCTCAAAATTTGGCTATAAAAACACTTGTTCCTCACATTTCTGTGGCAGAAAGTTCTGGAATCTGAGAGGAGCCACGAATTTCCTTCCAACCAGCGTTCCCCCACGTCTCCCGATAAAAATGATACCTCACTTGTGTGGGTAGGCCTAGCGCCCGCGACAGGAACCGCCCCAAAGCTCAACGTGGACACATCCAATTTTTTTATAGAAAGCAGAGATGTTTTTTGCAAAGTGCCTACCTGTAGATTTTGGCCTGTAGCTCAGCCGCCACCTAGGGAAACCTACCAAACCTGTGCATTTCTGAAAACTAGAGACCTAGGGGAATCCAAGATGGGGTGACTTGTGTGGCTCGGACCAGGTTCTGTTACCCAGAATCCTTTGCAAACCTCAAAATTTGGCTAAAAAAACACATGTTCCTCACATTTCTGTGGCAGAAAGTTCTGGAATCTGAGAGGAGCCACAAATTTCCTTCCACCCAGCGTTCCCCCACATCTCCTGATAAAAATGATACCTCACTTGTGTGGGTAGGCCTAGCGCCCGCGACAGGAAACGCCCCAAAGCGCAACGTGGACACATCCAATTTTTTGAAAGAAAACAGAGGTGTTTTTTGCAAAGTGCCTACCTGTAGATTTTGGCCTGTAGCTCAGCCGGCACCTAGGGAAACCTACCAAACTTGTGCATTTCTGAAAACTAGAGACCTAGGGGAATCCAAGATGGGGTGACTTGTGTGCCTCGGACGACGTTCTGTTACCCAGAATCCTTTGCAAACCACAAAATTTGGCTAAAAAAACACTTGTTCCTCACATTTCTGTGGCAGAAAGTTCTGGAATCTGAGAGGAGCCACAAATTTCCTTCCACCCAGCGTCCCCCCACGTCTCCTGATAAAAATGATACCTCACTTGTGTGGGTAGGCCTAGCGCCCGCGACAGGAAACGCCCCAAAGCGCAACGTGGACACATCCAATTTTTTTAAAGAAAGCAGAGATGTTTTTTGCAAAGTGCCTACCTGTAGATTTTGGCCTGTAGCTCAGCCGCCACCTAGGGAAACCTACCAAACCTGTGCATTTCTGAAAACTAGAGACCTAGGGGAATCCAAGATGGGGTGACTTGTGTGGCTCGGACCAGGTTCTGTTACCCAGAATCCTTTGCAAACCTCAAACTTTGGCTAAAAAAACACATACTCCTCACATTTCTGTGGCAGAAAGTTCTGGAATCTGAGAGGAGCCACAAATTATCTTCCCCCAGCGTTCGCCACCATCTCCCGATAAAAATGATACCTCACTTGTGTGGGTAGGCCTATCGCCCGCGACAGGAAACGCCCCAAAGGGCAACGTAGACACATCCACATTTTTTTTTTAAAACAGAGGTGTTTTTTGCAAAGTGCCTACCTGTAGATTTTGGCCTGTAGCTCAGCCGGCACCTAGGGAAACCTACCAAACCTGTGCATTTCTGAAAACTAGAGACCTAGGGGAATCCAAGATGGGGTGACTTGTGTGGCTCGGACCAGGTTCTGTTACCCAGAATCCTTTGCAAACCTCAAAATTTGGCTAAAAAAACACAGGTTCCTCACATTTCTGTGGCAGAAAGTTCTGGAATCTGAGAGGAGCCACAAATTTCCTGCCACCCAGCGTTCCCCCACATCTCCTGATAAAAATGATACCTCACTTGTGTGGGTAGGCCTAGCGCCCGCGACAGGAAACGCCCCAAAGCGCAACGTGGACACATTCAATTTTTTTAAAGAAAACAGAGATGTTTTTTGCAAAGTGCCTACCTGTAGATTTTGGCCTGTAGCTCAGCCGGCACCTAGGGAAACCTACCAAACTTGTGCATTTCTGAAAACTAGAGACCTAGGGGAATCCAAGATGGGGTGACTTGTGTGCCTCGGAAAACGTTCTGTTACCCAGAATCCTTTGCAAACCTCAAAATTTGGCTAAAAAAACACTTGTTCCTCACATTTCTGTGGCAGAAAGTTCTGGAATCTGAGAGGAGCCACGAATTTCCTTCCAACCAGCGTTCCTCCACGTCTCCCGATAAAAATGATACCTCACTTGTGTGGGTAGGCCTAGCGCCCGCGACAGGAAATGCCCCAAAACTCAACATGGACACATCCAATTTTTTTAAAGAAAGCAGAGATGTTTTTTGCAAAGTGCCTACCTGTAGATTTTGGCCTGTAGCTCAGCCGCCACCTAGGGAAACCTACCAAACCTGTGCATTTCTGAAAACTAGAGACCTAGGGGAATCCAAGATGGGGTGACTTGTGTGGCTCGGACCAGGTTCTGTTACCCAGAATCCTTTGCAAACCTCAAAATTTGGCTAAAAAAACACATGTTCCTCACATTTCTGTGGCAGAAAGTTCTGGAATCTGAGAGGAATCACAAATTTCCTTCCACCCAGCGTTCCCCCACGTCTCCCGATAAAAATGATACCTCACTTGTGTGGGTAGGCCTAGCGCCCGCGACAGGAAACGCCCCAAAGCGCAACGTGGACACATTCAATTTTTTTAAAGAAAACAGAGATGTTTTTTGCAAAGTGCCTACCTGTAGATTTTGGCCTGTAGCTCAGCCGGCACCTAGGGAAACCTACCAAACTTGTGCATTTCTGAAAACTAGAGACCTAGGGGAATCCAAGATGGGGTGACTTGTGTGCCTCGGACCACGTTCTGTTACCCAGAATCCTTTGCAAACCTCAAAATTTGGCTAAAAAAACACTTGTTCCTCACATTTCTGTGGCAGAAAGTTCTGGAATCTGAGAGGAGCCACGAATTTCCTTCCAACCAGCGTTCCCCCACGTCTCCCGATAAAAATGATACCTCACTTGTGTGGGTAGGCCTAGCGCCCGCGACAGGAAACGCCCCAAAGCTCAACGTGGACACATCCAATTTTTTTATAGAAAGCAGAGATGTTTTTTGCAAAGTGCCTACCTGTAGATTTTGGCCTGTAGCTCAGCCGGCACCTAGGGAAACCTACCAAACTTGTGCATTTCTGAAAACTAAAGACCTAGGGGAATCCAAGATGGGGTGACTTGTGTGCCTCGGACCACGTTCTGTTACCCAGAATCCTTTGCAAACCTCAAAATTTGGCTATAAAAACACTTGTTCCTCACATTTCTGTGGCAGAAAGTTCTGGAATCTGAGAGGAGCCACGAATTTCCTTCCAACCAGCGTTCCCCCACGTCTCCCGATAAAAATGATACCTCACTTTTGTGGGTAGGCCTAGCGCCCGCGACAGGAACCGCCCCAAAGCTCAACGTGGACACATCCAATTTTTTTAAAGAAAGCAGAGATGTTTTTTGCAAAGTGCCTACCTGTAGATTTTGGCCTGTAGCTCAGCCGCCACCTAGGGAAACCTACCAAACCTGTGCATTTCTGAAAACTAGAGACCTAGGGGAATCCAAGATGGGGTGACTTGTGTGGCTCGGACCAGGTTCTGTTACCCAGAATCCTTTGCAAACCTCAAAATTTGGCTAAAAAAACACATGTTCCTCACATTTCTGTGGCAGAAAGTTCTGGAATCTGAGAGGAGCCACAAATTTCCTTCCACCCAGCGTTCCCCCACATCTCCTGATAAAAATGATACCTCACTTGTGTGGGTAGGCCTAGTGCCCGCGACAGGAAACGCCCCAAAGCACAACGTGGACACATCCAAATTTTTTTAAGAAAACAGAGATGTTTTTTGCAAAGCACCTACCTGTAGATTTTGGCCTGTAGCTCAGCCGCCACCTAGGGAAACCTACCAAACCTGTGCATTTCTGAAAAGTAGAGACCTAGGGGAATCCAAGATGGGGTGACTTGTGTGGCTCGGACCAGGTTCTGTTACCCAGAATCCTTTGCAAACCTCAAAAATTGGCTAAAAAAACACAGGTTCCTCACATTTCTGTGGCAGAAAGTTCTGGAATCTGAGAGGAGCCACAAATTTCCTGCCACCCAGCGTTCCCCCACATCTCCTGATAAAAATGATACCCCACTTGTGTGGGTAGGCCTAGCGCCCGCGACAGGAAACGCCCCAAAGCGCAACGTGGACACATTCAATTATTTTAAAGAAAACAGAGATGTTTTTTGCAAAGTGCCTACCTGTAGATTTTGGCCTGTAGCTCAGCCGGCACCTAGGGAAACCTACCAAACTTGTGCATTTCTGAAAACTAGAGACCTAGGGGAATCCAAGATGGGGTGACTTGTGTGCCTCGGACCACGTTCTGTTACCCAGAATCCTTTGCAAACCTCAAAATTTGGCTAAAAAAACACTTGTTCCTCACATTTCTGTGGCAGAAAGTTCTGGAATCTGAGAGGAGCCACGAATTTCCTTCCAACCAGCGTTCCCCCACGTCTCCCGATAAAAATTATACCTCACTTGTATGGGTAGGCCTAGCGCCCGCGACAGGACACGCCCCAAAGCTCAACGTGGACACATCCAATTTTTTTAAAGAAAGCAGAGATGTTTTTTGCAAAGTGCCTACCTGTAGATTTTGGCCTGTAGCTCAGCCGGCACCTAGGGAAACCTACCAAACTTGTGCATTTCTGAAAACTAGAGACCTAGGGGAATCCAAGATGGGGTGACTTGTGTGCCTCGGACCACGTTCTCTTACCCAGAATCCTTTGCAAACCTCAAAATTTGGCTAAAAAAATACTTGTTCCTCACATTTCTGTGGCAGAAAGTTCTGGAATCTGAGAGGAGCCACGAATTTCCTTCCAACCAGCGTTCCTCCACGTCTCCCGATAAAAATGATACCTCACTTGTGTGGGTAGGCCTAGCGCCCGCGACAGGAAACGCCCCAAAACTCAACATGGACACATCCAATTTTTTTAAAGAAAGCAGAGATGTTTTTTGCAAAGTGCCTACCTGTAGATTTTGGCCTGTAGCTCAGCCGCCACCTAGGGAAACCTACCAAACCTGTGCATTTCTGAAAACTTGAGACCTAGGGGAATCCAAGATGGGGTGACTTGTGTGGCTCGGACCAGGTTCTGTTACCCAGAATCCTTTGCAAACCTCAAAATTTGGCTAAAAAAACACATGTTCCTCACATTTCTGTGGCAGAAAGTTCTGGAATCTGAGAGGAATAACAAATTTCCTTCCACCCAGCGTTCCCCCACGTCTCCCGATAAAAATGATACCTCACTTGTGTGGGTAGGCCTAGCGCCCGCGACAGGAAACGCCCCAAAGCGCAACGTGGACACATTCAATTTTTTTAAAGAAAACAGAGATGTTTTTTGCAAAGTGCCTACCTGTAGATTTTGGCCTGTAGCTCAGCCGGGCACCTAGGGAAACCTACCAAACTTGTGCATTTCTGAAAACTAGAGACCTAGGGGAATCCAAGATGGGGTGACTTGTGTGCCTCGGACCACGTTCTGTTACCCAGAATCCTTTGCAAACCTCAAAATTTGGCTAAAAAAACACTTGTTCCTCACATTTCTGTGGCAGAAAGTTCTGGAATCTGAGTTGAGCCACGAATTTCCTTCCAACCAGCGTTCCCCCACGTCTCCCGATAAAAATGATACCTCACTTGTGTGGGTAGGCCTAGCGCCCGCGACAGGAAACGCCCCAAAGCTCAACGTGGACACATCCAATTTTTTTATAGAAAGCAGAGATGTTTTTTGCAAAGTGCCTACCTGTAGATTTTGGCCTGTAGCTCAGCCGGCACCTAGGGAAACCTACCAAACTTGTGCATTTCTGAAAACTAAAGACCTAGGGGAATCCAAGATGGGGTGACTTGTGTGCCTCGGACCACGTTCTGTTACCCAGAATCCTTTGCAAACCTCAAAATTTGGCTATAAAAACACTTGTTCCTCACATTTCTGTGGCAGAAAGTTCTGGAATCTGAGAGGAGCCACGAATTTCCTTCCAACCAGCGTTCCCCCACGTCTCCCGATAAAAATGATACCTCACTTGTGTGGGTAGGCCTAGCGCCCGCGACAGGAACCGCCCCAAAGCTCAACGTGGACACATCCAATTTTTTTATAGAAAGCAGAGATGTTTTTTGCAAAGTGCCTACCTGTAGATTTTGGCCTGTAGCTCAGCCGCCACCTAGGGAAACCTACCAAACCTGTGCATTTCTGAAAACTAGAGACCTAGGGGAATCCAAGATGGGGTGACTTGTGTGGCTCGGACCAGGTTCTGTTACCCAGAATCCTTTGCAAACCTCAAAATTTGGCTAAAAAAACACATGTTCCTCACATTTCTGTGGCAGAAAGTTCTGGAATCTGAGAGGAGCCACAAATTTCCTTCCACCCAGCGTTCCCCCACATCTCCTGATAAAAATGATACCTCACTTGTGTGGGTAGGCCTAGCGCCCGCGACAGGAAACGCCCCAAAGCGCAACGTGGACACATCCAATTTTTTGAAAGAAAACAGAGGTGTTTTTTGCAAAGTGCCTACCTGTAGATTTTGGCCTGTAGCTCAGCCGGCACCTAGGGAAACCTACCAAACTTGTGCATTTCTGAAAACTAGAGACCTAGGGGAATCCAAGATGGGGTGACTTGTGTGCCTCGGACGACGTTCTGTTACCCAGAATCCTTTGCAAACCACAAAATTTGGCTAAAAAAACACTTGTTCCTCACATTTCTGTGGCAGAAAGTTCTGGAATCTGAGAGGAGCCACAAATTTCCTTCCACCCAGCGTCCCCCCACGTCTCCTGATAAAAATGATACCTCACTTGTGTGGGTAGGCCTAGCGCCCGCGACAGGAAACGCCCCAAAGCGCAACGTGGACACATCCAATTTTTTTAAAGAAAGCAGAGATGTTTTTTGCAAAGTGCCTACCTGTAGATTTTGGCCTGTAGCTCAGCCGCCACCTAGGGAAACCTACCAAACCTGTGCATTTCTGAAAACTAGAGACCTAGGGGAATCCAAGATGGGGTGACTTGTGTGGCTCGGACCAGGTTCTGTTACCCAGAATCCTTTGCAAACCTCAAACTTTGGCTAAAAAAACACATACTCCTCACATTTCTGTGGCAGAAAGTTCTGGAATCTGAGAGGAGCCACAAATTATCTTCCCCCAGCGTTCGCCACCATCTCCCGATAAAAATGATACCTCACTTGTGTGGGTAGGCCTAGCGCCCGCGACAGGAAACGCCCCAAAGCGCAACGTAGACACATCCACATTTTTTTTTTAAAACAGAGGTGTTTTTTGCAAAGTGCCTACCTGTAGATTTTGGCCTGTAGCTCAGCCGGCACCTAGGGAAACCTACCAAACCTGTGCATTTCTGAAAACTAGAGACCTAGGGGAATCCAAGATGGGGTGACTTGTGTGGCTCGGACCAGGTTCTGTTACCCAGAATCCTTTGCAAACCTCAAAATTTGGCTAAAAAAACACAGGTTCCTCACATTTCTGTGGCAGAAAGTTCTGGAATCTGAGAGGAGCCACAAATTTCCTGCCACCCAGCGTTCCCCCACATCTCCTGATAAAAATGATACCTCACTTGTGTGGGTAGGCCTAGCGCCCGCGACAGGAAACGCCCCAAAGCGCAACGTGGACACATTCAATTTTTTTAAAGAAAACAGAGATGTTTTTTGCAAAGTGCCTACCTGTAGATTTTGGCCTGTAGCTCAGCCGGCACCTAGGGAAACCTACCAAACTTGTGCATTTCTGAAAACTAGAGACCTAGGGGAATCCAAGATGGGGTGACTTGTGTGCCTCGGAAAACGTTCTGTTACCCAGAATCCTTTGCAAACCTCAAAATTTGGCTAAAAAAACACTTGTTCCTCACATTTCTGTGGCAGAAAGTTCTGGAATCTGAGAGGAGCCACGAATTTCCTTCCAACCAGCGTTCCTCCACGTCTCCCGATAAAAATGATACCTCACTTGTGTGGGTAGGCCTAGCGCCCGCGACAGGAAATGCCCCAAAACTCAACATGGACACATCCAATTTTTTTAAAGAAAGCAGAGATGTTTTTTGCAAAGTGCCTACCTGTAGATTTTGGCCTGTAGCTCAGCCGCCACCTAGGGAAACCTACCAAACCTGTGCATTTCTGAAAACTAGAGACCTAGGGGAATCCAAGATGGGGTGACTTGTGTGGCTCGGACCAGGTTCTGTTACCCAGAATCCTTTGCAAACCTCAAAATTTGGCTAAAAAAACACATGTTCCTCACATTTCTGTGGCAGAAAGTTCTGGAATCTGAGAGGAATCACAAATTTCCTTCCACCCAGCGTTCCCCCACGTCTCCCGATAAAAATGATACCTCACTTGTGTGGGTAGGCCTAGCGCCCGCGACAGGAAACGCCCCAAAGCGCAACGTGGACACATTCAATTTTTTTAAAGAAAACAGAGATGTTTTTTGCAAAGTGCCTACCTGTAGATTTTGGCCTGTAGCTCAGCCGGCACCTAGGGAAACCTACCAAACTTGTGCATTTCTGAAAACTAGAGACCTAGGGGAATCCAAGATGGGGTGACTTGTGTGCCTCGGACCACGTTCTGTTACCCAGAATCCTTTGCAAACCTCAAAATTTGGCTAAAAAAACACTTGTTCCTCACATTTCTGTGGCAGAAAGTTCTGGAATCTGAGAGGAGCCACGAATTTCCTTCCAACCAGCGTTCCCCCACGTCTCCCGATAAAAATGATACCTCACTTGTGTGGGTAGGCCTAGCGCCCGCGACAGGAAACGCCCCAAAGCTCAACGTGGACACATCCAATTTTTTTATAGAAAGCAGAGATGTTTTTTGCAAAGTGCCTACCTGTAGATTTTGGCCTGTAGCTCAGCCGGCACCTAGGGAAACCTACCAAACTTGTGCATTTCTGAAAACTAAAGACCTAGGGGAATCCAAGATGGGGTGACTTGTGTGCCTCGGACCACGTTCTGTTACCCAGAATCCTTTGCAAACCTCAAAATTTGGCTATAAAAACACTTGTTCCTCACATTTCTGTGGCAGAAAGTTCTGGAATCTGAGAGGAGCCACGAATTTCCTTCCAACCAGCGTTCCCCCACGTCTCCCGATAAAAATGATACCTCACTTGTGTGGGTAGGCCTAGCGCCCGCGACAGGAACCGCCCCAAAGCTCAACGTGGACACATCCAATTTTTTTAAAGAAAGCAGAGATGTTTTTTGCAAAGTGCCTACCTGTAGATTTTGGCCTGTAGCTCAGCCGCCACCTAGGGAAACCTACCAAACCTGTGCATTTCTGAAAACTAGAGACCTAGGGGAATCCAAGATGGGGTGACTTGTGTGGCTCGGACCAGGTTCTGTTACCCAGAATCCTTTGCAAACCTCAAAATTTGGCTAAAAAAACACATGTTCCTCACATTTCTGTGGCAGAAAGTTCTGGAATCTGAGAGGAGCCACAAATTTCCTTCCACCCAGCGTTCCCCCACATCTCCTGATAAAAATGATACCTCACTTGTGTGGGTAGGCCTAGCGCCCGCGACAGGAAACGCCCCAAAGCGCAACGTGGACACATCCAATTTTTTGAAAGAAAACAGAGGTGTTTTTTGCAAAGTGCCTAGCTGTAGATTTTGGCCTGTAGCTCAGCCGGCACCTAGGGAAACCTACCAAACTTGTGCATTTCTGAAAACTAGAGACCTAGGGGAATCCAAGATGGGGTGACTTGTGTGCCTCGGACCACGTTCTGTTACCCAGAATCCTTTGCAAACCACAAAATTTGGCTAAAAAAACACTTGTTCCTCACATTTCTGTGGCAGAAAGTTCTGGAATCTGAGAGGAGCCACAAATTTACTTCCACCCAGCGTCCCCCCACGTCTCCTGATAAAAATGATACCTCACTTGTGTGGGTAGGCCTAGCGCCCGCGACAGGAAACGCCCCAAAGCGCAACGTGGACACATCCAATTTTTTTAAAGAAAGCAGAGATGTTTTTTGCAAAGTGCCTACCTGTAGATTTTGGCCTGTAGCTCAGCCGCCACCTAGGGAAACCTACCAAACCTGTGCATTTCTGAAAACTAGAGACCTAGGGGAATCCAAGATGGGGTGACTTGTGTGGCTCGGACCAGGTTCTGTTACCCAGAATCCTTTGCAAACCTCAAACTTTGGCTAAAAAAACACATACTCCTCACATTTCTGTGGCAGAAAGTTCTGGAATCTGAGAGGAGCCACAAATTATCTTCCCCCAGCGTTCGCCACCATCTCCCGATAAAAATGATACCTCACTTGTGTGGGTAGGCCTAGCGCCCGCGACAGGAAACGCCCCAAAGCGCAACGTAGACACATCCACATTTTTTTTTTAAAACAGAGGTGTTTTTTGCAAAGTGCCTACCTGTAGATTTTGGCCTGTAGCTCAGCCGGCACGTAGGGAAACCTACCAAACCTGTGCATTTCTGAAAACTAGAGACCTAGGAGAATCCAAGATGGGGTGACTTGTGTGGCTCGGACCACGTTCTGTTACCCAGAATCCTTTGCAAACCTCAAAATTTGGCTAACAAAACACTTGTTCCTCACATTTCTGTGGCAGAAAGTTCTGGAATCTGAGAGGAGCCACGAATTTCCTTCCAACCAGCGTCCCCCCACGTCTCCCGATAAAAATGATACCTCACTTGTGTGGGTAGGCCTAGCGCCCATGACAGGAAACGCCCCAAAGCGCAACATGAACACATCCAATTTTTTGAAAGAAAACAGAGGTGTTTTTTGCAAAGCACCTACATGTAGATTTTGGCCTGTAGCTCAGCCGCCACCTAGGGAAACCTACCAAACCTGTGCATTTCTGAAAAGTAGAGACCTAGGGGAATCCAAGATGGGGTGACTTGTGTGGCTCGGACCAGGTTCTGTTACCCAGAATCCTTTGCAAACCTCAAAAATTGGCTAAAAAAACACAGGTTCCTCACATTTCTGTGGCAGAAAGTTCTGGAATCTGAGAGGAGCCACAAATTTCCTTCCACCCAGCGTTCCCCCACATCTCCTGATAAAAATGATACCTCACTTGTGTGGGTAGGCCTAGCGCCCGCGACAGGAAACGCCCCAAAGCGCAACGTGGACACATTCAATTTTTTTAAAGAAAACAGAGATGTTTTTTGCAAAGTGCCTACCTGTAGATTTTGGCCTGTAGCTCAGCCGGCACCTAGGGAAACCTACCAAACTTGTGCATTTCTGAAAACTAGAGACCTAGGGGAATCCAAGATGGGGTGACTTGTGTGCCTCGGACCACGTTCTCTTACCCAGAATCCTTTGCAAACCTCAAAATTTGGCTAAAAAAACACTTGTTCCTCACATTTCTGTGGCAGAAAGTTCTGGAATCTGAGAGGAGCCACGAATTTCCTTCCAACCAGCGTTCCTCCACGTCTCCCGATAAAAATGATACCTCACTTGTGTGGGTAGGCCTAGCGCCCGCGACAGGAAACGCCCCAAAACTCAACATGGACACATCCAATTTTTTTAAAGAAAGCAGAGATGTTTTTTGCAAAGTGCCTACCTGTAGATTTTGGCCTGTAGCTCAGCCGCCACCTAGGGAAACCTACCAAACCTGTGCATTTCTGAAAACTAGAGACCTAGGGGAATCCAAGATGGGGTGACTTGTGTGGCTCGGACCAGGTTCTGTTACCCAGAATCCTTTGCAAACCTCAAAATTTGGCTAAAAAAACACATGTTCCTCACATTTCTGTGGCAGAAAGTTCTGGAATCTGAGAGGAATCACAAATTTCCTTCCACCCAGCGTTCCCCCACGTCTCCCGATAAAAATGATACCTCACTTGTGTGGGTAGGCCTAGCGCCCGCGACAGGAAACGCCCCAAAGCGCAACGTGGACTCATTCAATTTTTTTAAAGAAAACAGAGATGTTTTTTGCAAAGTGCCTACCTGTATATTTTGGCCTGTAGCTCAGCCGGCACCTAGGGAAACCTACCAAACTTGTGCATTTCTGAAAACTAGAGACCTAGGGGAATCCAAGATGGGGTGACTTGTGTGCCTCGGACCACGTTCTGTTACCCAGAATCCTTTGCAAACCTCAAAATTTGGCTAAAAAAACACTTGTTCCTCACATTTCTGTGGCAGAAAGTTCTGGAATCTGAGAGGAGCCACGAATTTCCTTCCAACCAGCGTTCCCCCACGTCTCCCGATAAAAATGATACCTCACTTGTGTGGGTAGGCCTAGCGCCCGCGACAGGAAACGCCCCAAAGCTCAACGTGGACACATCCAATTTTTTTATAGAAAGCAGAGATGTTTTTTGCAAAGTGCCTACCTGTAGATTTTGGCCTGTAGCTCAGCCGGCACCTAGGGAAACCTACCAAACTTGTGCATTTCTGAAAACTAAAGACCTAGGGGAATCCAAGATGGGGTGACTTGTGTGCCTCGGACCACGTTCTGTTACCCAGAATCCTTTGCAAACCTCAAAATTTGGCTATAAAAACACTTGTTCCTCACATTTCTGTGGCAGAAAGTTCTGGAATCTGAGAGGAGCCACGAATTTCCTTCCAACCAGCGTTCCCCCACGTCTCCCGATAAAAATGATACCTCACTTGTGTGGGTAGGCCTAGCGCCCGCGACAGGAACCGCCCCAAAGCTCAACGTGGACACATCCAATTTTTTTAAAGAAAGCAGAGATGTTTTTTGCAAAGTGCCTACCTGTAGATTTTGGCCTGTAGCTCAGCCGCCACCTAGGGAAACATACCAAACCTGTGCATTTCTGAAAACTAGAGACCTAGGGGAATCCAAGATGGGGTGACTTGTGTGGCTCGGACCAGGTTCTGTTACCCAGAATCCTTTGCAAACCTCAAAATTTGGCTAAAAAAACACATGTTCCTCACATTTCTGTGGCAGAAAGTTCTGGAATCTGAGAGGAGCCACAAATTTCCTTCCACCCAGCGTTCCCCCACATCTCCTGATAAAAATGATACCTCACTTGTGTGGGTAGGCCTAGCGCCCGCGACAGGAAACGCCCCAAAGCGCAACGTGGACACATCCAATTTTTTGAAAGAAAACAGAGGTGTTTTTTGCAAAGTGCCTACCTGTAGATTTTGGCCTGTAGCTCAGCCGGCACCTAGGGAAACCTACCAAACTTGTGCATTTCTGAAAACTAGAGACCTAGGGGAATCCAAGATGGGGTGACTTGTGTGCCTCGGACCACGTTCTGTTTCCCAGAATCCTTTGCAAACCACAAAATTTGGCTAAAAAAACACTTGTTCCTCACATTTCTGTGGCAGAAAGTTCTGGAATCTGAGAGGAGCCACAAATTTCCTTCCACCCAGCGTCCCCCCACATCTCCTGATAAAAATGATACCTCACTTGTGTGGGTAGGCCTAGCGCCCGCGACAGGAAACGCCCCAAAGCGCAACGTGGACACATCCAATTTTTTTAAAGAAAGCAGAGATGTTTTTTGCAAAGTGCCTACCTGTAGATTTTGGCCTGTAGCTCAGCCGCCACCTAGGGAAACCTACCAAACCTGTGCATTTCTGAAAACTAGAGACCTAGGGGAATCCAAGATGGGGTGACTTGTGTGGCTCGGACCAGGTTCTGTTACCCAGAATCCTTTGCAAACCTCAAACTTTGGCTAAAAAAACACATACTCCTCACATTTCTGTGGCAGAAAGTTCTGGAATCTGAGAGGAGCCACAAATTATCTTCCCCCAGCGTTCGCCACCATCTCCCGATAAAAATGATACCTCACTTGTGTGGGTAGGCCTAGCGCCCGCGACAGGAAACGCCCCAAAGCGCAACGTAGACACATCCACATTTTTTTTTTAAAACAGAGGTGTTTTTTGCAAAGTGCCTACCTGTAGATTTTGGCCTGTAGCTCAGCCGGCACGTAGGGAAACCTACCAAACCTGTGCATTTCTGAAAACTAGAGACCTAGGAGAATCCAAGATGGGGTGACTTGTGTGGCTCGGACCACGTTCTGTTACCCAGAATCCTTTGCAAACCTCAAAATTTGGCTAACAAAACACTTGTTCCTCACATTTCTGTGGCAGAAAGTTCTGGAATCTGAGAGGAGCCACGAATTTCCTTCCAACCAGCGTTCCCCCACGTCTCCCGATAAAAATGATACCTCACTTGTGTGGGTAGGCCTAGCGCCCATGACAGGAAACGCCCCAAAGCGCAACGTGAACACATCCAATTTTTTTAAAGAAAACAGAGGTGTTTTTTGCAAAGCACCTACCTGTAGATTTTGGCCTGTAGCTCAGCCGCCACCTAGGGAAACCTACCAAACCTGTGCATTTCTGAAAAGTAGAGACCTAGGGGAATCCAAGATGGGGTGACTTGTGTGGCTCGGACCAGGTTCTGTTACCCAGAATCCTTTGCAAACCTCAAAAATTGGCTAAAAAAACACAGGTTCCTCACATTTCTGTGGCAGAAAGTTCTGGAATCTGAGAGGAGCCACAAATTTCCTTCCACCCAGCGTTCCCCCACATCTCCTGATAAAAATGATACCTCACTTGTGTGGGTAGGCCTAGCGCCCGCGACAGGAAACGCCCCAAAGCGCAACGTGGACACATTCAATTTTTTTAAAGAAAACAGAGATGTTTTTTGCAAAGTGCCTACCTGTAGATTTTGGCCTGTAGCTCAGCCGGCACCTAGGGAAACCTACCAAACTTGTGCATTTCTGAAAACTAGAGACCTAGGGGAATCCAAGATGGGGAGACTTGTGTGCCTCGGACCACGTTCTGTTACCCAGAATCCTTTGCCAACCTCAAAATTTGGCTAAAAAAACACTTGTTCCTCACATTTCTGTGGCAGAAAGTTCTGGAATCTGAGAGGAGCCACGAATTTCCTTCCAACCAGCGTTCCCCCACGTCTCCCGATAAAAATGATACCTCACTTGTATGGGTAGGCCTAGCGCCCGCGACAGGAAACGCCCCAAAGCTCAACGTGGACACATCCAATTTTTTTAAAGAAAGCAGAGATGTTTTTTGCAAAGTGCCTACCTGTAGATTTTGGCCTGTAGCTCAGCCGGCACCTAGGGAAACGTACCAAACTTGTGCATTTCTGAAAACTAGAGACCTAGGGGAATCCAAGATGGGGTGACTTGTGTGCCTCGGACCACGTTCTCTTACCCAGAATCCTTTGCAAACCTCAAAATTTGGCTAAAAAAACACTTGATCCTCACATTTCTGTGGCAGAAAGTTCTGGAATCTGAGAGGAGCCACGAATTTCCTTCCAACCAGCGTTCCCCCACGTCTCCCGATAAAAATGATACCTCACTTGTGTGGGTAGGCCTAGCGCCCGCGACAGTAAACGCCCCAAAACTCAACGTGGACACATCCAATTTTTTTAAAGAAAGCAGAGATGTTTTTTGCAAAGTGCCTACCTGTAGATTTTGGCCTGTAGCTCAGCCGCCACCTAGGGAAACCTACCAAACCTGTGCATTTCTGAAAACTAGAGACCTAGGGGAATCCAAGATGGGGTGACTTGTGTGGCTCGGACCAGGTTCTGTTACCCAGAATCCTTTGCAAACCTCAAAATTTGGCTAAAAAAACACATGTTCCTCACATTTCTGTGGCAGAAAGTTCTGCAATCTGAGAGGAATCACAAATTTCCTTCCACCCAGCGTTCCCCCACGTCTCCCGATAAAAATGATACCTCACTTGTGAGGGTAGGCCTAGCGCCCGCGACAGGAAACGCCCCAAAGCGCAACGTGGACACATTCAATTTTTTTAAAGAAAACAGAGATGTTTTTTGCAAAGTGCCTACCTGTAGATTTTGGCCTGTAGCTCAGCCGGCACCTAGGGAAACCTACCAAACTTGTGCATTTCTGAAAACTAGAGACCTAGGGGAATCCAAGATGGGGTGACTTGTGTGCCTCGGACCACGTTCTGTTACCCAGAATCCTTTGCAAACCTCAAAATTTGGCTAAAAAAACACTTGTTCCTCACATTTCTGTGGCAGAAAGTTCTGGAATCTGAGAGGAGCCACGAATTTCCTTCCAACCAGCGTTCCCCCACGTCTCCCGATAAAAATGATACCTCACTTGTGTGGGTAGGCCTAGCGCCCGCGACAGGAAACGCCCCAAAGCTCAACGTGGACACATCCAATTTTTTTAAAGAAAGCAGAGATGTTTTTTGCAAAGTGCCTACCTATAGATTTTGGCCTGTAGCTCAGCCGGCACCTAGGGAAACCTACCAAACTTGTGCATTTCTGAAAACTAGAGACCTAGGGGAATCCAAGATGGGGTGACTTGTGTGCCTCGGACCACGTTCTGTTACCCAGAATCCTTTGCAAACCTCAAAATTTGGCTATAAAAACACTTGTTCCACACATTTCTGTGGCAGAAAGTTCTGGAATCTGAGAGGAGCCACGAATTTCCTTCCAACCAGCGTTCCCCCACGTCTCCCGATAAAAATGATACCTCACTTGTGTGGGTAGGCCTAGCGCCCGCGACAGGAAACGCCCCAAAGCTCAACGTGGACACATCCAATTTTTTTAAAGAAAGCAGAGATGTTTTTTGCAAAGTGCCTACCTGTAGATTTTGGCCTGTAGCTCAGCCGCCACCTAGGGAAACCTACCAAACCTGTGCATTTCTGAAAACTAGAGACCTAGGGGAATCCAAGATGGGGTGACTTGTGTGGCTCGGACCAGGTTCTGTTACCCAGAATCCTTTGCAAACCTCAAAATTTGGCTAAAAAAACACATGTTCCTCACATTTCTGTGGCAGAAAGTTCTGGAATCTGAGAGGAATCACAAATTTCCTTCCACCCAGCGTTCCCCCACGTCTCCCGATAAAAATGATACCTCACTTGTGTGGGTAGGCCTAGCGCCCGCGACAGGAAACGCCCCAAAGCGCAACGTGGACACATCCAATTTTTTGAAAGAAAACAGAGGTGTTTTTTGCAAAGTGCCTACCTGTAGATTTTGGCCTGTAGCTCAGCCGTCACCTAGGGAAACCTACCAAACTTGTGCATTTCTGAAAACTAGAGACCTAGGGGAATCCAAGATGGGGTGACTTGTGTGCCTCGGACCACGTTCTGTTACCCAGAATCCTTTGCAAACCACAAAATTTGGCTAAAAAAACACTTGTTCCTCACATTTCTGTGGCAGAAAGTTCTGGAATCTGAGAGGAGCCACAAATTTCCTTCCACCCAGCGTCCCCCCACGTCTCCTGATAAAAATGATACCTCACTTGTGTGGGTAGGCCTAGCGCCCGCGACAGGAAACGCCCCAAAGCGCAACGTGGACACATCCAATTTTTTTAAAGAAAGCAGAGATGTTTTTTGCAAAGTGCCTACCTGTAGATTTTGGCCTGTAGCTCAGCCGCCACCTAGGGAAACCTACCAAACCTGTGCATTTCTGAAAACTAGAGACCTAGGGGAATCCAAGATGGGGTGACTTGTGTGGCTCGGACCAGGTTCTGTTACCCAGAATCCTTTGCAAACCTCAAACTTTGGCTAAAAAAACACATACTCCTCACATTTCTGTGGCAGAAAGTTCTGGAATCTGAGAGGAGCCACAAATTATCTTCCACCCAGCGTTCGCCACCATCTCCCGATAAAAATGATACCTCACTTGTGTGGGTAGGCCTAGCGCCCGCGACAGGAAACGCCCCAAAGCGCAACGTAGACACATCCACATTTTTTTTTTAAAACAGAGGTGTTTTTTGCAAAGTGCCTACCTGTAGATTTTGGCCTGTAGCTCAGCCGGCACGTAGGGAAACCTACCAAACCTGTGCATTTCTGAAAACTAGAGACCTAGGAGAATCCAAGATGGGGTGACTTGTGTGGCTCGGACCACGTTCTGTTACCCAGAATCCTTTGCAAACCTCAAAATTTGGCTAACAAAACACTTGTTCCTCACATTTCTGTGGCAGAAAGTTCTGGAATCTGAGAGGAGCCACGAATTTCCTTCCAACCAGCGTTCCCCCACGTCTCCCGATAAAAATGATACCTCACTTGTGTGGGTAGGCCTAGCGCCCGCGACAGGAAACGCCCCAAAGCGCAACGTGAACACATCCAATTTTTTGAAAGAAAACAGAGGTGTTTTTTGCAAAGTGCCTACCTGTAGATTTTGGCCTGTAGCTCAGCCGGCACCTAGGGAAACCTATCAAACCTGTGCATTTCTGAAAACTAGAGACCTAGGGGAATCCAAGATGGGGTGACTTGTGTGGCTCGGACCACGTTCTGTTACCCAGAATCCTTTGCAAACTTCAAAATTTGGCTAAAAAAACACTTGTTCCTCACATTTCTGTGGCAGAAAGTTCTGGAATCTGAGAGGAGTCCCAAATTTCCTTCCAACCAGCGTTCCCCCACGTCTCCCGATAAAAATGATACCTCACTTGTGTGGGTAGGCCTAGCGCCCGCGACAGGAGACGCCCCAAAGCGCAACGTAAACACATCCAATTTTTTGAAAGAAAACAGAGGTGTTTTTTGCAAAGTGCCTACCTGTAGATTTTGGCCTGTAGCTCAGCCGGCACCTAGGGAAACCTACCAAACCTGTGCATTTCTGAAAACTAGAGACCTAGGGGAATCCAAGATGGGGTGACTTGTGTGGCTCGGACCACGTTCTGTTACCCAGAATCCTTTGCAAACCTCAGAATTTGGCTAAAAAAACACTTGTTCCTCACATTTCTGTGGCAGAAAGTTCTGGAATCTGAGAGGAGCCACGAATTTCCTTCCAACCAGCGTTCCCCCACGTTTCCCGATAAAAATGATACCTCACTTGTGTGGGTAGGCCTAGTGCCCGCGACAGGAAACGCCCCAAAGCGCAACGTGGAGACATCCACATTTTTTAAAGAAAGCAGAGATGTTTTTTGCAAAGTGCCTACCTGTAGATTTTTGCCTGTAGCTCAGCCGGCACCTTGTGAAACCTACCAAACCTGTGCATTTCTGAAAACTAGAGACCTAGGGGAATCCAAGATGGGGTGACTTGTGTGGCTCGGACCAGGTTCTGTTACCCAGAATCCTTTGCAAACCTCAAAATTTGGCTAAAAAAACACATGTTCCTCACATTTCTGTGGCAGAAAGTTCTGGAATCTGAGAGGAGCCACAAATTTCCTTCCATCCAGCGTTCCCCCACATCTCCCGATAAAAATGATACCTCACTTGTGTGGGTAGGCCTAGCGCCCGCGACAGGACACTCCTAAAAAGCGCAACGTGGACACATTCAATTTTTTTAAAGAAAACAGAGATGTTTTTTGCAAAGTGCCTACCTGTAGATTTTGGCCTGTAGCTCAGCCGGCACCTAGGGAAACCTACCAAACCTGTGCATTTCTGAAAACTTGAGACCTAGGGGAATCCAAGATGGGGTGACTTGTATGGCTCGGACCACGTTCTGTTACCCAGAATCCTTTGCAAACCTCAAAATTTGGCTAAAAAAACACTTGTTCCTCACATTTCTGTGGCAGAAAGTTCTGGAATCTGAGAGGAGTCCCAAATTTCCTTCCACCCAGCGTTCCCCCACGTCTCCTGATAAAAATGATACCTCACTTGTGTGGGTAGGCCTAGCGCCCGCGACAGGAAACTCCCCAAAGCGCAACGTGGACACATCCAATTTTTTTAAAGAAAGCAGAGATGTTTTTTGCAAAGTGCCTACCTGAAGATTTTGGCCTGTAGCTCAGCCGCCACCTAGGGAAACCTACCAAACCTGTGCATTTCTGAAAACTAGAGACCTAGGGGAATCCAGGATGGGGTGACTTGTGTGGCTCGGACCACGTTCTGTTACCCAGAATCCTTTGCAAACCTCAAACTTTGGCTAAAAAAATACATATTCCTCACATTTCTGTGGCTGAAAGTTCTGGAATCTGAGAGGAGCCACGAATTTCCTTCCAACCAGCATTCCCCCACGTTTCCCGATAAAAATGATACCTCACTTGTGTGGGTAGGCCTAGCGCCCGCGACAGGAAACGCCCCAAAGCGCAACGTGGACACATCCAATTTTTTTAAAGAAAGCAGAGATGTTTTTTGCAAAGTGCCTACCTGAAGATTTTGGCCTGTAGCTCAGCCGCCACCTAGGGAAACCTACCAAACCTGTGCATTTCTGAAAACTAGAGACCTAGGGGAATCCAAGATGGGGTGACTTGTGTGGCTCGGACCAGGTTCTGTTACCCAGAATCCTTTGCAAACCTCAAACTTTGGCTAAAAAAACACATACTCCTCACATTTCTGTGGCAGAAAGTTCTGGAATCTGAGAGGAGCCACAAATTATCTTCCACCCAGCGTTCGCCACCATCTCCCGATAAAAATGATACCTCACTTGTGTGGGTAGGCCTAGCGCCCGCGACAGGAAACGCCCCAAAGCGCAACGTAGACACATCCACATTTTTTTTAAAAAACAGAGGTGTTTTTTGCAAAGTGCCTACCTGTAGATTTTGGCCTGTAGCTCAGCCGGCACCTAGGGAAACCTACCAAACCTGTGCATTTCTGAAAACTAGAGACCGAGGGGAATCCAAGATGGGGTGACTTGTGTGGCTCGGACCACGTTCTGTTACCCAGAATCCTTTGCAAACCTCAAAATTTGGCTAAAAAAACACTTGTTCCTCACATTTCTGTGGCAGAAAGTTCTGGAATCTGAGAGGAGCCACGAATTTCCTTCCAACCAGCGTTCCCCCACGTCTCCCGATAAAAATGATACCTCACTTGTGTGGGTAGGCCTAGCGCCCGCGACAGGAAACGCCCCAAAGCGCAACGTGGACACATCCAATTTTTTTAAAGAAAGCAGAGATGTTTTTTGCAAAGTGCCTACCTGTAGATTTTGGCCTGTAGCTCAGCCGGCACCTTGGGAAACCTACCAAACCTGTGCATTTCTGAAAACTAGAGACCTAGGGGAATCCAAGATGGGGTGACTTGTGTGGCTCGGACCAGGTTCTGTTACCCAGAATCCTTTGCAAACCTCAAAATTTGGCTAAAAAAACACATGTTCCTCACATTTCTGTGGCAGAAAGTTCTGGAATCTGAGAGGAGCCACAAATTTCCTTCCACCCAGCGTTCCCCCACATCTCCTGATAAAAATGATACCTCACTTGTGTGGGTAGGCCTAGCGCCCGCGACAAGAAACGCCCCAAAGCGCAACGTGGACACATCCACATTTTTTTAAGAAAGCAGAGATGTTTTTTGCCAAGAACCTACCTGTAGATTTTGGCCTGTAGCTCAGCCGCCACCTAGGGAAACCTACCAAACCTGTGCATTTCTGAAAACTAGAGACCTAGGGGAATCCAAGATGGGGTGACTTGTGTGGCTCGGACCAGGTTCTGTTACCCAGAATCCTTTGCAAACCTCAAAAATTGGCTAAAAAAACACAGGTTCCTCACATTTCTGTGGCAGAAAGTTCTGGAATCTGAGAGGAGCCACAAATTTCCTTCCACCCAGCGTTCCCCCACATCTCCTGATAAAAATGATACCTCACTTGTGTGGGTAGGCCTAGCGCCCGCGACAGGAAACGCCCCAAAGCGCAACGTGGACACATCCAATTTTTTGAAAGAAAACAGAGGTGTTTTTTGCAAAATGCCTACCTGTAGATTTTGGCCTATAGCTCAGCCGGCACGTAGGGAAACCTACCAAACCTGTGCCTTTCTGAAAACTAGAGACCTAGGGGAATCAAAGATGGGGTGACTTGTGTGGCTCGGACCACGTTCTGTTACCCAGAATCCTTTGCAAACCTCAAAATTTGGCAAAAAAAACACTTGTTCCTCACATTTCTGTGGCAGAAAGTTCTGGAATCTGAGAGGAGTCACAAATTTCCTACCACGCAGCGTTCCCCCACGTCTCCCGATAAAAATGATACCTCACTTGTGTGGGTAGGCCTAGCGCCCGCGACAGGAAACGCCCCAAAGCGCAACGTAAACACATCCAATTTTTTTAAAGAAAACAGAGGTGTTTTTTGCAAAGTGCCTACCTGTAGATTTTGGCCTGTAGCTCAGCACCACCTTGGGAAACCTACCAAACCTGTGCATTTGTGAAAACTAGAGACCTAGGGGAATCCAAGATGGGGTGACTTGTGTGGTTCGGATCAGGTTCTGTTACCCAGAATCCTTTGCAAACCTCAAAATTTGGCTAAAAAAACACATGTTACTCACATTTCTGTGGCAGAAAGTACTGGAATCTGAGAGGAGCCACAAATTTCCTTCCACCCAGCGTTCCCCCACGTCTCCCGATAAAAATGAAACCTCACTTGTGTGGGTAGGCCTTGTGCCCGCGACAGGAAACGCCCCAAAGCGCAACGTGGACACATCCAATTTTTTTTAAGAAAGCAGAGATGTTTTTTGCAAAGCACCTACCTGTAGATTTTGGCCTGTAGCTCAGCCGCCACCTAGGGAAACCTACCAAACCTGTGCATTTCTGAAAACTAGAGACCTAGTGGAATCCAAGATGGGGTGACTTGTGTGGCTCGGACCAGGTTCTGTTACCCAGAATCCTTTGCAAACCTCAAAAATTGGCTAAAAAAACACAGGTTCCTCACATTTCTGTGGCAGAAAGTTCTGGAATCTGAGAGGAGCCACAAATTTCCTTCCACCCAGCGTTCCCCCACATCTCCTGATAAAAATGATACCTCACTTGTGTGGGTAGGCCTAGCGCCCGCGACAGGAAACGCCCCAAAGCGCAACGTGGACACATCCAATTTTTTTAAAGAAAACAGAGGTGTTTTTTGCAAAGTGCCTACCTGTAGATTTTGGCCTGTAGCTCAGCCGGCACGTAGGGAAACCTACCAAACCTGTGCATTTCTGAAAACTAGAGACCTAGGGGAATCCACGATGGGGTGACTTGTGTAGCTCGGAGCAAGTTCTGTTACCCAGAATCCTTTGCAAACCTCAAACTTTGGCTAAAAAAACACATATTCCTCACATTTCTGTGGCAGAAAGTTCTGGAATCTGAGAGGAGCCACAAATTTCCTTCCACCCAGCGTTCCCCCACATCTCCCGATAAAAATGATACCTCACTTGTGTGGGTAGGCCTAGCGCCCGTGACAGGAAACGCCCCAAAGCGCAACGTAGACACATCCAAATTTTTTAAAAAAACAGAGGTGTTTTTTGCAAAGGGCCTATCTGTAGATTTTGGCCTGTAGCTCAGACGGCACCTAGGGAAACCTACCAAACTTGTGCATTTCTGAAAACTAGAGACCTAGGGGAATCCAAGATGGGGTGACTTGTGTGCC
The DNA here is from genome assembly GCF_031143425.1 of Pleurodeles waltl. Lineage (NCBI taxonomy): Eukaryota > Metazoa > Chordata > Amphibia > Caudata > Salamandridae > Pleurodeles > Pleurodeles waltl. Next base: position 386,525,774 of record NC_090449.1, on the reverse strand, counting down.
TCGGACCACGTTCTGTTACCCAGAATCCTTTGCAAACCACAAAATTTGGCTAAAAAAACACTTGTTCCTCACATTTCTGTGGCAGAAAGTTCTGGAATCTGAGAGGTGCCACGAATTTCCTTCCAACCAGCGTTCCCCCACGTCTCCCGATAAAAATGATACCTCACTTGTGTGGATAGGCCTAGCGCCCGCGACAGGAAACGCCCCAAAGCTCAACGTGGACACATCCAATTTTTTTAAAGAAAGCAGAGATGTTTTTTGCAAAGTGCCTACCTGTAGATTTTGGCCTGTAGCTCAGCCGGCACCTAGGGAAACCTACCAAACCTGTGCATTTCTGAAAACTAGAGACCTAGGGGAATCCAAGATGGGGTGACTTGTGTGGCTCGGACCAGGTTCTGTTACCCAGAATCCTTTGCAAACCTCAACATTTGGCTAAAAAAACACATGTTCCTCACATTTCTGTGGCAGAAAGTTCTGGAATCTGAGAGGAATCACAAATTTCCTTCCACCCAGCGTTCCCCCACGTCTCCCGATAAAAATTATACCTCACTTGTGTGGGTAGGCCTAGCGCCCGCGACAGGAAACGCCCCAAAGCGCAACGTGGACACATCCAATTTTTGAAAGAAAACAGAGGTGTTTTTTGCAAAGTGCCTACCTGTAGATTTTGGCCTGCAGCTCAGCCGGCACCTAGGGAAACCTACCAAACTTGTGCATTTCTGAAAACTAGAGACCAAGGGGAATCCAAGATGGGGTGACTTGTGTGCCTCGGACCACGTTCTGTTATCCAGAATCCTTTGCAAACCTCAAAATTTGGCTAAAAAAACACTTGTTCCTCACATTTCTGTGGCAGAAAGTTCTGGAATCTGAGAGGAGCCACAAATTTCCTTCCACCCAGCGTTCGCCACCATCTCCCGATAAAAATGATACCTCACTTGTGTGGGTAGGCCTAGCGCCCGCGACAGGAAACGCCCCAAAGTGCAACGTAGACACATCCACATTTTTTTTTAAAAACAGAGGTGTTTTTTGCAAAGTGCCTACCTGTAGATTTTGGCCTGTAGCTCAGCCGGCACCTAGGGAAACCTACCAAACCTGTGCATTTCTGAAAACTAGAGACCTAGGAGAATCCAATATGGGGTGACTTGTGTGGCTCGGACCACGTTCTGTTACCCAGAATCCTTTTCAAACCTCAAAATTAGGCTAACAAAACACTTGTTCCTCACATTTCTGTGGCAGAAAGTTCTGGAATCTGAGAGGAGCCACGAATTTCCTTCCAACCAGCGTTCCCCCACGTCTCCCGATAAAAATGATACCTCACTTGTGTGGGTAGGCCTAGCGCCCATGACAGGAAACGCCCCAAAGCGCAACGTGAACACATCCAATTTTTTTAAAGAAAACAGAGGTGTTTTTTGCAAAGTGCCTACCTGTAGATTTTGGCCTGTAGCTCAGCCGGCACCTAGGGAAATCTACCAAACCTGTGCATTTCTGAAAACTAGAGACCTAGGGGAATCCAAGATGGGGTGACTTGTGTGGCTCGGACCATGTTCTGTTACCCAGAATCCTTTGCAAACCTCACAATTTGGCTAAAAAAACACTAGTTCCTCACATTTCTGTGGCAGAAAGTTCTGGAATCTGAGCGGAGCCACAAATTTCCTTCCACCCAGCGTTCCCCCACGTCTCCCGATAAAAATTAAACCTCACTTGTGTGGGTAGGCCTAGTGCCCACGACAGGAAACGCCCCAAAGCGCAACGTGGACACATCCATTTTTTTTTAAGAAAACAGAGGTTTTTTTTGCAAAGCACCTACCTGTAGATTTTGGTCTGTAGCTCAGCCGCCACCTAGAGAAACCTACCAAACCTGTGCATTTCTGAAAATTAGAGACCTAGGGGAATCCAAGATGGGGTGACTTGTGTGGCTCGGACCAGGTTCTGTTACCCAGAATCCTTTGCAAACCTCAAACTTTGGATGAAAAAACACATATTCCTCACATTTCTGTGGCAGAAAGTTCTGGAATCTGAGAGGAGCCACGAATTTCCTTCCACCCAGCGTTCCCCCACATCTCCTGATAAAAATGATACCTCACTTGTGTGGGTAGGCCTAGCGCCCGTGACAGGAAACGCCCCAAAGCGCAACGTGGACACATCCAAATTTTTTCAAAAAAACAGAGGTGTTTTTTGCAAAGTGCCTACATGTAGATTTTGGCCTGTAGCTCAGCCGGCACCTAGGGAAACCTACCAAACCTGTGCATTTCTGAAAACTAGAGACCTAGGGGAATCCAAGATGGGGTGACTTGTGTGGCTCGGACCACGTTCTGTTACCCAGAATCCTTTGCAAACCTCAAAATTTGTTAAAAAAACACTTGTTCCTCACATTTCTGTGGCAGAAAGTTCTGGAATCTGAGAGGAGCCACGAATTTCCTTCCAACCAGCGTTCCCCCACGTCTCCCGATAAAAATGATACCTCACTTGTGTGGGTAGGCCTAGCGCCCGCGACAGGAGACTCCCCAAAGCGCAACGTAAACACATCCAATTTTTTGAAAGAAAACAGAGGTGTTTTTTGCAAAGTGCCTACCTGTAGATTTTGGCCTGTAGCTCAGCCGGCACCTAGGGAAACCTACCAAACCTGTGCATTTCTGAAAACTAGAGACCTAGGGGAATACAAGATGGGGTGACTTGTGTGGCTCGGACCACGTTCTGTTACCCAGAATCCATGCAAACCTCAAACTTTGGCTAAAAAAACACATATTCCTCACATTTCTGTGGCAGAAAGTTTTGGAATCTGAGAGGAGCCACAAATTTCCTTCCACCCAGCGTTCCCCCACATCTCCTGATAAAAATGATACCTCACTTGTGTTGGTAGGCCTAGCGCCCGTGACAGGAAACGCCCCAAAGGGCAACGTGGACACATCCAAATTTTTTAAAAAAAACAGGTGTTTTTTGCAAAGTGCCTACCTGTAGATTTTGGCCTGTAGCTCAGCCGGCACCTAGGGAAACCTACCAAACCTGTGCATTTCTGAAAACTAGAGACCTAGGGGAATCAAAGATGGGGTGACTTGTGTGGCTCGGACCACGTTCTGTTACCCAGAATCCTTTGCAAACCTCAAAATTTGGCTAAAAAAACACTTGTTCCTCACATTTCTGTGGCAGAAAGTTCTGGAATCTGAGAGGAGCCACGAATTTCCTTCCAACCAGCGTTCCCCCACGTCTCCCGATAAAAATGATACCTCACTTGTGTGGGTAGGCCTAGCGCCCGCGACAGGAGACGCCCCAAAGCGCAACGTAAACACATCCAATTTTTTGAAAGAAAACAGAGGTGTTTTTTGCAAAGTGCCTACCTGTAGATTTTGGCCTGTAGCTCAGCCGGCACCTAGGGAAACCTACCAAACCTGTGCATTTCTGAAAACTAGAGACCTAGGGGAATCCAAGATGGGGTGACTTGTGTGGCTCGGACCACGTTCTGTTACCCAGAATCCTTTGCAAACCTCAAAATTTGGCTAAAAAAACACTTGTTCCTCAAATTTCTGTGGCAGAAAGTTCTGGAATCTGAGAGGAGCCACGAATTTCCTTCCAACTAGCGTTCCCCCACGTCTCCCGATAAAAATGATACCTCACTTGTGTGGGTAGGCCTAGCGCCCGTGACAGGAAACACCCCAAAGCGCAACGTGGACACATCCAATTTTTTAAAGAAAGCAGAGATGTTTTTTGCAAAGTGCCTACCTGTAGATTTTGGCCTGTAGCTCAGCCGGCACCTTGGGAAACCTACCAAACCTGTGCATTTCTGAAAACTAGAGACCTAGGGGAATCCAAGATGGGGTGACTTGTGTGGCTCGGACCAGGTTCTGTTACCCAGAATCCTTTGCAAACCTCAAAATTTGGCTAAAAAAACACATGTTCCTCACATTTCTGTGGCAGAAAGTTCTGGAATCTGAGAGGAGCCACAAATTTCCTTCCACCCAGCGTTCCCCCACATCTCCTCATAAAAATGATACCTCACTTGTGTGGGTAGGCCTAGCGCCCGCGACAGGAAACGCCCCAAAGCGCAACGTGGACACATCCAATTTTTTGAAAGAAAACAGAGGTGTTTTTTGCAAAGTGCCTACCTGTAGATTTTGGCCTGTAGCTCAGCCGGCACCTTGGGAAACCTACCAAACCTGTGCATTTCTGAAAACTAGAGACCTAGGGGAATCCAAGATGGGGTGACTTGTGTGGCTCGGACCAGGTTCTGTTACCCAGAATCCTTTGCAAACCTCAAAAATTGGCTAAAAAAACACAGGTTCCTCACATTTCTGTGGCAGAAAGTTCTGGAATCTGAGAGGAGCCACAAATTTCCTTCCACCCAGCGTTCCCCCACATCTCCTGATAAAAATGATACCTCACTTGTGTGGGTAGGCCTAGCGCCCGCGACAGGCAACGCCCCAAAGCGCAACGTGGACACATCCAATTTTTTGAAAGAAAACAGAGGTGTTTTTTGCAAAGTGCCTACCTGTAGATTTTGGCCTGTAGCTCAGCCGGCACCTAGGGAAACCTACCAAACCTGTGCATTTCTGAAAACTAGAGACCTAGGGGAATCCAAGATGGGGTGACTTGTGTGGCTCGGACCACGTTCTGTTACCCAGAATCCTTTGCAAACCTCAAAATGTGGCTAAAAAAACACTTGTTCCTCCCATTTCTGTGGCAGAAAGTTCTGGAATCTGAGAGGAGTCACAAATTTCCTACCACGCAGCATCCCCCCACGTCTCCCGATAAAAATGATACCTCACTTGTGTGGGTAGGCCTAGCGCCCGCGACAGGAAACGGCCCAAAGCGCAACGTGGACACATCCAAATTTTGGAAAGAAAACAGAGGTGTTTTTTGCAAAGTGCCTACCTGTAGATTTTGGCCTGTAGCTCAGCCGCCACCTAGGGAAACCTACCAAACCTGTGCATTTCTGAAAACTAGAGACCTAGGGGAATCCAAGATGGGGTGACTTGTGTGGCTCGGACCAGGTTCTGTTACCCAGAATCCTTTGCAAACCTCAAAATTTGGCTAAAAAAACACATGTTCCTCACATTTCTGTGGCAGAAAGTTCTGGAATCTGAGAGGAGCCACAAATTTCCTTCCACCCAGCGTTCCCCCACATCTCCTCATAAAAATGATACCTCACTTGTGTGGGTAGGCCTAGCGCCCGCGACAGGAAACGCCCCAAAGCGCAACGTGGACACATCCAATTTTTTTAAAGAAAACATAGGTGTTTTTTGCAAAGTGCCTACCTGTAGATTTTGGCCTGTAGCTCAGCCGGCACCTAGGGAAACCTACAAAAACCTGTGCATTTCTGAAAACTAGAGACCTAGGGGAATCCAAGATGGGGTGACTTGTGTGGCTCGGACCAGGTTCTGTTACCCAGAATCCTTTGCAAACCTCAAAAATTGGCTAAAAAAACACAGGTTCCTCACATTTCTGTGGCAGAAAGTTCTGGAATCTGAGAGGAGCCACAAATTTCCTTCCACCCAGCGTTCCCCCACATCTCCTGATAAAAATGATACCTCACTTGTGTGGGTAGGCCTAGCGCCCGCGACAGGAAACGCCCCAAAGCGCAACGTGGACACATCCAATTTTTTGAAAGAAAACAGAGGTGTTTTTTGCAAAATGCCTACCTGTAGATTTTGGCCTATAGCTCAGCCGGCACGTAGGGAAACCTACCAAACCTGTGCCTTTCTGAAAACTAGAGACCTAGGGGAATCCAAGATGGGGTGACTTGTGTGGTTCGGATCAGGTTCTGTTACCCAGAATCCTTTGCAAACCTCAAAATTTGGCTAAAAAAACACATGTTCCTCACATTTCTGTGGCAGAAAGTTCTGGAATCTGAGCGGAGCCACAAATTTCCTTCCACCCAGCGTTCCCCCACGTCTCCCGATAAAAATGAAACCTCACTTGTGTGGGTAGGCCTAGTGCCCGCGACAGGAAACGCCCCAAAGCGCAACGTGGACACATCCAAATTTTTTTAAGAAAACAGAGGTTTTTTTTGCAAAGCACCTACCTGTAGATTTTGGCCTGTAGCTCAGCCGCCACCTAGGGAAACCTACCAAACCTGTGCATTTCTGAAAACTAGAGACCTAGGGGAATCCAAGATGGGGTGACTTGTGTGGCTCGGACCAGGTTCTGTTACCCAGAATCCTTTGCAAACCTCAAACTTTGGCTAAAAAAACACATATTCCTCACATTTCTGTGGCAGAAAGTTCTGGAATCTGAGCGGAGCCACAAATTTCCTTCCACCCAGCGTTCCCCCACATCTCCTGATAAAAATGATACCTCACTTGTGAGGGTAGGCCTAGCGCCCGCGACAGGAAACGCCCCAAAGCGCAACGTGGACACATCCAAATTTTTTACAAAAAACAGAGGTGTTTTTTGCAAAGTGCCTACCTGTAGATTTTGGCCTGTAGATCAGCCGGCACCTAGGGAAACCTACCAAACCTGTGCATTTCTGAAAACTAGAGACCGAGGGGAATCCAAGATGGGGTGACTTGTGTGGCTCGGACCACGTTCTGTTACCCAGAATCCTTTGCAAACCTCAAAATTTGGCTAAAAAAATACTTGTTCCTCACATTTCTGTGGCAGACAGTTCTGGAATCTGAGAGGAGCCACGAATTTCCTTCCAACCAGCGTTCCCCCACGTCTCCCGATAAAAATGATACCTCACTTGTGTGGGTAGGCCTAGCGCCCGCGACAGGAAACGCCCCAAAGCGCAACGTAAACACATCCAATTTTTTGAAAGAAAACAGAGGTGTTTTTTGCAAAGTGCCTACCTGTAGATTTTGGCCTGTAGCTCAGCCGGCACCTAGGGAAACCTACCAAACCTGTGCATTTCTGAAAACTAGAGACCTAGGGGAATCCAAGATGGGGTGACTTGTGTGGCTCGGACCACGTTCTGTTACCCAGAATCCTTTGCAAACCTCAAAATTTGGCTAAAAAAACACTTGTTCCTCACATTTCTGTGGCAGAAAGTTCTGGAATCTGAGAGGAGCCACAAATTTCCTTCCAACCAGCGTTCCCCCACGTCTCCCGATAAAAATGATACCTCACTTTTGTGGGTAGGCCTAGCGCCCGCGACAGGAAACGCCCCAAAGCGCAACGTGGACACATCCAATTTTTTTAAAGAAAGCAGAGATGTTTTTTGCAAAGTGCCTACCTGTAGATTTTGGCCTGTAGCTCAGCCGGCACCTTGGGAAACCTACCAAACCTGTGCATTTCTGAAAACTAGAGACCTAGGGGAATACAAGATGGGGTGACTTGTGTGGCTCGGACCAGGTTCTGTTACCCAGAATCCTTTGCAAACCTCAAAATTTGGCTAAAAAAACACATGTTCCTCACATTTCTGTGGCAGAAAGTTCTGGAATCTGAGAGGAGCCACAAATTTCCTTCCACCCAGCGTTCCCCCACATCTCCTGATAAAAATGATACCTCACTTGTGTGGGTAGGCCTAGCGCCCGCGACAAGAAACGCCCCAAAGCGCAACGTGGACACATCCACATTTTTTTAAGAAAGCAGAGATGTTTTTTGCCAAGCACCTACCTGTAGATTTTGGCCTGTAGCTCAGCCGCCACCTAGGGAAACCTACCAAACCTGTGCATTTCTGAAAACTAGAGACCTAGGGGAATCCAAGATGGGGTGACTTGTGTGGCTCGGACCAGGTTCTGTTACCCAGAATCCTTTGCAAACCTCAAAAATTGGCTAAAAAAACACAGGTTCCTCACATTTCTGTGGCAGAAAGTTCTGGAATCTGAGAGGAGCCACAAATTTCCTTCCACCCAGCGTTCCCCCATATCTCCTGATAAAAATGATACCTCACTTGTGTGGGTAGGCCTAGCGCCCGCGACAGGAAACGCCCCAAAGCGCAACGTGGACACATCCAATTTTTTGAAAGAAAACAGAGGTGTTTTTTGCAAAATGCCTACCTGTAGATTTTGGCCTATAGCTCAGCCGGCACGTAGGGAAACCTACCAAACCTGTGCCTTTCTGAAAACTAGAGACCTAGGGGAATCAAAGATGGGGTGACTTGTGTGGCTCGGACCACGTTCTGTTACCCAGAATCCTTTGCAAACCTCAAAATTTGGCAAAAAAAACACTTGTTCCTCACATTTCTGTGGCAGAAAGTTCTGGAATCTGAGAGGAGTCACAAATTTCCTACCACGCAGCGTTCCCCCACGTCTCCCGATAAAAATGATACCTCACTTGTGTGGGTAGGCCTAGCGCCCGCGACAGGAAACGCCCCAAAGCGCAACGTAAAAACATCCAATTTTTTTAAAGAAAACAGAGGTGTTTTTTGCAAAGTGCCTACCTGTAGATTTTGGCATGTAGCTCAGCCGGCACCTTGGGAAACCTACCAAACCTGTGCATTTCTGAAAACTAGAGACCTAGGGGAATCCAAGATGGGGTGACTTGTGTGGCTCGGACCAGGTTCTGTTACCCAGAATCCTTTGCAAACCTCAAAATTTGGCTAAAAAAACACATGTTCCTCACATTTCTGTGGCAGAAAGTTCTGGAATCTGAGAGGAGCCACAAATTTCCTTCCACCCAGCGTTCCCCCACCTCTCCTGATAAAAATGATACCTCACTTGTGTGGGTAGGCCTAGCGCCCGCGACAGGAAACGCCCCAAAGCGCAACGTGGACACATCCAAATTTTTTTAAGAAAGCAGAGATGTTTTTTGCAAAGCACCTACCTGTAGATTTTGGCCTGTAGCTCAGCCGCCACCTAGGGAAACCTACCAAACCTGTGCATTTCTGAAAACTAGAGACCTAGGGGAATCCAAGATGGGGTGACTTGTGTGGCTCGGACCAGGTTCTGTTACCCAGAATCCTTTGCAAACCTCAAAAATTGGCTAAAAAAACTCAGGTTCCTCACATTTCTGTGGCAGAAAGTTCTGGAATCTGAGAGGAGCCACAAATTTCCTTCCACCCAGCGTTCCCCCACATCTCCTGATAAAAATGATACCTCACTTGTGTGGGTAGGCCTAGCGCCCGCGACAGGAAACGCCCCAAAGCGCAACGTGGACACATCCAATTTTTTGAAAGAAAACAGAGGTGTTTTTTGCAAAATGCCTACCTGTAGATTTTGGCCTATAGCTCAGCCGGCACGTAGGGAAACCTACCAAACCTGTGCATTTCTGAAAACTAGAGACCTAGGGGAATCAAAGATGGGTTGACTTTTGTGGCTTGGACCACGTTCTGTTACCCAGAATCCTTTGCAAACCTCAAAATTTGGCTAAAAAAACACTTGTTCCTCACATTTCTGTGGCAGAAAGTTCTGGAATCTGAGAGGAGTCACAAATTTCCTACCACGCAGCATTCCCCCACGTCTCCCGATAAAAATGATACCTCACTTGTGTGGGTAGGCCTAGTGCCCGCGACAGGAAACGCCCCAAAGCGCAACGTGGACACATCGAAATTTTTTTAAGAAAGCAGAGGTGTTTTTTGCGAAGTGCCTACCTGTAGATTTTGGCCTGTAGCTCAGCCGCCACCTAGGGAAACCTACCAAACCTGTGCGTTTCTGAAAACTAGAGACCTAGGGGAATCCAAGATGGGGTGACTTGTGTGGTTCGGATCAGGTTCTGTTACCCAGAATCCTTTGCAAACCTCAAAATTTGGCTAAAAAAACACATGTTCCTCACATTTCTGTGGCAGAAAGTACTGGAATCTGAGAGGAGCCACAAATTTCCTTCCACCCAGCGTTCCCCCACGTCTCCCAATAAAAATGATACCTCACTTGTGTGGGAAGGCCTAGTGCCCGCGACAGGAAACGCCCCAAAGCGCAACGTGGACACATCCAAATTTTTTTAAGAAAACAGAGGTGTTTTTTTGCAAAGCACCTACCTGTAGATTTTGGCCTGTAGCTCAGCCGCCACCTAGGGAAACCTACCAAACCTGTGCATTTCTGAAAACTAGAGACCTAGGGGAATCCAAGATGGGGTGACTTGTGTGGCTCGGACCAGGTTCTGTTACCCAGAATCCTTTGCAAACCTCAAAAATTGGCTAAAAAAACTCAGGTTCCTCACATTTCTGTGGCAGAAAGTTCTGGAATCTGAGAGGAGCCACAAATTTCCTTCCACCCAGCGTTCCCCCACATCTCCTGATAAAAATGATACCTCACTTGTGTGGGTAGGCCTAGCGCCCGCGACAGGAAACGCCCCAAAGCGCAACGTGGACACATCCAAATTTTGGAAAGAAAACAGAGGTGTTTTTTGCAAAGTGCCTACCTGTAGATTTTGGCCTGTAGCTCAGCCGCCACCTAGGGAAACCTACCAAACCTGTGCATTTCTGAAAACTAGAGACCTTGGGGAATCCAAGATGGGGTGACTTGTATGGTTCGAATCAGGTTCTGTTACCCAGAATCCTTTGCAAACCTCAAATTTTGGCTAAAAAAACACATGTTCCTCACATTTCTGTGGCAGAAAGTACTGGAATCTGAGAGGAGCCACAAATTTCCTTCCTCCCAGCGTTCCCCCACGTCTCCCGATAAAAATTATACCTCACTTGTGTGGGTAGGCCTAGTGCCCGCGACAGGAAACGCCCCAAAGCGCAACGTGGACACATCCAAATTTTTTTAAGAAAACAGAGGTGTTTTTTGCAAAGCACCTACCTGTAGATTTTGGCCTGTAGCTCAGCCGCCACCTAGGGAAACCTACCAAACCTGTGCATTTCTGAAAACTAGAGACCTAGGGGAATCCAAGATGGGGTGACTTGTGTGGCTCGGACCAGGTTCTGTTACCCAGAATCCTTTGCAAACCTCAAAAATTGGCTAAAAAAACACAGGTTCCTCACATTTCTGTGGCAGAAAGTTCTGGAATCTGAGAGGAGCCACAAATTTCCTTCCACCCAGCGTTCCCCCACATCTCCTGATAAAAATGATACCTCACTTGTGTGGGTAGGCCTAGCGCCCGCGACAGGAAACGCCCCAAAGCGCAACGTGGACACATCCAATTTTTTGAAAGAAAACAGAGGTGTTTTTTGCAAAGTGCCTACCTGTAGATTTTGGCCTGTAGCTCAGCCGGCACCTAGGGAAACCTACCAAACCTGTGCATTTCTGAAAACTAGAGACCTAGGGGAATCCAAGATGGGGTGACTTGTGTGGCTCGGACCACGTTCTGTTACCCAGAATCCTTTGCAAACCTCAAAATGTGGCTAAAAAAACACTTGTTCCTCCCATTTCTGTGGCAGAAAGTTCTGGAATCTGAGAGGAGTCACAAATTTCCTACCACGCAGCATCCCCCCACGTCTCCCGATAAAAATGATACCTCACTTGTGTGGGTAGGCCTAGCGCCCGCGACAGGAAACGGCCCAAAGCGCAACGTGGACACATCCAAATTTTGGAAAGAAAACAGAGGTGTTTTTTGCAAAGTGCCTACCTGTAGATTTTGGCCTGTAGCTCAGCCGCCACCTAGGGAAACCTACCAAACCTGTGCATTTCTGAAAACTAGAGACCTAGGGGAATCCAAGATGGGGTGACTTGTGTGGCTCGGACCAGGTTCTGTTACCCAGAATCCTTTGCAAACCTCAAAATTTGGCTAAAAAAACACATGTTCCTCACATTTCTGTGGCAGAAAGTTCTGGAATCTGAGAGGAGCCACAAATTTCCTTCCACCCAGCGTTCCCCCACATCTCCTCATAAAAATGATACCTCACTTGTGTGGGTAGGCCTAGTGCCCGCGACAGGAAACGCCCCAAAGCGCAACGTGGACACATCCAATTTTTTTAAAGAAAACAGAGGTGTTTTTTGCAAAGTGCCTACCTGTAGATTTTGGCCTGTAGCTCAGCCGGCACCTAGGGAAACCTACCAAACCTGTGCATTTCTGAAAACTAGAGACCTAGGGGAATCCAAGATGGGGTGACTTGTGTGGCTCGGACCAGGTTCTGTTACCCAGAATCCTTTGCAAACCTCAAAAATTGGCTAAAAAAACACAGGTTCCTCACATTTCTGTGGCAGAAAGTTCTGGAATCTGAGAGGAGCCACAAATTTCCTTCCACCCAGCGTTCCCCCACATCTCCTGATAAAAAAGATACCTCACTTGTGTGGGTAGGCCTAGCGCCCGCGACAGGAAACGCCCCAAAGCGCAACGTGGACACATCCAATTTTTTGAAAGAAAACAGAGGTGTTTTTTGCAAAATGCCTACCTGTAGATTTTGGCCTATAGCTCAGCCGGCACGTAGGGAAACCTACCAAACCTGTGCCTTTCTGAAAACTAGAGACCTAGGGGAATCCAAGATGGGGTGACTTGTGTGGTTCGGATCAGGTTCTGTTACCCAGAATCCTTTGCAAACCTCAAAATTTGGCTAAAAAAACACATGTTCCTCACATTTCTGTGGCAGAAAGTTCTGGAATCTGAGCGGAGCCACAAATTTCCTTCCACCCAGCGTTCCCCCACATCTCCCGATAAAAATGAAACCTCACTTGTGTGGGTAGGCCTAGTGCCCGCGACAGGAAACGCCCCAAAGCGCAACGTGGACACATCCAAATTTTTTTAAGAAAACAGAGGTTTTTTTTGCAAAGCACCTACCTGTAGATTTTGGCCTGTAGCTCAGCCGCCACCTAGGGAAACCTACCAAACCTGTGCATTTCTGAAAACTAGAGACCTAGGGGAATCCAAGATGGGGTGACTTGTGTGGCTCGGACCAGGTTCTGTTACCCAGAATCCTTTGCAAACCTCAAAAATTGGCTAAAAAAACTCAGGTTCCTCACATTTCTGTGGCAGAAAGTTCTGGAATCTGAGAGGAGCCACAAATTTCCTTCCACCCAGCGTTCCCCCACATCTCCTGATAAAAATGATACCTCACTTGTGTGGGTAGGCCTAGCGCCCGCGACAGGAAACGCCCCAAAGCGCAACGTGGACACATCCAAATTTTGGAAAGAAAACAGAGGTGTTTTTTGCAAAGTGCCTACCTGTAGATTTTGGCCTGTAGCTCAGCCGCCACCTAGGGAAACCTACCAAACCTGTGCATTTCTGAAAACTAGAGACCTTGGGGAATCCAAGATGGGGTGACTTGTATGGTTCGAATCAGGTTCTGTTACCCAGAATCCTTTGCAAACCTCAAATTTTGGCTAAAAAAACACATGTTCCTCACATTTCTGTGGCAGAAAGTACTGGAATCTGAGAGGAGCCACAAATTTCCTTCCTCCCAGCGTTCCCCCACGTCTCCCGATAAAAATTATACCTCACTTGTGTGGGTAGGCCTAGTGCCCGCGACAGGAAACGCCCCAAAGCGCAACGTGGACACATCCAAATTTTTTTAAGAAAACAGAGGTGTTTTTTGCAAAGCACCTACCTGTAGATTTTGGCCTGTAGCTCAGCCGCCACCTAGGGAAACCTACCAAACCTGTGCATTTCTGAAAACTAGAGACCTAGGGGAATCCAAGATGGGGTGACTTGTGTGGCTCGGACCAGGTTCTGTTACCCAGAATCCTTTGCAAACCTCAAAAATTGGCTAAAAAAACACAGGTTCCTCACATTTCTGTGGCAGAAAGTTCTGGAATCTGAGAGGAGCCACAAATTTCCTTCCACCCAGCGTTCCCCCACATCTCCTGATAAAAATGATACCTCACTTGTGTGGGTAGGCCTAGCGCCCGCGACAGGAAACGCCCCAAAGCGCAACGTGGACACATCCAATTTTTTGAAAGAAAACAGAGGTGTTTTTTGCAAAGTGCCTACCTGTAGATTTTGGCCTGTAGCTCAGCCGGCACCTAGGGAAACCTACCAAACCTGTGCATTTCTGAAAACTAGAGACCTAGGGGAATCCAAGATGGGGTGACTTGTGTGGCTCGGACCACGTTCTGTTACCCAGAATCCTTTGCAAACCTCAAAATGTGGCTAAAAAAACACTTGTTCCTCCCATTTCTGTGGCAGAAAGTTCTGGAATCTGAGAGGAGTCACAAATTTCCTACCACGCAGCATCCCCCCACGTCTCCCGATAAAAATGATACCTCACTTGTGTGGGTAGGCCTAGCGCCCGCGACAGGAAACGGCCCAAAGCGCAACGTGGACACATCCAAATTTTGGAAAGAAAACAGAGGTGTTTTTTGCAAAGTGCCTACCTGTAGATTTTGGCCTGTAGCTCAGCCGCCACCTAGGGAAACCTACCAAACCTGTGCATTTCTGAAAACTAGAGACCTAGGGGAATCCAAGATGGGGTGACTTGTGTGGCTCGGACCAGGTTCTGTTACCCAGAATCCTTTGCAAACCTCAAAATTTGGCTAAAAAAACACATGTTCCTCACATTTCTGTGGCAGAAAGTTCTGGAATCTGAGAGGAGCCACAAATTTCCTTCCACCCAGCGTTCCCCCACATCTCCTCATAAAAATGATACCTCACTTGTGTGGGTAGGCCTAGTGCCCGCGACAGGAAACGCCCCAAAGCGCAACGTGGACACATCCAATTTTTTTAAAGAAAACAGAGGTGTTTTTTGCAAAGTGCCTACCTGTAGATTTTGGCCTGTAGCTCAGCCGGCACCTAGGGAAACCTACCAAACCTGTGCATTTCTGAAAACTAGAGACCTAGGGGAATCCAAGATGGGGTGACTTGTGTGGCTCGGACCAGGTTCTGTTACCCAGAATCCTTTGCAAACCTCAAAAATTGGCTAAAAAAACACAGGTTCCTCACATTTCTGTGGCAGAAAGTTCTGGAATCTGAGAGGAGCCACAAATTTCCTTCCACCCAGCGTTCCCCCACATCTCCTGATAAAAAAGATACCTCACTTGTGTGGGTAGGCCTAGCGCCCGCGACAGGAAACGCCCCAAAGCGCAACGTGGACACATCCAATTTTTTGAAAGAAAACAGAGGTGTTTTTTGCAAAATGCCTACCTGTAGATTTTGGCCTATAGCTCAGCCGGCACGTAGGGAAACCTACCAAACCTGTGCCTTTCTGAAAACTAGAGACCTAGGGGAATCCAAGATGGGGTGACTTGTGTGGTTCGGATCAGGTTCTGTTACCCAGAATCCTTTGCAAACCTCAAAATTTGGCTAAAAAAACACATGTTCCTCACATTTCTGTGGCAGAAAGTTCTGGAATCTGAGCGGAGCCACAAATTTCCTTCCACCCAGCGTTCCCCCACATCTCCCGATAAAAATGAAACCTCACTTGTGTGGGTAGGCCTAGTGCCCGCGACAGGAAACGCCCCAAAGCGCAACGTGGACACATCCAAATTTTTTTAAGAAAACAGAGGTTTTTTTTGCAAAGCACCTACCTGTAGATTTTGGCCTGTAGCTCAGCCGCCACCTAGGGAAACCTACCAAACCTGTGCATTTCTGAAAACTAGAGACCTAGGGGAATCCAAGATGGGGTGACTTGTGTGGCTCGGACCAGGTTCTGTTACCCAGAATCCTTTGCAAACCTCAAACTTTGGCTAAAAAAACACATATTCCTCACATTTCTGTGGCAGAAAGTTCTGGAATCTGAGCGGAGCCACAAATTTCCTTCCACCCAGCGTTCCCCCACATCTCCTGATAAAAATGATACCTCACTTGTGAGGGTAGGCCTAGCGCCCGCGACAGGAAACGCCCCAAAGCGCAACGTGGACACATCCAAATTTTTTACAAAAAACAGAGGTGTTTTTTGCAAAGTGCCTACCTGTAGATTTTGGCCTGTAGATCAGCCGGCACCTAGGGAAACCTACCAAACCTGTGCATTTCTGAAAACTAAAGACCGAGGGGAATCCAAGATGGGGTGACTTGTGTGGCTCGGACCACGTTCTGTTACCCAGAATCCTTTGCAAACCTCAAAATTTGGCTAAAAAAACACTTGTTCCTCACATTTCTGTGGCAGAAAGTTCTGGAATCTGAGAGGAGCCACGAATTTCCTTCCAACCAGCGTTCCCCCACGTCTCCCGATAAAAATGATACCTCACTTGTGTGGGTAGGCCTAGCGCCCGCGACATGAAACGCCCCAAAGCGCAACGTAAACACATCCAATTTTTTGAAAGAAAACAGAGGTGTTTTTTGCAAAGTGCCTACCTGTAGATTTTGGCCTGTAGCTCAGCCGGCACCTAGGGAAACCTACCAAACCTGTGCATTTCTGAAAACTAGAGACCTAGGGGAATCCAAGATGGGGTGACTTGTGTGGCTCGGACCACGTTCTGTTACCCAGAATCCTTTGCAAACCTCAAAATTTGGCTAAAAAAACACTTGTTCCTCACATTTCTGTGGCAGAAAGTTCTGGAATCTGAGAGGAGCCACAAATTTCCTTCCAACCAGCGTTCCCCCACGTCTCCCGATAAAAATGATACCTCACTTTTGTGGGTAGGCCTAGCGCCCGCGACAGGAAACGCCCCAAAGCGCAACGTGGACACATCCAATTTTTTTAAAGAAAGCAGAGATGTTTTTTGCAAAGTGCCTACCTGTAGATTTTGGCCTGTAGCTCAGCCGGCACCTTGGGAAACCTACCAAACCTGTGCATTTCTGAAAACTAGAGACCTAGGGGAATCCAAGATGGGGTGACTTGTGTGGCTCGGACCAGGTTCTGTTACCCAGAATCCTTTGCAAACCTCAAAATTTGGCTAAAAAAACACATGTTCCTCACATTTCTGTGGCAGAAAGTTCTGGAATCTGAGAGGAGCCACAAATTTCCTTCCACCCAGCGTTCCCCCACATCTCCTGATAAAAATGATACCTCACTTGTGTGGGTAGGCCTAGCGCCCGCGACAAGAAACGCCCCAAAGCGCAACGTGGACACATCCACATTTTTTTAAGAAAGCAGAGATGTTTTTTGCCAAGCACCTACCTGTAGATTTTGGCCTGTAGCTCAGCCGCCACCTAGGGAAACCTACCAAACCTGTGCATTTCTGAAAACTAGAGACCTAGGGGAATCCAAGATGGGGTGACTTGTGTGGCTCGGACCAGGTTCTGTTACCCAGAATCCTTTGCAAACCTCAAAAATTGGCTAAAAAAACACAGGTTCCTCACATTTCTGTGGCAGAAAGTTCTGGAATCTGAGAGGAGCCACAAATTTCCTTCCACCCAGCGTTCCCCCATATCTCCTGATAAAAATGATACCTCACTTGTGTGGGTAGGCCTAGCGCCCGCGACAGGAAACGCCCCAAAGCGCAACGTGGACACATCCAATTTTTTGAAAGAAAACAGAGGTGTTTTTTGCAAAATGCCTACCTGTAGATTTTGGCCTATAGCTCAGCCGGCACGTAGGGAAACCTACCAAACCTGTGCCTTTCTGAAAACTAGAGACCTAGGGGAATCAAAGATGGGGTGACTTGTGTGGCTCGGACCACGTTCTGTTACCCAGAATCCTTTGCAAACCTCAAAATTTGGCAAAAAAAACACTTGTTCCTCACATTTCTGTGGCAGAAAGTTCTGGAATCTGAGAGGAGTCACAAATTTCCTACCACGCAGCGTTCCCCCACGTCTCCCGATAAAAATGATACCTCACTTGTGTGGGTAGGCCTAGCGCCCACGACAGGAAACGCCCCAAAGCGCAACGTAAACACATCCAATTTTTTTAAAGAAAACAGAGGTGTTTTTTGCAAAGTGCCTACCTGTAGATTTTGGCCTGTAGCTCAGCCGGCACCTAGGGAAACCTACCAAACCTGTGCATTTCTGAAAACTAGAGACCTAGGGGAATCCAAGATGGGGTGACTTGTGTGGCTCGGACCACGTTCTGTTACCCAGAATCCTTTGCAAACCTCAAAATTTGGCTAAAAAAAACCTTGTTCCTATCATTTCTGTGGCAGAAAGTTCTGGAATCTGAGAGGAGCCACGAATTTCCTTCCAACCAGCGTTCCCCCACGTCTCCCGATAAAAATGATACCTCACTTGTGTGGGTAGGCCTAGCGCCCGCGACAGGAAACGCCCCAAAGCGCAACGTGGACACATCCAATTTTTTTAAAGAAAGCAGAGATGTTTTTTGCAAAGTGCCTACCTGTAGATTTTGGCCTGTAGCTCAGCCGGCACCTTGGGAAACCTACCAAACCTGTGCATTTCTGAAAACTAGAGACCTAGGGGAATCCAAGATGGGGTGACTTGTGTGGCTCGGACCAGGTTCTGTTACCCAGAATCCTTTGCAAACCTCAAAATTTGGCTAAAAAAACACATGTTCCTCACATTTCTGTGGCAGAAAGTTCTGGAATCTGAGAGGTTCCTTCCACCCAGCGTTCCCCCACCTCTCCTGATAAAAATGATACCTCACTTGTGTGGGTAGGCCTAGCGCCCGCGACAGGAAACGCCCCAAAGCGCAACGTGGACACATCCAAATTTTTTTAAGAAAGCAGAGATGTTTTTTGCAAAGCACCTACCTGTAGATTTTGGCCTGTAGCTCAGCCGCCACCTAGGGAAACCTACCAAACCTGTGCATTTCTGAAAACTAGAGACCTAGGGGAATCCAAGATGGGGTGACTTGTGTGGCTCGGACCAGGTTCTGTTACCCAGAATCCTTTGCAAACCTCAAAAATTGGCTAAAAAAACTCAGGTTCCTCACATTTCTGTGGCAGAAAGTTCTGGAATCTGAGAGGAGCCACAAATTTCCTTCCACCCAGCGTTCCCCCACATCTCCTGATAAAAATGATACCTCACTTGTGTGGGTAGGCCTAGCGCCCGCGACAGGAAACGCCCCAAAGCGCAACGTGGACACATCCAATTTTTTGAAAGAAAACAGAGGTGTTTTTTGCAAAATGCCTACCTGTAGATTTTGGCCTATAGCTCAGCCGGCACGTAGGGAAACCTACCAAACCTGTGCATTTCTGAAAACTAGAGACCTAGGGGAATCAAAGATGGGGTGACTTTTGTGGCTTGGACCACGTTCTGTTACCCAGAATCCTTTGCAAACCTCAAAATTTGGCTAAAAAAACACTTGTTCCTCACATTTCTGTGGCAGAAAGTTCTGGAATCTGAGAGGAGTCACAAATTTCCTACCACGCAGCATTCCCCCACGTCTCCCGATAAAAATGATACCTCACTTGTGTGGGTAGGCCTAGTGCCCGCGACAGGAAACGCCCCAAAGCGCAACGTGGACACATCAAAAAAATTTTAAGAAAGCAGAGGTGTTTTTTGCGAAGTGCCTACCTGTAGATTTTGGCCTGTAGCTCAGCCGCCACCTAGGGAAACCTACCAAACCTGTGCGTTTCTGAAAACTAGAGACCTAGGGGAATCCAAGATGGGGTGACTTGTGTGGTTCGGATCAGGTTCTGTTACCCAGAATCCTTTGCAAACCTCAAAATTTGGCTAAAAAAACACATGTTCCTCACATTTCTGTGGCAGAAAGTACTGGAATCTGAGAGGAGCCACAAATTTCCTTCCACCCAGCGTTCCCCCACGTCTCCCAATAAAAATGATACCTCACTTGTGTGGGTAGGCCTAGTGCCCGCGACAGGAAACGCCCCAAAGCGCAACGTGGACACATCCAAATTTTTTTAAGAAAACAGAGGTGTTTTTTGCAAAGCACCTACCTGTAGATTTTGGCCTGTAGCTCAGCCGCCACCTAGGGAAACCTACCAAACCTGTGCATTTCTGAAAACTAGAGACCTAGGGGAATCCAAGATGGGGTGACTTGTGTGGCTCGGACCAGGTTCTGTTACCCAGAATCCTTTGCAAACCTCAAAAATTGGCTAAAAAAACTCAGGTTCCTCACATTTCTGTGGCAGAAAGTTCTGGAATCTGAGAGGAGCCACAAATTTCCTTCCACCCAGCGTTCCCCCACATCTCCTGATAAAAATGATACCTCACTTGTGTGGGTAGGCCTAGCGCCCGCGACAGGAAACGCCCCAAAGCGCAACGTGGACACATCCAAATTTTGGAAAGAAAACAGAGGTGTTTTTTGCAAAGTGCCTACCTGTAGATTTTGGCCTGTAGCTCAGCCGCCACCTAGGGAAACCTACCAAACCTGTGCATTTCTGAAAACTAGAGACCTTGGGGAATCCAAGATGGGGTGACTTGTATGGTTCGGATCAGGTTCTGTTACCCAGAATCCTTTGCATACCTCAAATTTTGGCTAAAAAAACACATGTTCCTCACATTTCTGTGGCAGAAAGTACTGGAATCTGAGAGGAGCCACAAATTTCCTTCCTCCCAGCGTTCCCCCACGTCTCCCGATAAAAATTATACCTCACTTGTGTGGGTAGGCCTAGTGCCCGCGACAGGAAACGCCCCAAAGCGCAACGTGGACACATCCAAATTTTTTTAAGAAAACAGAGGTGTTTTTTGCAAAGCACCTACCTGTAGATTTTGGCCTGTAGCTCAGCCGCCACCTAGGGAAACCTACCAAACCTGTGCATTTCTGAAAACTAGAGACCTAGGGGAATCCAAGATGGGGTGACTTGTGTGGCTCGGACCAGGTTCTGTTACCCAGAATCCTTTGCAAACCTCAAAAATTGGCTAAAAAAACACAGGTTCCTCACATTTCTGGGGCAGAAAGTTCTGGAATCTGAGAGGAGCCACAAATTTCCTTCCACCCAGCGTTCCCCCCACATCTTCTGATAAAAATGATACCTCACTTGTGTGGGTAGGCCTAGCGCCCGCGACAGGAAACGCCCCAAAGCGCAACGTGGACACATCCAATTTTTTGAAAGAAAACAGAGGTGTTTTTTGCAAAATGCCTACCTGTAGATTTTGGCCTATAGCTCAGCCGGCACGTAGGGAAACCTACCAAACCTGTGCATTTCTGAAAACTAGAGACCTAGGGGAATCCAAGATGGGGTGACTTTTGTGGCTCGGACCACGTTCTGTTACCCAGAATCCTTTGCAAACCTCAAAATTTGGCTAAAAAAAACACTTGTTCCTCACATTTCTGTGGCAGAAAGTTCTGGAATCTGAGAGGAGTCACAAATTTCCTACCACGCAGCATTCCCCCACGTCTCCCGATAAAAATGATACCTCACTTGTGTGGGTAGGCCTAGTGCCCGCGACAGGAAACGCCCCAAAGCGCAACGTGGACATCATCGAAATTTTTTTAAGAAAGCAGAGATGTTTTTTGCAAAGCACCTACCTGTAGATTTTGGCCTGTAGCTCAGCCGCCACCTAGGGAAACCTACCAAACCATGTGCATTTCTGAAAACTAGAGACCTAGGGGAATCCAAGATGGGGTGACTTGTGTGGCTCGGACCAGGTTCTGTTACCCAGAATCCTTTGCAAAACCTCAAAATTTGGCTAAAAAAAACACTTGTTCCTCACATTTCTGTGGCAGAAAGTTCTGGAATCTGAGAGGAGTCACAATTTTCCTACCACGCAGCGTTCCCCCATGTCTCCCCATAAAAAATGATACCTCACTTGTGTGGGTAGGGCCTAGCGCCCGCGACAGGAAACGCCCCAAAGCGCAACGTGGACACATCCAATTTTTTTTAAGAAAACAGAGGTTTTTTTTGCAAAGCACCTACCTGTAGATTTTGGCCTGTAGCTCAGCCTCCACCCTAGGGAAACCTACCAAACCTGTGCATTTCTGAAAACTAGAGACCTAGGGGGAATCCAAGATGGGGTGACTTGTGTGGCTCGGACCAGGTTCTGTTACCCAGAATCCTTTGCAAACCTCAAAAATTGGCTAAAAAAACTCAGGTTCCTCACATTTCTGTGGCAGAAAGTTCTGGAATCTGAGAGGAGCCACAAATTTCCTTCCACCCAGCGTTCCCCCACATCTCCTGATAAAAATGATACCTCACTTGTGTGGGTAGGCCTAGCGCCCGCGACAGGGAAAACGCCCCAAAGCGCAACGTGGACACATCCAAATTTGGAAAGAAAACAGAGGTGTTTTTTGCAAAGTGCCTACCTGTAGATTTTGGCCTGTAGCTCAGCCGCCACCTAGGGAAACCTACCAAACCTGTGCATTTCTGAAAACTAGAGACCTTGGGGAATCCAAGATGGGGTGACTTGTATGGTTCGGATCAGGTTCTGTTACCCAGAATCCTTTGCAAACCTCAAATTTGGGCTAAAAAAACACATGTTCCTCACATTTCTGTGGCAGAAAGTACTGGAATCTGAGAGGAGCCACAAATTTCCTTCCTCCCAGCGTTCCCCCCACGTCTCCGATAAAAATTATACCTCACTTGTGTGGGTAGGCCTAGTGCCCGCGACAGGAAACGCCCCCAAAGCGCAACGTGGACACATCCAAATTTTTTTAAGAAAACAGAGGTGTTTTTTGCAAAGCACCTACCTGTAGATTTTGGCCTGTAGCTCAGCCGCCACCTAGGGAAACCTACCAAACCTGTGCATTTCTGAAAACTAGAGACCTAGGGGAATCCAAGATGGGGTGACTTGTGTGGCTCGGACCAGGTTCTGTTACCCAGAATCCTTTGCAAACCTCAAAAATTGGCTAAAAAAACACAGGTTCCTCACATTTCTGTGGCAGAAAGTTCTGGAATCTGAGAGGAGCCACAAATTTCCTTCCACCCAGCGTTCCCCCACATCTCCTGATAAAAATGATACCTCACTTGTGTGGGTAGGCCTAGCGCCCGCGACAGGAAACGCCCCAAAGCGCAACGTGGACACATCCAATTTTTTGAAAGAAAACAGAGGTGTTTTTTGCAAAATGCCTACCTGTAGATTTTGGCCTATAGCTCAGCCGGCACGTAGGGAAACCTACCAAACCTGTGCATTTCTGAAAACTAGAGACCTAGGGGAATCCAAGATGGGGTAACTTTTGTGGCTCGGACCACGTTCTGTTACCCAGAATCCTTTGCAAACCTCAAAATTTGGCTAAAAAAACACTTGTTCCTCACATTTCTGTGGCAGAAAGTTCTGGAATCTGAGAGGAGTCACAAATTTCCTACCACGCAGCATTCCCCCACGTCTCCCGATAAAAATGATACCTCACTTGTGTGGGTAGGCCTAGTGCCCGCGACAGGAAACGCCCCAAAGCGCAACGTGGACATCATCTAAATTTTTTTAAGAAAGCAGAGATGTTTTTTGCAAAGCACCTACCTGTAGATTTTGGCCTGTAGCTCAGCCGCCACCTAGGGAAACCTACCAAACCTGTGCATTTCTGAAAACTAGAGACCTAGGGGAATCCAAGATGGGGTGACTTGTGTGGCTCGGACCAGGTTCTGTTACCCAGAATCCTTTGCAAACCTCAAAATTTGGCTAAAAAAACACTTGTTCCTCACATTTCTGTGGCAGAAAGTTCTGGAATCTGAGAGGAGTCACAAATTTCCTACCACGCAGCGTTCCCCCATGTCTCCCCATAAAAATGATACCTCACTTGTGTGGGTAGGCCTAGCGCCCGCGACAGGAAACGCCCCAAAGCGCAACGTGGACACATCCAAATTTTGGAAAGAAAACAGAGGTGTTTTTTGCAAAGTGCCTACCTGTAGATTTTGGCCTGTAGCTCAGCCGCCACCTAGGGAAACCTACCAAACCTGTGCGTTTCTGAAAACTAGAGACCTAGGGGAATCCAAGATGGGGTGACTTGTGTGGTTCGGATCAGGTTCTGTTACCCAGAATCCTTTGCAAACCTCAAAAATTGGCTAAAAAAACACAGGTTCCTCACATTTCTGTGGCAGAAAGTTCTGGAATCTGAGAGGAGCCACAAATTTCCTTCCTCCCAGCGTTCCCCCACGTCTCCCGATAAAAATTATACCTCACTTGTGTGGGTAGGCCTAGTGCCCGCGACAGGAAACGCCCCAAAGCGCAACGTGGACACATCCAAATTTTTTTAAGAAAACAGAGGTGTTTTTTGCAAAGCACCTACCTGTAGATTTTGGCCTGTAGCTCAGCCGCCACCTAGGGAAACCTACCAAACCTGTGCATTTCTGAAAACTAGAGACCTAGGGGAATCCAAGATGGGGTGACTTGTGTGGCTCGGACCAGGTTCTGTTACCCAGAATCCTTTGCAAAACTCAAAAATTGGCTAAAAAAACACAGGTTCCTCACATTTCTGTGGCAGAAAGTTCTGGAATCTGAGAGGAGCCACAAATTTCCTTCCACCCAGCGTTCCCCCACATCTCCTGATAAAAATGATACCTCACTTGTGTGGGTAGGCCTAGCGCCCGCGACAGGAAACGCCCCAAAGCGCAACGTGGACACATCCAATTTTTTGAAAGAAAACAGAGGTGTTTTTTGCAAAATGCCTACCTGTAGATTTTGGCCTATAGCTCAGCCGGCACGTAGGGAAACCTACCAAACCTGTGCATTTCTGAAAACTAGAGACCTAGGGGAATCCAAGATGGGGTGACTTTTGTGGCTCGGACCACGTTCTGTTACCCAGAATCCTTTGCAAACCTCAAAATTTGGCTAAAAAAACACTTGTTCCTCACATTTCTGTGGCAGAAAGTTCTGGAATCTGAGAGGAGTCACAAATTTCCTACCACGCAGCATTCCCCCACGTCTCCCGATAAAAATGATACCTCACTTGTGTGGGTAGGCCTAGTGCCCGCGACAGGAAACGCCCCAAAGCGCAACGTGGACATCATCGAAATTTTTTTAAGAAAGCAGAGATGTTTTTTGCAAAGCACCTACCTGTAGATTTTGGCCTGTAGCTCAGCCGCCACCTAGGGAAACCTACCAAACCTGTGCATTTCTGAAAACTAGAGACCTAGGGGAATCCAAGATGGGGTGACTTGTGTGGCTCGGACCAGGTTCTGTTACCCAGAATCCTTTGCAAACCTCAAAATTTGGCTAAAAAAACACTTGTTCCTCACATTTCTGTGGCAGAAAGTTCTGGAATCTGAGAGGAGTCACAAATTTCCTACCACGCAGCGTTCCCCCATGTCTCCCCATAAAAATGATACCTCACTTGTGTGGGTAGGCCTAGCGCCCGCGACAGGAAACGCCCCAAAGCGCAACGTGGACACATCCAAATTTTGGAAAGAAAACAGAGGTGTTTTTTGCAAAGTGCCTACCTGTAGATTTTGGCCTGTAGCTCAGCCGCCACCTAGGGAAACCTACCAAACCTGTGCGTTTCTGAAAACTAGAGACCTAGGGGAATCCAAGATGGGGTGACTTGTGTGGTTCGGATCAGGTTCTGTTACCCAGAATCCTTTGCAAACCTCAAAAATTGGCTAAAAAAACACAGGTTCCTCACATTTCTGTGGCAGAAAGTTCTGGAATCTGAGAGGAGCCACAAATTTCCTTCCACCCAGCGTTCCCCCACATCTCCTGATAAAAATGATACCTCACTTGTGTGGGTAGGCCTAGCGCCCGCGACAGGAAACGCCCCAAAGCGCAACGTGGACACATCCAATTTTTTGAAAGAAAACAGAGTTGTTTTTTGCAAAATGCCTACCTGTAGATTTTGGCCTATAGCTCAGCCGGCACGTAGGGAAACCTACCAAACCTGTGCATTTCTGAAAACTAGAGACCTAGGGGAATCCAAGATGGGGTGACTTTTGTGGCTCGGACCACGTTCTGTTACCCAGAATCCTTTGCAAACCTCAAAATTTGGCTAAAAAAACACTTGTTCCTCACATTTCTGTGGCAGAAAGTTCTGGAATCTGAGAGGAGTCACAAATTTCCTACCACGCAGCGTTCCCCCACGTCTCCCGATAAAAATGATACCTCACTTGTGTGGGTAGGCCTAGCGCCCGCGACAGGAAACGCCCCAAAGCGCAACGTAAACACATCCAATTTTTTTAAAGAAAACAGAGGTGTTTTTTGCAAAGTGCCTACCTGTAGATTTTGGCCTGTAGCTCAGCCGCCACCTAGGGAAACCTACCAAACCTGTGCATTTCTGAAAACTAGAGACCTAGAGGAATCCAAGATGGGGTGACTTGTGTGGCTCGGACCAGGTTCTGTTACCCAGAATCCTTTGCAAACCTCAAAATTTGGCTAAAAAAACACTTGTTCCTCACATTTCTGTGGCAGAAAGTTCTGGAATCTGAGAGGAGTCACAAATTTCCTACCACGCAGCGTTCCCCCATGTCTCCCCATAAAAATGATACCTCACTTGTGTGGGTAGGCCTAGCGCCCGCGACAGGAAACGCCCCAAAGCGCAACGTGGACACATCCAAATTTTGGAAAGAAAACAGAGGTGTTTTTTGCAAAGTGCCTACCTGTAGATTTTGGCCTGTAGCTCAGCCGCCACCTAGGGAAACCTACCAAACCTGTGCGTTTCTGAAAACTAGAGACCTAGGGGAATCCAAGATGGGGTGACTTGTGTGGTTCGGATCAGGTTCTGTTACCCAGAATCCTTTGCAAACCTCAAAATTTGGCTAAAAAAACACATGTTCCTCACATTTCTGTGGCAGAAAGTACTGGAATCTGAGAGGAGCCACAAATTTCCTTCCACCCAGCGTTCCCCCACGTCTCCTGATAAAAATGATACCTCACTTGTGTGGGTAGGCCTAGTGCCCGCGACAGGAAACGCCTCAAAGCGCAACGTGGACACATCCAAATTTTTTTAAGAAAACAGAGGTGGTTTTTGCAAAGCACCTACCTGTAGATTTTGGCCTGTAGCTCAGCCGTCACCTAGGGAAACCTACCAAACCTGTGCGTTTCTGAAAACTAGAGACCTAGGGGAATCCAAGATGGGGTGACTTGTGTGGCTCGGACCAGGTTCTGTTACCCAGAATCCTTTGCAAACCTCAAAAATTGGCTAAAAAAAACACAGGTTCCTCACATTTCTGTGGCAGAAAGTTCTGGAATCTGAGAGGAGCCACAAATTTCCTTCCACCCAGCGTTCCCCCACATCTCCTGATAAAAATGATACCTCACTTGTGTGGGTAGGCCTAGCGCCCGCGACAGGAAACGCCCCAAAGCGCAACGTGGACACATCCAATTTTTTGAAAGAAAACAGAGGTGTTTTTTGCAAAGTGCCTACCTGTAGATTTTGGCCTGTAGCTCAGCCGCCACCTAGGGAAACCTACCAAACCTGTGCGTTTCTGAAAACTAGAGACCTAGGGGAATCCAAGATGGGGTGACTTGTGTGGTTCGGATCAGGTTCTGTTACCCAGAATCCTTTGCAAACCTCAAAATTTGGCTAAAAAAACACATGTTCCTCACATTTCTGTGGCAGAAAGTACTGGAATCTGAGAGGAGCCACAAATTTCCTTCCACCCAGCGTTCCCCCACGTCTCCCGATAAAAATGATACCTCACTTGTGTGGGTAGACCTAGTGCCCGCGACAGGAAACGCCCCAAAGCGCAACGTGGACACATCCAAATTTTTTTAAGAAAACAGAGGTGTTTTTTGCAAAGCACCTACCTGTAGATTTTGGCCTGTAGCTCAGCCGCCACCTAGGGAAACCTACCAAACCTGTGCATTTCTGAAAACTAGAGACCTAGGGGAATCCAAGATGGGGTGACCTGTGTGGCTCGGACCAGGTTCTGTTACCCAGAATCCTTTGCAAACCTCAAACTTTGGCTAAAAAAACACATATTCCTCACATTTCTGTGGCAGAAAGTTCTGGAATCTGAGAGGAGCCACAAATTTCCTTCCACCCAGCGTTCCCCCACATCTCCCGATAAAAATGATACCTCACTTGTGTGGGTAGGCCTAGCGCCCGCGACAGGAAACGCCCCAAAGCGCAACGTAGACACATCCAAAATTTTTTTTAAAAACAGAGGTGTTTTTTGCAAAGGGCCTACCTGTAGATTTTGGCCTGTAGCTCAGCCGGCACCTAGGGAAACCTACCAAACCTGTGCATTTCTGAAAACTAGAGACCTAGGGGAATCCAAGATGGGGTGACTTGTGTGGCTCGGACCAGGTTCTGTTACCCAGAATCCTTTGCAAACCTCAAAATTTGGCTAAAAAAACACAGGTTCCTCACATTTCTGTGGCAGAAAGTTCTGGAATCTGAGAGGAGCCACAAATTTCCTTCCACCCAGCGTTCCCCCACATCTCCTGATAAAAATGATACCTCACTTGTGTGGGTAGGCCTAGCGCCCGCAACAGGAAACGCCCCAAAGCGCAACGTGGACACATCCAATTTTTTTAAAGAAAACAGAGGTGTTTTTTGCAAAGTGCCTACCTGTAGATTTTGGCCTGTAGCTCAGCCGCCACCTAGGGAAACCTACCAAACCTGTGCGTTTCTGAAAACTAGAGACCTAGGGGAATCCAAGATGGGGTGACTTGTGTGGTTCGGATCAGGTTCTGTTACCCAGAATCCTTTGCAAACCTCAAAATTTGGCTAAAAAAACACATGTTCCTCACATTTCTGTGGCAGAAAGTACTGGAATCTGAGAGGAGCCACAAATTTCCTTCCACCCAGCGTTCCCCCACGTCTCCCGATAAAAATGATACCTCACTTGTGTGGGTAGGCCTAGTGCCCGCGACAGGAAACGCCCCAAAGCGCAACGTGGACACATCCAAATTTTTTAAAGAAAACAGAGGTGTTTTTTGCAAAGCACCTACCTGTAGATTTTGGCCTGTAGCTCAGCCGCCACCTAGGGAAAACTACCAAACCTGTGCATTTCTGAAAACTAGAGACCTAGGGGAATCCAAGATGTGGTGACTTGTGTGGCTCGGACCAGGTTCTGTTACCCAGAATCCTTTGCAAACCTAAAAAATTGGCTAAAAAAACACAGGTTCCTCACATTTCTGTGGCAGAAAGTTCTGGAATCTGAGAGGAGCCACAAATTTCCTTCCACCCAGCGTTCCCCCATGTCTCCCAATAAAAATGATACCTCACTTGTGTGGGTAGGCCTAGCGCCTGCGACAGGAAATGCCCCAAAGCGCAACGTGGACACATCCAATTTTTTGAAAGAAAACAGAGGTGTTTTTTGCAAAGTGCCTACCTGTAGATTTTGGCCTGTAGCTCAGCCGGCACCTAGGGAAACCTACCAAACTTGTGCATTTCTGAAAACTAGAGACCTAGGGGAATCCAAGATGGGGTGACTTGTGTGCCTCGGACCACGTTCTGTTACCCAGAATCCTTTGCAAACCTCAAAATTTGGCTAAAAAAACACTTGTTCCTCACATTTCTGTGGCAGAAAGTTCTGGAATCTGAGAGGAGCCACGAATTTCCTTCCAACCAGCGTTCCCCCACGTCTCCCGATAAAAATGATACCTCACTTGTGTGGGTAGGCCTAGCGCCCGCGACAGGAAACGCCCCAAAGCTCAACGTGGACACATCCAATTTTTTTAAAGAAAGCAGAGATATTTTTTGCAAAGTGCCTACCTGTAGATTTTGGCCTGTAGCTCAGCCGCAACCTAGGGAAACCTACCAAACCTGTGCATTTCTGAAAACTAGAGACCTAGGGGAATCCAAGATGGGGTGACTTGTGTGGCTCGGACCAGGTTCTGTTACCCAGAATCCTTTGCAATCCTCAAAATTTGGCTAAAAAAACACATGTTCCTCACATTTCTGTGGCAGAAAGTTCTGGAATCTGAGAGGAGCCACAAATTTACTTCCACCCAGCGTTCCCCCACGTCTCCCGATAAAAATGATACCTCACTTGTGTGGGTAGGCCTAGCGCCCGCGACAGGAAACGCCCCAAAGCTCAACGTGGACACATCCAATTTTTTTAAAGAAAGCAGAGATATTTTTTGCAAAGTGCCTACCTGTAGATTTTGGCCTGTAGCTCAGCCGCAACCTAGGGAAACCTACCAAACCTCTGCATTTCTGAAAACTAGAGACCTAGGGGAATCCAAGATGGGGTGACTTGTGTGGCTCGGACCAGGTTCTGTTACCCAGAATCCTTTGCAAACCTCAAAAATTGGCTAAAAAAACACAGGTTCCTCACATTTCTGTGGCAGAAAGTTCTGGAATCTGAGAGGAGCCACAAATTTCCTTCCACCCAGCGTTCCCCCACATCTCCTGATAAAAATGATACCTCACTTGTGTGGGTAGGCCTAGCGCCCGCGACAGGAAACGCCCCAAAGCGCAACGTGGACACATCCAATTTTTTGAAAGAAAACAGAGGTGTTTTTTGCAAAGTGCCTACCTGTAGATTTTGGCCTGTAGCTCAGCCGCCACCTAGGGAAACCTACCAAACCTGTGCGTTTCTGAAAACTAGAGACCTAGGGGAATCCAAGATGGGGTGACTTGTGTGGTTCGGATCAGGTTCTGTTACCCAGAATCCTTTGCAAACCTCAAAATTTGGCTAAAAAAACACATGTTCCTCACATTTCTGTGGCAGAAAGTACTGGAATCTGAGAGGAGCCACAAATTTCCTTCCACCCAGCGTTCCCCCACGTCTCCCGATAAAAATGATACCTCACTTGTGTGGGTAGACCTAGTGCCCGCGACAGGAAACGCCCCAAAGCGCAACGTGGACACATCCAAATTTTTTTAAGAAAACAGAGGTGTTTTTTGCAAAGCACCTACCTGTAGATTTTGGCCTGTAGCTCAGCCGCCACCTAGGGAAACCTACCAAACCTGTGCATTTCTGAAAACTAGAGACCTAGGGGAATCCAAGATGGGGTGACCTTTGTGGCTCGGACCAGGTTCTGTTACCCAGAATCCTTTGCAAACCTCAAACTTTGGCTAAAAAAACACATATTCCTCACATTTCTGTGGCAGAAAGTTCTGGAATCTGAGAGGAGCCACAAATTTCCTTCCACCCAGCGTTCCCCCACATCTCCCGATAAAAATGATACCTCACTTGTGTGGGTAGGCCTAGCGCCCGCGACAGGAAACGCCCCAAAGCGCAACGTAGACACATCCAAATTTTTTTTTAAAAACAGAGGTGTTTTTTGCAAAGGGCCTACCTGTAGATTTTGGCCTGTAGCTCAGCCGGCACCTAGGGAAACCTACCAAACCTGTGCATTTCTGAAAACTAGAGACCTAGGGGAATCCAAGATGGGGTGACTTGTGTGGCTCGGACCAGGTTCTGTTACCCAGAATCCTTTGCAAACCTCAAAATTTGGCTAAAAAAACACAGGTTCCTCACATTTCTGTGGCAGAAAGTTCTGGAATCTGAGAGGAGCCACAAATTTCCTTCCACCCAGCGTTCCCCCACATCTCCTGATAAAAATGATACCTCACTTGTGTGGGTAGGCCTAGCGCCCGCAACAGGAAACGCCCCAAAGCGCAACGTGGACACATCCAATTTTTTTAAAGAAAACAGAGGTGTTTTTTGCAAAGTGCCTACCTGTAGATTTTGGCCTGTAGCTCAGCCGCCACCTAGGGAAACCTACCAAACCTGTGCGTTTCTGAAAACTAGAGACCTAGGGGAATCCAAGATGGGGTGACTTGTGTGGTTCGGATCAGGTTCTGTTACCCAGAATCCTTTGCAAACCTCAAAATTTGGCTAAAAAAACACATGTTCCTCACATTTCTGTGGCAGAAAGTACTGGAATCTGAGAGGAGCCACAAATTTCCTTCCACCCAGCGTTCCCCCACGTCTCCCGATAAAAAAGATACCTCACTTGTGTGGGTAGGCCTAGTGCCCGCGACAGGAAACGCCCCAAAGCGCAACGTGGACACATCCAAATTTTTTAAAGAAAACAGAGGTGTTTTTTGCAAAGCACCTACCTGTAGATTTTGGCCTGTAGCTCAGCCGCCACCTAGGGAAAACTACCAAACCTGTGCATTTCTGAAAACTAGAGACCTAGGGGAATCCAAGATGTGGTGACTTGTGTGGCTCGGACCAGGTTCTGTTACCCAGAATCCTTTGCAAACCTAAAAAATTGGCTAAAAAAACACAGGTTCCTCACATTTCTGTGGCAGAAAGTTCTGGAATCTGAGAGGAGCCACAAATTTCCTTCCACCCAGCGTTCCCCCATGTCTCCCAATAAAAATGATACCTCACTTGTGTGGGTAGGCCTAGCGCCTGCGACAGGAAATGCCCCAAAGCGCAACGTGGACACATCCAATTTTTTGAAAGAAAACAGAGGTGTTTTTTGCAAAGTGCCTACCTGTAGATTTTGGCCTGTAGCTCAGCCGGCACCTAGGGAAACCTACCAAACTTGTGCATTTCTGAAAACTAGAGACCTAGGGGAATCCAAGATGGGGTGACTTGTGTGCCTCGGACCACGTTCTGTTACCCAGAATCCTTTGCAAACCTCAAAATTTGGCTAAAAAAACACTTGTTCCTCACATTTCTGTGGCAGAAAGTTCTGGAATCTGAGAGGAGCCACGAATTTCCTTCCAACCAGCGTTCCCCCACGTCTCCCGATAAAAATGATACCTCACTTGTGTGGGTAGGCCTAGCGCCCGCGACAGGAAACGCCCCAAAGCTCAACGTGGACACATCCAATTTTTTTAAAGAAAGCAGAGATATTTTTTGCAAAGTGCCTACCTGTAGATTTTGGCCTGTAGCTCAGCCGCAACCTAGGGAAACCTACCAAACCTGTGCATTTCTGAAAACTAGAGACCTAGGGGAATCCAAGATGGGGTGACTTGTGTGGCTCGGACCAGGTTCTGTTACCCAGAATCCTTTGCAATCCTCAAAATTTGGCTAAAAAAACACATGTTCCTCACATTTCTGTGGCAGAAAGTTCTGGAATCTGAGAGGAGCCACAAATTTACTTCCACCCAGCGTTCCCCCACGTCTCCCGATAAAAATGATACCTCACTTGTGTGGGTAGGCCTAGCGTCCGCGACAGGAAACGCCCCAAAGCGCAACGTGGTCACATTCAATTTTTTGAAAGAAAACAGAGATGTTTTTTGCAAAGTGCATACCTGTAGATTTTGGCCTGTAGCTCAGCCGGCACCTAGGGAAACCTACCAAACCTGTGCATTTCTGAAAACTAGAGACCTCGGGGAATCCAAGATGGGGTGACTTGTGTGGCTCGGACCACGTTCTGTTACCCAGAATCCTTTGCAAACCTCAAAATTTGGCTAAAAAAACACTTGTTCCTCACATTTCTGTGGCAGAAAGTTCTGGAATCTGAGAGGAGCCACAAATTTCCTTCCACCCAGCGTCCCCCCACGTCTCCTGATAAAAATGATACCTCACTTGTGTGGGTAGGCCTAGCGCCCGCAACAGGAAATGCCCCAAAGCGCAACGTGGACACATCGAATTTTTTTATAGAAAGCAGAGATGTTTTTTGCAAAGTGCCTACCTGTAGATTTTGGCCTGTAGCTCAGCCGCCACCTAGGGAAACCTACCAAACCTGTGCATTTCTGAAAACTAGAGACCTAGGGGAATCCAAGATGTTGTGACCTGTGTGGCTCGGACCAGGTTCTGTTACCCAGAATCCTTTGCAAACCTCAAACTTTGGCTAAAAAAACACATATTCCTCACATTTCTGTGGCAGAAAGTTCTGGAATCTGAGAGGAGCCACAAATTTCCTTCCACCCAGCGTTCCCCCACATCTCCCGATAAAAATGATACCTCACTTGTGTGGGTAGGCCTAGCGCCCGCGACAGGAAACGCCCCAAAGCGCAACGTAGACACATCCAAATTTAAAAAAAAAAACAGAGGTGTTTTTTGCAAAGGGCCTACCTGTAGATTTTGGCCTGTAGCTCAGCCGGCACCTAGGGAAACCTACCAAACCTGTGCATTTCTGAAAACTAGAGACCTAGGGGAATCCAAGATGGGGTGACTTGTGTGGCTCGGACCAGGTTCTGTTACCCAGAATCCTTTGCAAACCTCAAAATTTGGCTAAAAAAACACAGGTTCCTCACATTTCTGTGGCAGAAAGTTCTGGAATCTGAGAGGAGCCACAAATTTCCTTCCACCCAGCGTTCCCCCACATCTCCTGATAAAAATGATACCTCACTTGTGTGGGTAGGCCTAGCGCCCGCAACAGGAAACGCCCCAAAGCGCAACGTGGACACATCCAATTTTTTGAAAGAAAACAGAGGTGTTTTTTGCAAAGTGCCTACCTGTAGATTTTGGCCTGTAGCTCAGCCGCCACCTAGGGAAACCTACCAAACCTGTGCATTTCTGAAAACTAGAGACCTAGGGGAATCCAAGATGGGGTGACTTGTGTGGTTCGGATCAGGTTCTGTTACCCAGAATCCTTTGCAAACCTCAAAATTTGGCTAAAAAAACACATGTTCCTCACATTTCTGTGGCAGAAAGTACTGGAATCTGAGAGGAGCCACAAATTTCCTTCCACCCAGCGTTCCCCCACGTCTCCCGATAAAAATGATACCTCACTTGTGTGGGTAGGCCTAGTGCCCGCGACAGGAAACGCCCCAAAGCGCAACGTGGACACATCCAAATTTTTTAAAGAAAACAGAGGTGTTTTTTGCAAAGCACCTACCTGTAGATTTTGGCCTGTAGCTCAGCCGCCACCTAGGGAAAACTACCAAACCTGTGCATTTATGAAAACTAGAGACCTAGGGGAATCCAAGATGTGGTGACTTGTGTGGCTCGGACCAGGTTCTGTTACCCAGAATCCTTTGCAAACCTCAAAAATTGGCTAAAAAAACACAGGTTCCTCACATTTCTGTGGCAGAAAGTTCTGGAATCTGAGAGGAGCCACAAATTTCCTTCCACCCAGCGTTCCCCCATGTCTCCCAATAAAAATGATACCTCACTTGTGTGGGTAGGCCTAGCGCCTGCGATAGGAAATGCCCCAAAGCGCAACGTGGACACATCCAATTTTTTGAAAGAAAACAGAGGTGTTTTTTGCAAAGTGCCTACCTGTAGATTTTGGCCTGTAGCTCAGCCGCCACCTAGGGAAACCTACCAAACCTGTGCGTTTCTGAAAACTAGAGACCTAGGGGAATCCAAGATGGGGTGACTTGTGTCGTTCGGATCAGGTTCTGTTACCCAGAATCCTTTGCAAACCTCAAAATTTGGCTAAAAAAACACATGTTCCTCACATTTCTGTGGCAGAAAGTACTGGAATCTGAGAGGAGCCACAAATTTCCTTCCACCCAGCGTTCCGCCACGTCTCCCGATAAAAATGATACCTCACTTGTGTGGGTAGGCCTAGTGCCCGCGACAGGAAACGCCCCAAAGCGCAACGTGGACACATCCAAATTTTTTAAAGAAAACAGAGGTGTTTTTTGCAAAGCACCTACCTGTAGATTTTGGCCTGTAGCTCAGCCGCCACCTAGGGAAAACTACCAAACCTGTGCATTTCTGAAAACTAGAGACCTAGGGGAATCCAAGATGTGGTGACTTGTGTGGCTCGGACCAGGTTCTGTTACCCAGAATCCTTTGCAAACCTCAAAAATTGGCTAAAAAAACACAGGTTCCTCACATTTCTGTGGCAGAAAGTTCTGGAATCTGAGAGGAGCCACAAATTTCCTTCCACCCAGCGTTCCCCCATGTCTCCCAATAAAAATGATACCTCACTTGTGTGGGTAGGCCTAGCGCCTGCGACAGGAAATGCCCCAAAGCGCAACGTGGACACATCCAATTTTTTGAAAGAAAACAGAGGTGTTTTTTGCAAAGTGCCTACCTGTAGATTTTGGCCTGTAGCTCAGCCGGCACCTAGGGAAACCTACCAAACTTGTGCATTTCTGAAAACTAGAGACCTAGGGGAATCCAAGATGGGGTGACTTGTGTGCCTCGGACCACGTTCTGTTACCCAGAATCCTTTGCAAACCTCAAAATTTGGCTAAAAAAACACTTGTTCCTCACATTTCTGTGGCAGAAAGTTCTGGAATCTGAGAGGAGCCACGAATTTCCTTCCAACCAGCGTTCCCCCACGTCTCCCGATAAAAATGATACCTCACTTGTGTGGGTAGGCCTAGCGCCCGCGACAGGAAACGCCCCAAAGCTCAACGTGGACACATCCAATTTTTTTAAAGAAAGCAGAGATATTTTTTGCAAAGTGCCTACCTGTAGATTTTGGCCTGTAGCTCAGCCGCCACCTAGGGAAACCTACCAAACCTGTGCATTTCTGAAAACTAGAGACCTAGGGGAATCCAAGATGGGGTGACTTGTGTGGCTCGGACCAGGTTCTGTTACCCAGAATCCTTTGCAAACCTCATAATTTGGCTAAAAAAACACATGTTCCTCACATTTCTGTGGCAGAAAGTTCTGGAATCTGAGAGGAGCCACAAATTTACTTCCACCCAGCGTTCCCCCACGTCTCCCGATAAAAATGATACCTCACTTGTGTGGGTAGGCCTAGCGCCCGCGACAGGAAACGCCCCAAAGCGCAACGTGGACACATTCAATTTTTTGAAAGAAAACAGAGATGTTTTTTGCAAAGTGCCTACCTGTAGATTTTGGCCTGTAGCTCAGCCGGCACCTAGGGAAACCTACAAAACCTGTGCATTTCTGAAAACTAGAGACCTGGGGGAATCCAAGATGGGGTGACTTGTGTGGCTCGGACCACGTTCTGTTACCCAGAATCCTTTGCAAACCTCAAAATTTGGCTAAAAAAACACTTGTTCCTCACATTTCTGTGGCAGAAAGTTCTGGAATCTGAGAGGAGCCACAAATTTCCTTCCACCCAGCGTCCCCCCACGTCTCCTGATAAAAATGATACCTCACTTGTGTGGGTAGGCCTAGCGCCCGCGACAGGAAATGCCCCAAAGCGCAACGTGGACACATCAAATTTTTTTATAGAAAGCAGAGATGTTTTTTGCAAAGTGCCTACCTGTAGATTTTGGCCTGTAGCTCAGCCGCCACCTAGGGAAACCTACCAAACCTGTGCATTTCTGAAAACTAGAGACCTAGGGGAATCCAAGATGGGGTGACCTGTATGGCTCGGACCAGGTTCTGTTACCCAGAATCCTTTGCAAACCTCAAACTTTGGCTAAAAAAACACATATTCCTCACATTTCTGTGGCAGAAAGTTCTGGAATCTGAGAGGAGCCACAAATTATCTTCCACCCAGCGTTCCCCCACATCTCCCGATAAAAATGATACCTCACTTGTGTGGGTAGGCCTAGCGCCCGCGACAGGAAACGCCCCAAAGCGCAACGTAGACACATCCAAATTTTTTAAAGAAAACAGAGGTGTTTTTTGCAAAGGGCCTACCTGTAGATTTTGGCCTGTAGCTCAGCCGGCACCTAGGGAAACCTACCAAACCTGTGCATTTCTGAAAACTAGAGACCTAGGGGAATCCAAGATGGGGTGACTTGTGTGGCTCGGACCACGTTCTGTTACCCAGAATCCTTTGCAAACCTCAAAATTTGGCTAACAAAACACTTGTTTCTCACATTTCTGTGGCAGAAAGTTCTGGAATCTGAGAGGAGCCACGAATTTCCTTCCAACCAGCGTTCCCCCAAGTCTCCCGATAAAAATGATACCTCACTTGTGTGGGTAGGCCTAGCGCCCATGACAGGAAACGCCCCAAAGCGCAACGTGAACACATCCAATTTTTTGAAAGAAAACAGAGGTGTTTTTTGCAAAGTGCCTACCTGTAGATTTTGGCCTGTAGCTCAGCCGGCACCTTGGGAAACCTACCAAACCTGTGCATTTCTGAAAACTAGAGACCTAGGGGAATCCAAGATGGGGTGACTTGTGTGCCTCGGACCACGTTCTGTTACCCAGAATCCTTTGCAAACCTCAAAATTTGGCTAAAAAAACACTTGTTCCTCACATTTCTGTGGCAGAAAGTACTGGAATCTAAGAGGAGCCACAAATTTCCTTCCACCCAGCGTTCCCCCACGTCTCCCGATAAAAATGATACCTCACTTGTGTGGGTAGGCCTATCGCCCATGACAGGAAACGCCCCAAAGCGCAACGTGAACACATTCAATTTTTTGAAAGAAAACAGAGGTGTTTTTTGCAAAGTGCCTACCTGTAGATTTTGGCCTGTAGCTCAGCCGCCACCTAGGGAAACCTACCAAACCTGTGCATTTCTGAAAACTAGAGACCTAGGGGAATCCAAGATGGGGTGACCTGTGTGGCTCGGTCCAGGTTCTGTTACCCAGAATCCTTTGCAAACCTCAAACTTTGGCTAAAAAAACACATATTCCTCACATTTCTGTGGCAGAAAGTTCTGGAATCTGAGAGGAGCCACAAATTATCTTCCACCCAGCGTTCCCCCACATCTCCCGATAAAAATGATACCTCACTTGTGTGGGTAGGCCTAGCGCCCACGACAGGAAACGCCCCAAAGCGCAACGTAGACACATCCAAATTTTTTAAAAAAACAGAGGTGTTTTTTGCAAAGGGCCTACCTGTAGATTTTGGCCTGTAGCTCAGCCGGCACCTAGGGAAACCTACCAAACCTGTGCATTTCTGAAAACTAGAGACCTAGGGGAATCCAAGATGGGGTGACTTGTGTGGCTCGGACCACGTTCTGTTACCCAGAATCCTTTGCAAACCTCAAAATTTGGCTAACAAAACACTTGTTCCTCACATTTCTGTGGCAGAAAGTTCTGGAATCTGAGAGGAGCCACGAATTTCCTTCCAACCAGCGTTCCCCCAAGTCTCCCGATAAAAATGATACCTCACTTGTGTGGGTAGGCCTAGCGCCCATGACAGGAAACGCCCAAAGCGCAACGTGAACACATCAAATTTTTTGAAAGAAAACAGAGGTGTTTTTTGCAAAGTGCCTACCTGTAGATTTTGGCCTGTAGCTCAGCCGGCACCTTGAGAAACCTACCAAACCTGTGCATTTCTGAAAACTAGAGACCTAGGGGAATCCAAGATGGGGTGACTTGTGCGCCTCGGACCACGTTCTGTTACCCAGAATCCTTTGCAAACCTCAAAATTTGGCTAAAAAAACACTTGTTCCTCACATTTCTGTGGCCGAAAGTACTGGAATCTGAGAGGAGCCACAAATTTCCTTCCACCCAGCGTTCCCCCACGTCTCCCGATAAAAATGATACCTCACTTGTGTGGGTAGGCCTAGCGCCCATGACAGGAAACGCCCCAAAGCGCAACGTGAACACATCCAATTTTTTGAAAGAAAACAGAGGTGTTTTTTGCAAAGTGCCTACCTGTAGATTTTGGCCTGTAGCTCAGCCGCCACCTAGGGAAACCTACCATTCCTGTGCATTTCTGAAAACTAGAGACCTAGGGGAATCCAAGATGGGGTGACTTGTGTGGCTCGGACCAGGTTCTGTTACCCAGAATCCTTTGCAAACCTCAAAAATTGGCTAAAAAAACACAGGTTCCTCACATTTCTGTGGCAGAAAGTTCTGGAATCTGAGAGGAGCCACAAATTTCCTTCCACCCAGCGTTCCCCCTTGTCTCCCGATAAAAATGATACCTCACTTGTGTGGGTAGGCCTAGCGCCTGCGACAGGAAACGCCCCAAAGCGCAACGTGGACACATCCAATTTTTTGAAAGAAAACAGAGGTGTTTTTTGCAAAGTGCCTACCTGTAGATTTTGGCCTGTAGCTCAGCCGGCACCTTGGGAAACCTACCAAACCTGTGCATTTCTGAAAACTAGAGACCTAGGGGAATCCAAGATGGGGTGACTTGTGTGCCTCGGACCACGTTCTGTTACCCAGAATCCTTTGCAGACCTCAAAATTTGGCTAAAAAAACACTTGTTCCTCACATTTCTGTGGCAGAAAGTTCTGGAATCTGAGAGGAGCCACGAATTTCCTTCCAACCGGCGTTCCCCCACGTCTCCCGATAAAAATGATACCTCACTTGTGTGGGTAGGCCTAGCGCCCGCGACAGGAAACACCCAAAAGCTCAACGTGGACACATACAATTTTTTTAAAGAAAGCAGAGATGTTTTTTGCAAAGTGCCTACCTGTAGATTTTGGCCTGTAGCTCAGCCGGCACCTTGGGAAACCTACCAAACCTGTGCATTTCTGAAAACTAGAGACCTAGGGGAATCCAAGATGGGGTGACTTGTGTGGCTCGGACCAGGTTCTGTTACCCAGAATCCTTTGCAAACCTCAAAATTTGGCTAAAAAAACACATGTTCCTCACATTTCTGTGGCAGAAAGTTCTGGAATCTGAGAGGAGCCACAAATTTCCTTCCACCCAGCGTTCCCCCACGTCTCCCGATAAAAATGAAACCTCACTTGTGTGGGTAGGCCTAGTGCCTGCGACAGGAAACGCCCCAAAGCGCAACGTGGACACATCCAAATTTTTTTAAGAAAACAGAGGTTTTTTTTGCAAAGCACCTACCTGTAGATTTTGGCCTGTAGCTCAGCCGCCACCTAGGGAAACCTACCAAACCTGTGCATTTCTGAAAACTAGAGACCTAGGGGAATCCAAGATGGGGTGACTTGTGTGGCTCGGACCAGGTTCTGTTACCCAGAATCCTTTGCAAACCTCAAAAATTGTCTAAAAAAACACAGGTTCCTCACATTTCTGTGGCAGAAAGTTCTGGAATCTGAGAGGAGCCACAAATTTCCTTCCACCCAGCGTTCCCCCACATCTCCTGATAAAAATGATACCTCACTTGTGTGGGTAGGCCTAGCGCCCGCGACAGGAAACGCCCCAAAGCGCAACGTGGACACATCCAATTTTTTGAAAGAAAAGAGAGGTGTTTTTTGCAAAATGCCTACCTGTAGATTTTGGCCTATAGCTCAGCCGGCACGTAGGGAAACCTACCAAACCTGTGCATTTCTGAAAACTAGAGACCTAGGGGAATCCAAGATGGGGTGACTTTTGTGGCTCGGACCACGTTCTGTTACCCAGAATCCTTTGCAAACCTCAAAATTTGGCTAAAAAAACACTTGTTCCTCACATTTCTGTGGCAAAAAAGTTCTGGAATCTGAGAGGAGTCACAAATTTCCTACCACGCAGCATTCCCCCACGTCTCCCGATAAAAATGATACCTCACTTGTGTGGGTAGGCCTAGTGCCCGCGACAGGAAACGCCCCAAAGCGCAACGTGGACACATCGAAATTTTTTTAAGAAAGCAGAGATGTTTTTTGCAAAGCACCTACCTGTAGATTTTGGCCTGTAGCTCAGCCGCCACCTAGGGAAACCTACCAAACCTGTGCATTTTTGAAAACTAGAGACCTAGGGGAATCCAAGATGGGGTGACTTTTGTGGCTCGGACCACGTCCTGTTACCCAGAATCCTTTGCAAACCTCAAAATTTGGCTAAAAAAACACTTGTTCCTCACATTTCTGTGGCAGAAAGTTCTGGAATCTGAGAGGAGTCACAAATTTCCTACCACGCAGCATTCCCCCACGTCTCCCGATAAAAATGATACCTCACTTGTGTGGGTAGGCCTAGTGCCCGCGACAGGAAACGCCCCAAAGCGCAACGTGGACACATCGAATTTTTATTAAGAAAGCAGAGATGTTTTTTGCAAAGCACCTACCTGTTGATTTTGGCCTGTAGCTCAGCCGCCACCTAGGGAAACCTACCAAACCTGTGCATTTCTGAAAACTAGAGACCTAGGGGAATCCAAGATGGGGTGACTTGTGTGGCTCGGACCAGGTTCTGTTACCCAGAATCCTTTGCAAACCTCAAAATTTGGCTAAAAAAACACATGTTCCTCACATTTCTGTGGCAGAAAGTTCTGGAATCTGAGAGGAGCCACAAATTTCCTTCTACCCAGCGTTCCCCCACGTCTCCCGATAAAAATGAAACCTCACTTGTGTGGGTAGGCCTAGTGCCTGCGACAGGAAACGCCCCAAAGCGCAACGTGGACACATCCAAATTTTTTTAAGAAAACAGAGGTTTTTTTTGCAAAGGACCTACCTGTAGATTTTGGCCTGTAGCTCAGCCGCCACCTAGGGAAACCTACCAAACCTGTGCATTTCTGAAAACTAGAGACCTAGGGGAATCCAAGATGGGGTGACTTGTGTGGCTCGGACCAGGTTCTGTTACCCAGAATCCTTTGCAAACCTCAAAAATTGTCTAAAAAAACACAGGTTCCTCACATTTCTGTGGCAGAAAGTTCTGGAATCTGAGAGGAGCCACAAATTTCCTTCCACCCAGCGTTCCCCCACATCTCCTGATAAAAATGATACCTCACTTGTGTGGGTAGGCCTAGCGCCCGCGACAGGAAACGCCCCAAAGCGCAACGTGGACACATCCAATTTTTTGAAAGAAAACAGAGGTGTTTTTTGCAAAGTGCTTTCCTGTAGATTTTGGCCTGTAGATCAGCCGGCACGTAGGGAAACATACCAAACCTGTGCATTTCTGAAAACTAGAGACCTGGGGGAATCCAAGATGGGGTGACTTGTGTGGCTCGGACCACGTTCTGTTACCCAGAATCCTTTGCAAACCTCAAAATTTGGCTAACAAAACACTTGTTCCTCACATTTCTGTGGCAGAAAGTTCTGGAATCTGAGGGGAGCCACGAATTTCCTTCCAACCAGCGTTCCCCCAAGTCTCCCGATAAAAATGATACCTCACTTGTGTGGGTAGGCCTAGCGCCCATGACAGGAAACGCCCAAAGCGCAACGTGAACACATCAAATTTTTTGAAAGAAAACAGAGGTGTTTTTTGCAAAGTGCCTACCTGTAGATTTTGGCCTGTAGCTCAGCCGGCACCTTGAGAAACCTACCAAACCTGTGCATTTCTGAAAACTAGAGACCTAGGGGAATCCAAGATGGGGTGACTTGTGTGCCTCGGACCACGTTCTGTTACCCAGAATCCTTTGCAAACCTCAAAATTTGCTAAAAAAACACTTGTTCCTCACATTTCTGTGGCAGAAAGTACTGGAATCTGAGAGGAGCCACAAATTTCCTTCCACCCAGCGTTCCCCCACGTCTCCCGATAAAAATGATACCTCACTTGTGTGGGTAGGCCTAGCGCCCATGACAGGAAACGCCCCAAAGCGCAACGTGAACACATCCAATTTTTTGAAAGAAAACAGAGATGTTTTTTGCAAAGTGCCTACCTGTAGATTTTGGCCTGTAGCTCAGCCGCCACCTAGGGAAACCTACCAAACCTGTGCATTTCTGAAAACTAGAGACCTAGGGGAATCCAAGATGGGGTGACTTGTGTGGTTCGGATCAGGTTCTGTTACCCAGAATCCTTTGCAAACCTCAAAATTTGGCTAAAAAAACACATGTTCCTCACATTTCTGTGGCAGAAAGTACTGGAATCTGAGAGGAGCCACAAATTTCCTTCCACCCAGCGTTCCCCCACGTCTCCCGATAAAAATGATACCTCACTTGTGTGGGTAGGCCTAGTGCCCGCGACAGGAAACGCCCCAAAGCGCAACGTGGACACATCCAATTTTTTTTAAGAAAACAGAGGTGTTTTTTGCAAAGCACCTACCTGTAGATTTTGGCCTGTAGCTCAGCCGCCACCTAGGGAAACCTACCAAACTCGTGCATTTCTGAAAACTAGAGACCTAGGGGAATCCAAGATGGGGTGACTTGTGTGGCTCGGACCAGGTTATGTTACCCAGAATCCTTTGCAAACCTCAAAAATTGGCTAAAAAAACACAGGTTCCTCACATTTCTGTGGCAGAAAGTTCTGGAATCTGAGAGGAGCCACAAATTTCCTTCCACCCAGCGTTCCCCCTTGTCTCCCGATAAAAATGATACCTCACTTGTGTGGGTAGGCCTAGCGCCTGCGACAGGAAACGCCCCAAAGCGCAACGTGGACACATCCAATTTTTTGAAAGAAAACAGAGGTGTTTTTTGCAAAGTGCCTACCTGTAGATTTTGGCCTGTAGCTCAGCCGGCACCTTGGGAAACCTACCAAACCTGTGCATTTCTGAAAACTAGAGACCTAGGGGAATCCAAGATGGGGTGACTTGTGTGCCTCGGACCACGTTCTGTTACCCAGAATCCTTTGCAGACCTCAAAATTTGGCTAAAAAAACACTTGTTCCTCACATTTCTGTGGCAGAAAGTTCTGGAATCTGAGAGGAGCCACGAATTTCCTTCCAACCGGCGTTCCCCCACGTCTCCCGATAAAAATGATACCTCACTTGTGTGGGTAGGCCTAGCGCCCGCGACAGGAAACGCCCAAAAGCTCAACGTGGACACATCCAATTTTTTTAAAGAAAGCAGAGATGTTTTTTGCAAAGTGCCTACCTGTAGATTTTGGCCTGTAGCTCAGCCGGCACCTTGGGAAACCTACCAAACCTGTGCATTTCTGAAAACTAGAGACCTAGGGGAATCCAAGATGGGGTGACTTGTGTGGCTCGGACCAGGTTCTGTTACCCAGAATCCTTTGCAAACCTCAAAATTTGGCTAAAAAAACACATGTTCCTCACATTTCTGTGGCAGAAAGTTCTGGAATCTGAGAGGAGCCACAAATTTCCTTCCACCCAGCGTTCCCCCACGTCTCCCGATAAAAATGAAACCTCACTTGTGTGGGTAGGCCTAGTGCCTGCGACAGGAAACGCCCCAAAGCGCAACGTGGACACATCCAAAATTTTTTAAGAAAACAGAGGTTTTTTTTGCAAAGCACCTACCTGTAGATTTTGGCCTGTAGCTCAGCCGCCACCTAGGGAAACCTACCAAACCTGTGCATTTCTGAAAACTAGAGACCTAGGGGAATCCAAGATGGGGTGACTTGTGTGGCTCGGACCAGGTTCTGTTACCCAGAATCCTTTGCAAACCTCAAAAATTGTCTAAAAAAACACAGGTTCCTCACATTTCTGTGGCAGAAAGTTCTGGAATCTGAGAGGAGCCACAAATTTCCTTCCACCCAGCGTTCCCCCACATCTCCTGATAAAAATGATACCTCACTTGTGTGGGTAGGCCTAGCGCCCGCGACAGGAAACGCCCCAAAGCGCAACGTGGACACATC
Source organism: Pleurodeles waltl (assembly GCF_031143425.1). Classification (NCBI taxonomy): domain Eukaryota; kingdom Metazoa; phylum Chordata; class Amphibia; order Caudata; family Salamandridae; genus Pleurodeles; species Pleurodeles waltl. The sequence goes on along the minus strand of NC_090449.1, from coordinate 386,481,503 downwards.
CAATTTTTTGAAAGAAAACAGAGGTGTTTTTTGCAAAATGCCTACCTGTAGATTTTGGCCTATAGCTCACACGGCACGTAGGGAAACCTACCAAACCTGTGCATTTCTGAAAACTAGAGACCTAGGGGAATCCAAGATGGGGTGACTTTTGTGGCTCGGACCACGTTCTGTTACCCAGAATCCTTTGCAAACCTCAAAATTTGGCTAAAAAAACACATGTTCCTCACATTTCTGTGGCAGAAAGTTCTGGAATCTGAGAGGAGTCACAAATTTCCTACCACGCAGCATTCCCCCACGTCTCCCGATAAAAATGATACCTCACTTGTGTGGGTAGGCCTAGTGCCCGCGACAGGAAACGCCCCAAAGCGCAACGTGGACACATCGAAATTTTTTTAAGAAAGCAGTGATGTTTTTTGCAAAGCACCTACCTGTAGATTTTGGCCTGTAGCTCAGCCGCCACCTAGGGAAACCTACCAAACCTGTGCATTTTTGAAAACTAGAGACCTAGGGGAATCCAAGATGGGGTGACTTGTGTGGCTCGGACCAGGTTCTGTTACCCAGAATCCTTTGCAAATCTCAAAATTTGGCTAAAAAAACACATGTTCCTCACATTTCTGTGGCAGAAAGTTCTGGAATCTGAGAGGAGCCACAAATTTCCTTCCACCCAGCGTTCCCCCACGTCTCCCGATAAAAATGAAACCTCACTTGTGTGGGTAGGCCTAGTGCCTGCGACAGGAAGCGCCCCAAAGCGCAACGTGGACACATCCAAATTTTTTTAAGAAAACAGAGGTTTTTTTTGCAAAGCACCTACCTGTAGATTTTGGCCTGTAGCTCAGCCGCCACCTAGGGAAACCTACCAAACCTGTGCATTTCTGAAAACTAGAGACCTAGGGGAATCCAAGATGGGGTGACTTGTGTGGCTCGGACCAGGTTCTGTTACCCAGAATCCTTTGCAAACCTCAAAAATTGTCTAAAAAAACACAGGTTCCTCACATTTCTGTGGCAGAATGTTCTGGAATCTGAGAGGAGCCACAAATTTCCTTCCACCCAGCGTTCCCCCACATCTCCTGATAAAAATGATACCTCACTTGTGTGGGTAGGCCTAGCGCCCGCGACAGGAAACGCCCCAAAGCGCAACGTGGACACATCCAATTTTTTGAAAGAAAACAGAGGTGTTTTTTGCAAAGTGCCTACCTGTAGATTTTGGCCTGTAGCTCAGCCGGCACGTAGGGAAACCAACCAAACCTGTGCATTTCTGAAAACTAGAGACCTGGGGGAATCCAAGATGGGGTGACTTGTGTGGCTCGGACCACGTTCTGTTACCCAGAATCCTTTGCAAACCTCAATATTTGGCTAAAAAAACACAGGTTCCTCACATTTCTGTGGCAGAAAGTTCTGGAATCTGAGAGGAGCCACAAATTTCCTTCCAACCAGCGTTCCCCCACGTCTCCCGATAAAAATGATACCTCACTTGTGTGGGTAGGCCTAGCGCCCGCGACAGGAAACCCCCCAAAGCTCAACGTGGACACATCCAATTTTTTTAAAGAAAGCAGAGATGTTTTTTGCAAAGTGCCTACCTGTAGATTTTGGCCTGTAGCTCAGCCGGCACCTTGGGAAACCTACCAAATCTGTGCATTTCTGAAAACTAGAGACCTAGGGAAATCCAAGATGGGGTGACTTGTGTGGCTCGGACCAGGTTCTGTTACCCAGAATCCTTTGCAAACCTCAAAATTTGGCTAAAAAAACACATGTTCCTCACATTTCTGTGGCAGAAAGTTCCGGAATCTGAGAGGAGCCACAAATTTCCTTCCACCCAGCGTTCCCCCACGTCTCCCGATAAAAATGAAACCTCACTTGTGTGGGTAGGCCTAGTGCCCGCGACAGGAAACGCCCCAAAGCGCAACGTGGACACATCCAATTTTTTTTAAGAAAACAGAGGTTTTTTTTGCAAAGCACCTACCTGTAGATTTTGGCCTGTAGCTCAGCCTCCACCTAGGGAAACCTACCAAACCTGTGCATTTCTGAAAACTAGAGACCTAGGGGAATCCAAGATGGGGTGACTTGTGTGGCTCGGACCAGGTTCTGTTACCCAGAATCCTTTGCAAACCTCAAAAATTGTCTAAAAAAACACAGGTTCCTCACATTTCTGTGGCAGAAAGTTCTGGAATCTGAGAGGAGCCACAAATTTCCTTCCACCAAGCGTTCCCCCACATCTCCTGATAAAAATGATACCTCACTTGTGTGGGTAGGCCTAGCGCCCGCGACAGGAAACGCCCCAAAGCGCAACGTGGACACATCCAATTTTTTGAAAGAACACAGAGGTGTTTATTGCAAAGTGCCTACCTGTAGATTTTGGCCTGTAGCTCAGCCGGCACGTAGGGAAACCTACCAAACCTGTGCATTTCTGAAAACTAGAGACCTGGGGGAATCCAAGATGGGGTGACTTGTGTGGCTCGGACCACGTTCTGTTACCCAGAATCCTTTGCAAACCTCAATATTTGGCTAAAAAAACACTTGTTCCTCACATTTCTGTGGCAGAAAGTTCTGGAATCTGAGAGGAGCCACGAATTTCCTTCCAACCAGCGTTCCCCCACGTCTCCCGATAAAAATGATACCTCACTTGTGTGGGTAGGCCTAGCGCCCGTGACAGGAAACGCCCCAAAGCTCAACGTGGACACATCCAATTTTTTTAAAGAAAGCAGAGATGTTTTTTGCAAAGTGCCTACCTGTAGATTTTGGCCTGTAGCTCAGCCGGCACCTTGGGAAACCTACCAAATCTGTGCATTTCTGAAAACTAGAGACCTAGGGGAATCCAAGATGGGGTGACTTGTGTGGCTCGGACCAGGTTCTGTTACCCAGAATCCTTTGCAAACCTCAAAATTTGGCTAAAAAAACACATGTTCCTCACATTTCTGTGGCAGAAAGTTCTGGAATCTGAGAGGATTCACAAATTTCCTTCCACCCAGCGTTCCCCCACTTCTCCAGATAAAAATGAAACCTCACTTGTGTGGGTAGGCCTAGTGCCCGCGACAGGAAACGCCCCAAAGCGCAACGTGGACACATCCAAATTTTTTTAAGAAAACAGAGGTTTTTTTTGCAAAGCACCTACCTGTAGATTTTGGCCTGTAGCTCAGCCGCCGCCTAGGGAAACCTACCAAACCTGTGCATTTCTGAAAACTAGAGACCTAGGGGAATCCAAGATGGGGTGACTTGTGAGGCTCGGACCAGGTTCTGTTACCCAGAATCCTTTGCAAACCTCAAAAATTGTCTAAAAAAACACAGGTTCCTCAAATTTCTGTGGCAGAAAGTTCTGGAATCTGAGAGGAGCCACAAATTTCCTTCCACCCTGCGTTCCCCCACATCTCCTGATAAAAATGATACCTCACTTGTGTGGGTAGGCCTAGCGCCCGCGACAGGAAACGCCCCAAAGCGCAACGTGGACACATCCAATTTTTTGAAAGAAAACAGAAGTGTTTTTTGCAAAGTGCCTACCTGTAGATTTTGGCCTGTAGCTCAGCCGGCACGTAGGGAAACCTACCAAACCTGTGCATTTCTGAAAACTAGAGACCTGGGGGAATCCAAGATGGGGTGACTTGTGTGGCTCGGACCACGTTCTGTTACCCAGAATCCTTTGCAAACCTCAATATTTGGCTAAAAAAACACTTGTTCCTCACATTTCTGTGGCAGAAAGTTCTGGAATCTGAGAGGAGTCACAAATTTCCTACCACGGAGCATTCCCCCACATCTCCCGATAAAAATGATACCTCACTTGTGTGGGTAGGCCTAGCGCCCGCGACAGGAAACGCCCCAAAGCACAACGTGGACACATCCAAATTTTGGAAAGAAAACAGAGGTGTTTTTTGCAAAGTGCCTACCTGTAGATTTTGGCCTGTAGCTCAGCCGCCACCTAGGGAAACCTACCAAACCTGTGCATTTCTGAAAACTAGAGACCTAGGGGAATCTAAGATGGGGTGACTTGTGTGGTTCGGATCAGGTTCTGTTACCCAGAATCCTTTGCAAACCTCAAAATTTGGCTAAAAAAAACACATGTTCCTCACATTTCTGTGGCAGAAAGTACTGGAATCTGAGAGGAGCCACAAATTTCCTCCCACCCAGCGTTCCCCCACGTCTCCCGATAAAAATGATACCTCACTTGTGTGGGTAGGCCTAGTGCCCGCGACAGGAAACGCCCCAAAGCGCAACGTGGACACATCCAATTTTTTTTAAGAAAACAGAGGTGTTTTTTGCAAAGCACCTACCTGTAGATTTTGGCCTGTAGCTCAGCCGCCACCTAGGGAAACCTACCAAACCTGTGCATTTCTGAAAACTAGAGACCTAGGGGAATCCAAGATGGGGTGACTTGTGTGGCTTGGACCAGGTTCTGTTACCCAGAATCCTTTGCAAACCTCAAAAATTGGCTAAAAAAACACAGGTTCCTCACATTTCTGTGGCAGAAAGTTCTGGAATCTGAGAGGAGCCACAAATTTCCTTCCACCCAGCGTTCCCCCATGTCTCCCGATAAAAATTATACCTCACTTGTGTGGGTAGGCCTAGCGCCTGCGACAGGAAACGCCCCAAAGCGCAACGTGGACACATCCAATTTTTTTAAAGAAAACAGAGGTGTTTTTTGCAAAGTGCCTACCTGTAGATTTTGGCCTGTAGCTCAGCCGGCACCTAGGGAAACCTACCAAACCTGTGCATTTCTGAAAACTAGAGACCTAGGGGAATCCAAGATGGGGTGACTTGTGTGGCTCGGACCAGGTTCTGTTACCCAGAATCCTTTGCAAACCTCAAAATTTGGCTAAAAAACACATGTTCCTCACATTTCTGTGGCAGAAAGTACTGGAATCTGAGAGGAGCCACAAATTTCCTTCCACCCAGCGTTCCCCCACGTCTCCCGATAAAAATGATTCCTCACTTGTGTGGGTAGGCCTAGTGCCCGCGTCAGGAAACGCCCCAAAGCGCAACGTGGACACATCCAAATTTTTTTAAGAAAACAGAGGTGTTTTTTGCAAAGCACCTACCTGTAGATTTTGGCCTGTAGCTCAGCCGTCACCTAGGGAAACCTACCAAACCTGTGCATTTCTGAAAACTAGAGACCTAGGGGAATCCAAGATGGGGTGACTTGTGTGGCTCGGACCAGGTTATGTTACCCAGAATCCTTTGCAAACCTCAAAAATTGGCTAAAAAAAACACAGGTTCCTCACATTTCTGTGGCAGAAAGTTCTGGAATCTGAGAGGAGCCACAAATTTCCTTCCACCCAGCGTTCCCCCTTGTCTCCCGATAAAAATGATACCTCACTTGTGTGGGTAGGCCTAGCGCCTGCGACAGGAAACGCCCCAAAGCGCAACGTGGACACATCCAATTTTTTGAAAGAAAACAGAGGTGTTTTTTTCAAAGTGCCTACCTGTAGATTTTGGCCTGTAGCTCAGCCGGCACCTTGGGAAACCTACCAAACCTGTGCATTTCTGAAAACTAGAGACCTAGGGGAATCCAAGATGGGGTGACTTGTGTGCCTCGGACCACGTTCTGTTACCCAGAATCCTTTGCAGACCTCAAAATTTGGCTAAAAAAACACTTGTTCCTCACATTTCTGTGGCAGAAAGTTCTGGAATCTGAGAGGAGCCACGAATTTCCTTCCAACCGGCGTTCCCCCACGTCTCCCGATAAAAATGATACCTCACTTGTGTGGGTAGGCCTAGCGCCCGCGACAGGAAACGCCCAAAAGCTCAACGTGGACACATCCAATTTTTTTAAAGAAAGCAGAGATGTTTTTTGCAAAGTGCCTACCTGTAGATTTTGGCCTGTAGCTCAGCCGGCACCTTGGGAAACCTACCAAACCTGTGCATTTCTGAAAACTAGAGACCTAGGGGAATCCAAGATGGGGTGACTTGTGTGGCTCGGACCAGGTTCTGTTACCCAGAATCCTTTGCAAACCTCAAAATTTGGCTAAAAAAACACATGTTCCTCACATTTCTGTGGCAGAAAGTTCTGGAATCTGAGAGGAGCCACAAATTTCCTTCCACCCAGCGTTCCCCCACGTCTCCCGATAAAAATGAAACCTCACTTGTGTGGGTAGGCCTAGTGCCTGCGACAGGAAACGCCCCAAAGCGCAACGTGGACACATCCAAATTTTTTTAAGAAAACAGAGGTTTTTTTTGCAAAGCACCTACCTGTAGATTTTGGCCTGTAGCTCAGCCGCCACCTAGGGAAACCTACCAAACCTGTGCATTTCTGAAAACTAGAGACCTAGGGGAATCCAAGATGGGGTGACTTGTGTGGCTCGGACCAGGTTCTGTTACCCAGAATCCTTTGCAAACCTCAAAAATTGTCTAAAAAAACACAGGTTCCTCACATTTCTGTGGCAGAAAGTTCTGGAATCTGAGAGGAGCCACAAATTTCCTTCCACCCAGCGTTCCCCCACATCTCCTGATAAAAATGATACCTCACTTGTGTGGGTAGGCCTAGCGCCCGCGACAGGAAACGCCCCAAAGCGCAACGTGGACACATCCAATTTTTTGAAAGAAAACAGAGGTGTTTTTTGCAAAATGCCTACCTGTAGATTTTGGCCTATAGCTCAGCCGGCACGTAGGGAAACCTACCAAACCTGTGCATTTCTGAAAACTAGAGACCTAGGGGAATCCAAGATGGGGTGACTTTTGTGGCTCGGACCACGTTCTGTTACCCAGAATCCTTTGCAAACCTCAAAATTTGGCTAAAAAAACACTTGTTCCTCACATTTCTGTGGCAGAAAGTTCTGGAATCTGAGAGGAGTCACAAATTTCCTACCACGCAGCATTCCCCCACGTCTCCCGATAAAAATGATACCTCACTTGTGTGGGTAGGCCTAGTGCCCGCGACAGGAAACGCCCCAAAGCGCAACGTGGACACATCGAATTTTTTTTAAGAAAGCAGAGATGTTTTTTGCAAAGCACCTACCTGTAGATTTTGGCCTGTAGCTCAGCCGCCACCTAGGGAAACCTACCAAACCTGTGCATTTTTGAAAACTAGAGACCTAGGGAAATCCAAGATGGGGTGACTTGTGTGGCTCGGACCAGATTCTGTTACCCAGAATCCTTTGCAAACCTCAAAATTTGGCTAAAAAAACACATGTTCCTCACATTTCTGTGGCAGAAAGTTCTGGAATCTGAGAGGAGCCACAAATTTCCTTCCACCCAGCGTTCCCCCACGTCTCCCGATAAAAATGAAACCTCACTTGTGTGGGTAGGCCTAGTGCCTGCGACAGGAAACGCCCCAAAGCGCAACGTGGACACATCCAATTTTTTTTAAGAAAACAGAGGTTTTTTTTGCAAAGCACCTACCTGTAGATTTTGGCCTGTAGCTCAGCCGCCACCTAGGGAAACCTACCAAACCTGTGCATTTCTGAAAACTAGAGACCTAGGGGAATCCAAGATGGGGTGACTTGTGTGGCTCGGACCAGGTTCTGTTACCCAGAATCCTTTGCAAACCTCAAAAATTGGCTAAAAAAACACATGTTCCTCACATTTCTGTGGCAGAAAGTTCCGGAATCTGAGAGGAGCCACAAATTTCCTTCCACCCAGCGTTCCCCCACGTCTCCCGATAAAAATGAAACCTCACTTGTGTGGGTAGGCCTAGTGCCCGCGACAGGAAACCCCCCAAAGCTCAACGTGGACACATCCAATTTTTTTAAAGAAAGCAGAGATGTTTTTTGCAAAGTGCCTACCTGTAGATTTTGGCCTGTAGCTCAGCCGGCACCTTGGGAAACCTACCAAATCTGTGCATTTCTGAAAACTAGAGACCTAGGGAAATCCAAGATGGGGTGACTTGTGTGGCTCGGACCAGGTTCTGTTACCCAGAATCCTTTGCAAACCTCAAAATTTGGCTAAAAAAACACATGTTCCTCACATTTCTGTGGCAGAAAGTTCCGGAATCTGAGAGGAGCCACAAATTTCCTTCCACCCAGCGTTCCCCCACGTCTCCCGATAAAAATGAAACCTCACTTGTGTGGGTAGGCCTAGTGCCCGCGACAGGAAACGCCCCAAAGCGCAACGTGGACACATCCAATTTTTTTTAAGAAAACAGAGGTTTTTTTTGCAAAGCACCTACCTGTAGATTTTGGCCTGTAGCTCAGCCTCCACCTAGGGAAACCTACCAAACCTGTGCATTTCTGAAAACTAGAGACCTAGGGGAATCCAAGATGGGGTGACTTGTGTGGCTCGGACCAGGTTCTGTTACCCAGAATCCTTTGCAAACCTCAAAAATTGTCTAAAAAAACACAGGTTCCTCAAATTTCTGTGGCAGAAAGTTCTGGAATCTGAGAGGAGCCACAAATTTCCTTCCACCCAGCGTTCCCCCACATCTCCTGATAAAAATGATACCTCACTTGTGTGGGTAGGCCTAGCGCCCGCGACAGGAAACGCCCCAAAGCGCAACGTGGACACATCCAATTTTTTGAAAGAACACAGAGGTGTTTATTGCAAAGTGCCTACCTGTAGATTTTGGCCTGTAGCTCAGCCGGCACGTAGGGAAACCTACCAAACCTGTGCATTTCTGAAAACTAGAGACCTGGGGGAATCCAAGATGGGGTGACTTGTGTGGCTCGGACCACGATCTGTTACCCAGAATCCTTTGCAAACCTCAATATTTGGCTAAAAAAACACTTGTTCCTCACATTTCTGTGGCAGAAAGTTCTGGAATCTGAGAGGAGCCACGAATTTCCTTCCAACCAGCGTTCCCCCACGTCTCCCGATAAAAATGATACCTCACTTGTGTGGGTAGGCCTAGCGCCCGTGACAGGAAACGCCCCAAAGCTCAACGTGGACACATTCAATTTTTTTAAAGAAAGCAGAGATGTTTTTTGCAAAGTGCCTACCTGTAGATTTTGGCCTGTAGCTCAGCCGGCACCTTGGGAAACCTACCAAATCTGTGCATTTCTGAAAACTAGAGACCTAGGGGAATCCAAGATGGGGTGACTTGTGTGGCTCGGACCAGGTTCTGTTACCCAGAATCCTTTGCAAACCTCAAAATTTGGCTAAAAAAACACATGTTCCTCACATTTCTGTGGCAGAAAGTTCTGGAATCTGAGAGGATTCACAAATTTCCTTCCACCCAGCGTTCCCCCACTTCTCCAGATAAAAATGAAACCTCACTTGTGTGGGTAGGCCTAGTGCCCGCGACAGGAAACGCCCCAAAGCGCAACGTGGACACATCCAAATTTTTTTAAGAAAACAGAGGTTTTTTTTGCAAAGCACCTACCTGTAGATTTTGGCCTGTAGCTCAGCCGCCGCCTAGGGAAACCTACCAAACCTGTGCATTTCTGAAAACTAGAGACCTAGGGGAATCCAAGATGGGGTGACTTGTGTGGCTCGGACCAGGTTCTGTTACCCAGAATCCTTTGCAAACCTCAAAAATTGGCTAAAAAAACACAGGTTCCTCACATTTCTGTGGCAGAAAGTTCTGGAATCTGAGAGGAGCCACAAATTTCCTTCCACCCTGCGTTCCCCCACATCTCCTGATAAAAATGATACCTCACTTGTGTGGGTAGGCCTAGCGCCCGCGACAGGAAACGCCCCAAAGCGCAACGTGGACACATCCAATTTTTTTAAAGAAAACAGAGGTGTTTTTTGCAAAGTGCCTACCTGTAGATTTTGGCCTGTAGCTCAGCCGGCACGTAGGGAAACCTACCAAACCTGTGCATTTCTGAAAACTAGAGACCTGGGGGAATCCAAGATGGGGTGACTTGTGTGGCTCGGACCACGTTCTGTTACCCAGAATCCTTTGCAAACCTCAATATTTGGCTAAAAAACCACTTGTTCCTCACATTTCTGTGGCAGAAAGTTCTGGAATCTGAGAGGAGTCACAAATTTCCTACCACGGAGCGTTCCCCCACATCTCCCGATAAAAATGATACCTCACTTGTGTGGGTAGGCCTAGCGCCCGCGACAGGAAACGCCCCAAAGCACAACGTGGACACATCCAAATTTTGGAAAGAAAACAGAGGTGTTTTTTGCAAAGTGCCTACCTGTAGATTTTGGCCTGTAGCTCAGCCGCCACCTAGGGAAACCTACCAAACCTGTGCATTTCTGAAAACTAGAGACCTAGGGAAATCTAAGATGGGGTGACTTGTGTGGTTCGGATCAGGTTCTGTTACCCAGAATCCTTTGCAAACCTCAAAATTTGGCTAAAAAAAACACATGTTCCTCACATTTCTGTGGCAGAAAGTACTGGAATCTGAGAGGAGCCACAAATTTCCTCCCACCCAGCGTTCCCCCACGTCTCCCGATAAAAATGATACCTCACTTGTGTGGGTAGGCCTAGTGCCCGCGACAGGAAACGCCCCAAAGCGCAACGTGGACACATCCAATTTTTTTTAAGAAAACAGAGGTGTTTTTTGCAAAGCACCTATCTGTAGATTTTGGCCTGTAGCTCAGCCGCCACCTAGGGAAACCTACCAAACCTGTGCATTTCTGAAAACTAGAGACCTAGGGGAATCCAAGATGGGGTGACTTGTGTGGCTTGGACCAGGTTCTGTTACCCAGAATCCTTTGCAAACCTCAAAAATTGGCTAAAAAAACACAGGTTCCTCACATTTCTGTGGCAGAAAGTTCTGGAATCTGAGAGGAGCCACAAATTTCCTTCCACCCAGCGTTCCCCCACATCTCCTGATAAAAATGATACCTCACTTGTGTGGGTAGGCCTAGCGCCCGCGACAGGAAACGCCCCAAAGCGCAACGTGGACACATCCAATTTTTTGAAAGAACACAGAGGTGTTTATTGCAAAGTGCCTACCTGTAGATTTTGGCCTGTAGCTCAGCCGGCACGTAGGGAAACCTACCAATCCTGTGCATTTCTGAAAACTAGAGACCTGGGGGAATCCAAGATGGGGTGACTTGTGTGGCTCGGACCACGTTCTGTTACCCAGAATCCTTTGCAAACCTCAATATTTGGCTAAAAAAACACTTGTTCCTCACATTTCTGTGGCAGAAAGTTCTGGAATCTGAGAGGAGCCACGAATTTCCTTCCAACCAGCGTTCCCCCACGTCTCCCGATAAAAATGATACCTCACTTGTGTGGGTAGGCCTAGCGCCCGTGACAGGAAACGCCCCAAAGCTCAACGTGGACACATCCAATTTTTTTAAAGAAAGCAGAGATGTTTTTTGCAAAGTGCCTACCTGTAGATTTTGGCCTGTAGCTCAGCCGGCACCTTGGGAAACCTACCAAATCTGTGCATTTCTGAAAACTAGAGACCTAGGGGAATCCAAGATGGGGTGACTTGTGTGGCTCGGACCAGGTTCTGTTACCCAGAATCCTTTGCAAACCTCAAAATTTGGCTAAAAAAACACATGTTCCTCACATTTCTGTGGCAGAAAGTTCTGGAATCTGAGAGGATTCACAAATTTCCTTCCACCCAGCGTTCCCCCACTTCTCCAGATAAAAATGAAACCTCACTTGAGTGGGTAGGCCTAGTGCCCGCGACAGGAAACGCCCCAAAGCGCAACGTGGACACATCCAAATTTTTTTAAGAAAACAGAGGTTTTTTTTGCAAAGCAGCTACCTGTAGATTTTGGCCTGTAGCTCAGCCGCCGCCTAGGGAAACCTACCAAACCTGTGCATTTCTGAAAACTAGAGACCTAGGGGAATCCAAGATGGGGTGACTTGTGTGGCTCGGACCAGGTTCTGTTACCCAGAATCCTTTGCAAACCTCAAAAATTGGCTAAAAAAACACAGGTTCCTCACATTTCTGTGGCAGAAAGTTCTGGAATCTGAGAGGAGCCACAAATTTCCTTCCACCCTGCGTTCCCCCACATCTCCTGATAAAAATGATACCTTACTTGTGTGGGTAGGCCTAGCGCCCGTGACAGGAAACGCCCCAAAGCGCAACGTGGACACATCCAATTTTTTTAAAGAAAACAGAGGTGTTTTTTGCAAAGTGCCTACCTGTAGATTTTGGCCTGTAGCTCAGCCGGTACGTAGGGAAAGCTACCAAACCTGTGCATTTCTGAAAACTAGAGACCTGGGGGAATCCAAGATGGGGTGACTTGTGTGGCTCGGACCACGTTCTGTTACCCAGAATCCTTTGCAAACCTCAATATTTGGCTAAAAAAACACTTGTTCCTCACATTTCTGTGGCAGAAAGTTCTGGAATCTGAGAGGAGTCACAAATTTCCTACCACGGAGCGTTCCCCCACATCTCCCGATAAAAATGATACCTCACTTGTGTGGGTAGGCCTAGCGCCCGCGACAGGAAACGCCCCAAAGCACAACGTGGACACATCCAAATTTTGGAAAGAAAACAGAGGTGTTTTTTGCAAAGTGCCTACCTGTAGATTTTGGCCTGTAGCTCAGCCGCCACCTAGGGAAACCTACCAAACCTGTGCATTTCTGAAAACTAGAGACCTAGGGGAATCTAAGATGGGGTGACTTGTGTGGTTCGGATCAGGTTCTGTTACCCAGAATCCTTTGCAAACCTCAAAATTTGGCTAAAAAAAACACATGTTCCTCACATTTCTGTGGCAGAAAGTACTGGAATCTGAGAGGAGCCACAAATTTCCTCCCACCCAGCGTTCCCCCACGTCTCCCGATAAAAATGATACCTCACTTGTGTGGGTAGGCCTAGTGCCCGCGACAGGAAACGCCCCAAAGCGCAACGTGGACACATCCAATTTTTTTTAAGAAAACAGAGGTGTTTTTTGCAAAGCACCTACCTGTAGATTTTGGCCTGTAGCTCAGCCGCCACCTAGGGAAACCTACCAAACCTGTGCATTTCTGAAAACTAGAGACCTAGGGGAATCCAAGATGGGGTGACTTGTGTGGCTTGGACCAGGTTCTGTTACCCAGAATCCTTTGCAAACCTCAAAAATTGGCTAAAAAAACACAGGTTCCTCACATTTCTGTGGCAGAAAGTTCTGGAATCTGAGAGGAGCCACAAATTTCCTTCCACCCAGCGTTCCCCCATGTCTCCCGATAAAAATGATACCTCACTTGTGTGGGTAGGCCTAGCGCCTGCGACAGGAAACGCCCCAAAGCGCAACGTGGACACATCCAATTTTTTTAAAGAAAACAGAGGTGTTTTTTGCAAAGTGCCTACCTGTAGATTTTGGCCTGTAGCTCAGCCGGCACCTAGGGAAACCTACCAAACCTGTGCATTTCTGAAAACTAGAGACCTAGGGGAATCCAAGATGGGGTGACTTGTGTGGCTCGGACCAGGTTCTGTTACCCAGAATCCTTTGCAAACCTCAAAATTTGGCTAAAAAAACACATGTTCCTCACATTTCTGTGGCAGAAAGTTCTGGAATCTGAGAGGAGCCACAAATTTCCTTCCACCCAGCGTTCCCCCACGTCTCCCGATAAAAATGATACCTCACTTGTGTGGGTAGGCCTAGCGCCCGCGACAGGAAACGCCCCAAAGCGCAACGTGGACACATTCAATTTTTTTAAAGAAAACAGAGATGTTTTTTGCAAAGTGCCTACCTGTAGATTTTGGCCTGTAGCTCAGCCGGCACCTAGGGAAACCTACCAAACCTGTGCATTTCTGAAAACTAGAGACCTAGGGGAATCCAAGATGGGGTGACTTGTGTGGCTCGGACCACGTTCTGTTACCCAGAATCCTTTGCAAAACTCAAAATTTGGCTAAAAAAACACTTGTTCCTCACATTTCTGTGGCAGAAAGTTCTGGAATCTGAGAGGAGCCACAAATTTCCTTCCACCCAGCTTCCCCCCACGTCTCCTGATAAAAATGATACCTCACTTGTGTGGGTAGGCCTAGCGCCAGCGACAGGAAACGCCCCAAAGCGCAACGTGGACACATCCAATTTTTTTAAAGAAAGCAGAGATGTTTTTTGCAAAGTGCCTACCTGTAGATTTTGGCCTGTAGCTCAGCCGCCACCTAGAGAAACCTACCAAACCTGTGCATTTCTGAAAACTAGAGACCTAGGGGAATCCAAGTAGGGGTGACTTGTGTGGCTCGGACCACGTTCTGTTACCCAGAATCCTTTGCAAACCTCAAACTTTGGCTAAAAAAATACATATTCCTCACATTTCTGTGGCAGAAAGTTCTGGAATCTGAGAGGAGCCACAAATTTCCTTCCACCCAGCGTTCCCCCACATCTCCCGACAAAAATGATACCTCACTTGTGTGGGTAGGCCTAGCGCCTAGCGCCCGCGACAGGAAACGCCCCAAAGCGCAACGTGGACACATCCAAATTTTTTTTTAAAAACAGAGGTGTTTTTTGCAAAGTGCCTACCTGAAGATTTTGGCCTGTAGCTCAGCCGGCACCTAGGGAAACCTACCAAACCTGTGCATTTCTGAAAACTAGAGACCTAGGGGAATCCAAGATGGGGTGACTTGTGTGGCTCGGACCACATTCTGTTACCCAGAATCCTTTGCAAACCTCAAAATTTGGCTAAAAAAACACTTGTTCCTCACATTTCTGTGGCAGAAAGTTCTGAAATCTGAGAGGAGCCACAAATTTCCTTCCACCCAGCGTTCCCCCATATCTCCTCATAAAAATGATACCTCACTTGTGTGGGTAGGCCTAGTGCCCGCGACAGGAAACGCCCCAAAGCGCAACGTGGACACATCCAATTTTTTTTAAGAAAACAGAGGTGTTTTTTGCAAAGCACCTACCTGTAGATTTTGGCCTGTAGCTCAGCCGCCACCTAGGGAAACCTACCAAACCTGTGCATTTCTGAAAACTAGAGACCCAGGGGAATCCAAGATGGGGTGACTTGTGTGGCTCGGACCAGGTTCTGTTACCCAGAATCCTTTGCAAACCTCAAAAATTGGCTAAAAAAACACAGGTTCCTCACATTTCTGTGGCAGAAAGTTCTGGAATCTGAGAGGAGCCACAAATTTCCTTCCACCCAGCGTTCCCCCATGTCTCCCGATAAAAATGATACCTCACTTGTGTGGGTAGGCCTAGCGCCTGCGACAGGAAACGCCCCAAAGCGCAACGTGGACACATCCAATTTTTTGAAAGAAAACAGAGGTGTTTTTTGCAAAGTGCCTACCTGTAGATTTTGGCCTGTAGCTCAGCCGGCACCTAGGGAAACCTACCAAACCTGTGCATTTCTGAAAACTAGAGACCTAGGGGAATCCAAGATGGGGTGACTTGTGTGGCTCGGACCACGTTCTGTTACCCAGAATCCTTTGCAAAACTCAAAATTTGGCTAAAAAAACACTTGTTCCTCACATTTCTGTGGCAGAAAGTTCTGGAATCTGAGAGGAGCCACAAATTTCCTTCCAACCAGCGTTCCCCCACGTCTCCCGATAAAAATGATACCTCACTTGTGTGGGTAGGCCTAGCGCCCGCGACAGGAAACGCCCCAAAGCGCAACGTGAACACATCCAATTTTTTGAAAGAAAACAGAGGTGTTTTTTGCAAAGTGCCTACCTGTAGATTTTGGCCTGTAGCTCAGCCGGCACCTAGGGAAACCTGCCAAACCTGTGCATTTCTGAAAACTAGAGACCTAGGGGAATCCAAGATGGGGTGACTTGTGTGGCTCGGACCACGTTCTGTTACCCAAAATCCTTTGCAAACCTCAAAATTTGGCTAAAAAAACACTTGTTCATCACATTTCTGTGGCAGAAAGTTCGGGAATCTGAGAGGAGCCACGAATTTCCTTCCAACCAGCGTTCCCCCACGTCTCCCGATAAAAATGATACCTCACTTGTGTGGGTAGGCCTAGCGCCCGCGACAGGAAACGCCCCAAAGCGCAACGTGGACACATCCAATTTTTTTAAAGAAAGCAGAGATGTTTTTTGCAAAGTGCCTACCTGTAGATTTTGGACTGTAGCTCAGCCGGCATCTTGGGAAACCTACCAAACCTGTGCATTTCTGAAAACTAGAGACCTAGGGGAATCCAAGATGGGGTGACTTGTGTGGCTCGGACCAGGTTCTGTTACCCAGAATCCTTTGCAAACCTCAAAATTTTTCTAAAAAAACACATGTTCCTCACATTTCTGTGGCAGAAAGTTCTGGAATCTGAGAGGAGCCACAAATTTCCTTCCACCCAGCGTTCCCCCAGATCTCCTGATAAAAATGATACCTCACTTGTGTGGGTAGGCCTAGCGCCCGCGACTGGAAACGCCCCAAAGCGCAACGTGGACACATCCAATTTTTTGAAAGAAAACAGAGGTGTTTTTTGCAAAGTGCCTACCTGTAGATTTTGGCCTGTAGCTCAGCCGGCACCTAGGGAAACCTACCAAACCTGTGCATTTCTGAAAACTAGAGACCTAGGGGAATCCAAGATGGGGTGACTTGTGTGGCTCGGACCACGTTCTGTTACCCAGAATCCTTTGCAAACCTCAAAATTTGGCTAAAAAAACATTTGTTCCTCACATTTCTGTGGCAGAAAGTTCTGGAATCTGAGAGGAGTCACAAATTTCCTACCACGCAGCATTCCCCCACGTCTCTCGATAAAAATGATACCTCACTTGTGTGGGTAGGCCTAGCGCCCGCGACAGGAAACGCCCTAAAGCGCACCGTGGACACATCCAAATTTTGGAAAGAAAACAGAGGTGTTTTTTGCAAAGTGCCTACCTGTAGATTTTGGCCTGTACGTCAGCCGCCACCTAGGGAAACCTACCAAACCTGTGCATTTCAGAAAACTAGAGACCTAGGGGAATCCAAGATGGGGTGACTTGTGTGGTTCGGATCAGGTTCTGTTACCCAGAATCCTTTGCAAACCTCAAAATTTGGCTAAAAAAACACATGTTCCTCACATTTCTGTGGCAGAAAGTACTGGAATCTGATTGGAGCCACAAATTTCCTTCCACCCAGCGTTCCCCCACGTCTCCCGATAAAAATGAAACCTCACTTGTGTGGGTAGGCCTAGTGCCCGCGACAGGAAACTCCCCAAAGCGCAACGTAGACACATCCAAATTTTTTTAAGAAAACAGAGGTGTTTTTTGCAAAGTGCCTAGCTGTAGATTGTGGCCTGTAGCTCAGCCGCCACCTAGGGAAACCTACCAAACCTGTGCATTTCTGAAAACTAGAGACCTAGGGGAATCCAAGATGGGGTGACTTGTGTGGCTCGGATCCGGTTCTGTTACCCAGAATCCTTTGCAAACCTCAAAATTCGGCTAAAAAAACACAGGTTCCTCACATTTCTGTGGCAGAAAGTTCTGGAATCTGAGAGGATTCACAAATTTCCTTCCACCCAGCGTTCCCCCACTTCTCCAGATAAAAATGAAACCTCACTTGTGTGGGTAGGCCTAGTGCCCGCGACAGGAAACGCCCCAAAGCGCAACGTGGACACATCCAAATTTTTTTAAGAAAACAGAGGTTTTTTTTGCAAAGCACCTACCTGTAGATTTTGGCCTGTAGCTCACCCGCCGCCTAGGGAAACCTACCAAACCTGTGCATTTCTGAAAACTAGAGACCTAGGGGAATCCAAGATGGGGTGACTTGTGTGGCTCGGACCAGGTTCTGTTACCCAGAATCCTTTGCAAACCTCAAAAATTGGCTAAAAAAACACAGGTTCCTCACATTTCTGTGGCAGAAAGTTCTGGAATCTGAGAGGAGCCACAAATTTCCTTCCACCCTGCGTTCCCCCACATCTCCTGATAAAAATGATACCTCACTTGTGTGGGTAGGCCTAGCGCCCGTGACAGGAAACGCCCCAAAGCGCAACGTGGACACATCCAATTTTTTTAAAGAAAACAGAGGTGTTTTTTGCAAAGTGCCTACCTGTAGATTTTGGCCTGTAGCTCAGCCGGCACGTAGGGAAAGCTACCAAACCTGTGCATTTCTGAAAACTAGAGACCTGGGGGAATCCAAGATGGGGTGACTTGTGTGGCTCGGACCACGTTCTGTTACCCAGAATCCTTTGCAAACCTCAATATTTGGCTAAAAAAACACTTGTTCCTCACATTTCTGTGGCAGAAAGTTCTGGAATCTGAGAGGAGTCACAAATTTCCTACCACGGAGCGTTCCCCCACATCTCCCGATAAAAATGATACCTCACTTGTGTGGGTAGGCCTAGCGCCCGCGACAGGAAACGCCCCAAAGCACAACGTGGACACATCCAAATTTTGGAAAGAAAACAGAGGTGTTTTTTGCAAAGTGCCTACCTGTAGATTTTGGCCTGTAGCTCAGCCGCCACCTAGGGAAACCTACCAAACCTGTGCATTTCTGAAAACTAGAGACCTAGGGGAATCTAAGATGGGGTGACTTGTGTGGTTCGGATCAGGTTCTGTTACCCAGAATCCTTTGCAAACCTCAAAATTTGGCTAAAAAAAACACATGTTCCTCACATTTCTGTGGCAGAAAGTACTGGAATCTGAGAGGAGCCACAAATTTCCTCCCACCCAGCGTTCCCCCACGTCTCCCGATAAAAATGATACCTCACTTGTGTGGGTAGGCCTAGTGCCCGCGACAGGAAACGCCCCAAAGCGCAACGTGGACACATCCAATTTTTTTTAAGAAAACAGAGGTGTTTTTTGCAAAGCACCTACCTGTAGATTTTGGCCTGTAGCTCAGCCGCCACCTAGGGAAACCTACCAAACCTGTGCATTTCTGAAAACTAGAGACCTAGGGGAATCCAAGATGGGGTGACTTGTGTGGCTCGGACCAGGTTCTGTTACCCAGAATCCTTTGCAAACCTCAAAATTTGGCTAAAAAAACACATGTTCCTCACATTTCTGTGGCAGAAAGTTCTGGAATCTGAGAGGAGCCACAAATTTCCTTCCACCCAGCGTTCCCCCACGTCTCCCGATAAAAATGATACCTCACTTGTGTGGGTAGGCCTAGCGCCCGCGACAGGAAACGCCCCAAAGCGCAACGTGGACACATTCAATTTTTTTAAAGAAAACAGAGATGTTTTTTGCAAAGTGCCTACCTGTAGATTTTGGCCTGTAGCTCAGCCGGCACCTAGGGAAACCTACCAAACCTGTGCATTTCTGAAAACTAGAGACCTAGGGGAATCCAAGATGGGGTGACTTGTGTGGCTCGGACCACGTTCTGTTACCCAGAATCCTTTGCAAAACTCAAAATTTGGCTAAAAAAACACTTGTTCCTCACATTTCTGTGGCAGAAAGTTCTGGAATCTGAGAGGAGCCACAAATTTCCTTCCACCCAGCTTCCCCCCACGTCTCCTGATAAAAATGATACCTCACTTGTGTGGGTAGGCCTAGCGCCAGCGACAGGAAACGCCCCAAAGCGCAACGTGGACACATCCAATTTTTTTAAAGAAAGCAGAGATGTTTTTTGCAAAGTGCCTACCTGTAGATTTTGGCCTGTAGCTCAGCCGCCACCTAGAGAAACTTACCAAACCTGTGCATTTCTGAAAACTAGAGACCTAGGGGAATCCAAGATGGGGTGACTTGTGTGGCTCGGACCACGTTCTGTTACCCAGAATCCTTTGCAAACCTCAAACTTTGGCTAAAAAAATACATATTCCTCACATTTCTGTGGCAGAAAGTTCTGGAATCTGAGAGGAGCCACAAATTTCCTTCCACCCAGCGTTCCCCCACATCTCCCGACAAAAATGATACCTCACTTGTGTGGGTAGGCCTAGCGCCTAGCGCCCGCGACAGGAAACGCCCCAAAGCGCAACGTGGACACATCCAATTTTTTTTTTAAAAACAGAGGTGTTTTTTGCAAAGTGCCTACCTGAAGATTTTGGCCTGTAGCTCAGCCGGCACCTAGGGAAACCTACCAAACCTGTGCATTTCTGAAAACTAGAGACCTAGGGGAATCCAAGATGGGGTGACTTGTGTGGCTCGGACCACATTCTGTTACCCAGAATCCTTTGCAAACCTCAAAATTTGGCTAAAAAAATACTTGTTCCTCACATTTCTGTGGCAGAAAGTTCTGAAATCTGAGAGGAGCCACAAATTTCCTTCCACCCAGCGTTCCCCCATATCTCCTCATAAAAATGATACCTCACTTGTGTGGGTAGGCCTAGTGCCCGCGACAGGAAACGCCCCAAAGCGCAACGTGGACTCATCCAATTTTTTTTAAGAAAACAGAGGTGTTTTTTGCAAAGCACCTACCTGTAGATTTTGGCCTGTAGCTCAGCCGCCACCTAGGGAAACCTACCAAACCTGTGCATTTCTGAAAACTAGAGACCCAGGGGAATCCAAGATGGGGTGACTTGTGTGGCTCGGACCAGGTTCTGTTACCCAGAATCCTTTGCAAACCTCAAAAATTGGCTAAAAAAACACAGGTTCCTCACATTTCTGTGGCAGAAAGTTCTGGAATCTGAGAGGAGCCACAAATTTCCTTCCACCCAGCGTTCCCCCATGTCTCCCGATAAAAATGATACCTCACTTGTGTGGGTAGGCCTAGCGCCTGCGACAGGAAACGCCCCAAAGCGCAACGTGGACACATCCAATTTTTTGAAAGAAAACAGAGGTGTTTTTTGCAAAGTGCCTACCTGAAGATTTTGGCCTGTAGCTCAGCCGGCACCTAGGGAAACCTACCAAACCTGTGCATTTCTGAAAACTAGAGACCTAGGGGAATCCAAGATGGGGTGACTTGTGTGGCTCGGACCAGGTTCTGTTACCCAGAATCCTTTGCAAACCTCAAAATTTGGCAAAAAAAACACATGTTCCTCACATTTCTGTGGCAGAAAGTTCTGGAATCTGAGAGGAGCCACAAATTTCCTTCCACCCAGCGTTCCCCCACGTGTCCCGATAAAAATGATACCTCACTTGTGTGGGTAGGCCTAGTGCCCGCGACAGGAAACGCCCCAAAGCGCAACGTGGACACATCCAATTTTTTTTAAGAAAACAGAGATGTTTTTTGCAAAGTGCCTACCTGTAGATTTTGGCCTGTAGCTCAGCCGCCACCTAGGGAAACCTACCAAACCTGTGCATTTCTGAAAACTAGAGACCCAGGGGAATCCAAGATGGGGTGACTTGTGTGGCTCGGACCAGGTTCTGTTACCCAGAATCCTTTGCAAACCTCAAAAATTGGCTAAAAAAACACAGGTTCCTCACATTTCTGTGGCAGAAAGTTCTGGAATCTGAGAGGAGCCACAAATTTCCTTCCACCCAGCGTTCCCCCATGTCTCCCGATAAAAATGATACCTCACTTGTGTGGGTAGGCCTAGCGCCTGCGACAGGAAACGCCCCAAAGCGCAACGTGGACACATCCAATTTTTTGAAAGAAAACAGAGGTGTTTTTTGCAAAGTGCCTACCTGTATATTTTGGCCTGTAGCTCAGCCGGCACCTAGGGAAACCTACCAAACCTGTGCATTTCTGAAAACTAGAGACCTAGGGGAATCCAAGATGGGGTGACTTGTGTGGCTCGGACCAGGTTCTGTTACCCAGAATCCTTTGCAAACCTCAAAATTTGGCAAAAAAAAACACATGTTCCTCACATTTCTGTGGCAGAAAGTTCTGGAATCTGAGAGGAGCCACAAATTTCCTTCCACCCAGCGTTCCCCCACGTGTCCCGATAAAAATGATACCTCACTTGTGTGGGTAGGCCTAGCGTCCGCGACAGGAAACGCCCCAAAGCGCAACGTGGACACATTCAATTTTTTTAAAGAAAACAGAGATGTTTTTTGCAAAGTGCCTACCTGTAGATTTTGGCCTGTAGCTCAGCCGGCACCTAGGGAAACCTATCAAACCTGTGCATTTCTGAAAACTAGAGACCTAGGGGAATCCAAGATGGGGTGACTTGTGTGGCTCGGACCACGTTCTGTTACCCAGAATCCTTTGCAAAACTCAAAATTTGGCTAAAAAAACACTTGTTGCTCACATTTCTGTGGCAGAAAGTTCAGGAATCTGAGAGGAGCCACAAATTTCCTTCCAACCAGCGTCCCCCCACGTCTCCTGATAAAAATGATACCTCACTTGTGTGGGTAGGCCTAGCGCCCGCGACAGGAAACGCCCCAAAGCGCAACGTGGACACATTCAATTTTTTTAAAGAAAACAGAGATGTTTTTTGCAAAGTGCCTACCTGTAGATTTTGCCCTGTAGCTCAGCCGGCACCTAGGGAAACCTACCAAACCTGTGCATTTCTGAAAACTAGAGACCTAGGGGAATCCAAGATGGGGTGACTTGTGTGGCTCGGACCACGTTCTGTTACCCAGAATCCTTTGCAAACCTCAAACTTTGGCTAAAAAAAATACATATTCCTCACATTTCTGTGGCAGAAAGTTCTGGAATCTGAGAGGAGCCACAAATTTCCTTCCACCCAGCGTTCCCCCACATCTCCCGACAAAAATGATACCTCACTTGTGTGGGTAGGCCTAGCGCCTAGCGCCCGCGACAGGAAACGCCCCAAAGCGCAACGTGGACACATCCAAATTTTTTTTTTTAAAACAGAGGTGTTTTTTGCAAAGTGCCTACCTGAAGATTTTGGCCTGTAGCTCAGCCGGCACCTAGGGAAACCTACCAAACCTGTGCATTTCTGAAAACTAGAGACCTAGGGGAATCCAAGATGGGGTGACTTGTGTGGCTCGGACCACGTTCTGTTACCCAGAATCCTTTGCAAACCTCAAAATTTGGCTAAAAAAACACTTGTTCCTCACATTTCTGTGGCAGAAAGTTCTGGAATCTGAGAGGAGCCACAAATTTCCTTCCAACCAGCGTTCCCCCACGTCTCCCGATAAAAATGATACCTCACTTGTGTGGGTAGGCCTAGCGCCCGCGACAGGAAACGCCCCAAAGCGCAACGTGAACACATCCAATTTTTTGAAAGAAAACAGAGGTGTTTTTTGCAAAGTGCCTACCTGTAGATTTTGGCCTGTAGCTCAGCCGGCACCTAGGGAAACCTGCCAAACCTGTGCATTTCTGAAAACTAGAGACCTAGGGGAATCCAAGATGGGGTGACTTGTGTGGCTCGGACCACGTTCTGTTACCCAAAATCCTTTGCAAACCTCAAAATTTGGCTAAAAAAACACTTGTTCATCACATTTCTGTGGCAGAAAGTTCGGGAATCTGAGAGGAGCCACGAATTTCCTTCCAACCAGCGTTCCCCCACGTCTCCCGATAAAAATGATACCTCACTTGTGTGGGTAGGCCTAGCGCCCGCGACAGGAAACGCCCCAAAGCGCAACGTGGACACATCCAATTTTTTTAAAGAAAGCAGAGATGTTTTTTGCAAAGTGCCTACCTGTAGATTTTGGACTGTAGCTCAGCCGGCATCTTGGGAAACCTACCAAACCTGTGCATTTCTGAAAACTAGAGACCTAGGGGAATCCAAGATGGGGTGACTTGTGTGGCTCGGACCAGGTTCTGTTACCCAGAATCCTTTGCAAACCTCAAAATTTTTCTAAAAAAACACATGTTCCTCACATTTCTGTGGCAGAAAGTTCTGGAATCTGAGAGGAGCCACAAATTTCCTTCCACCCAGCGTTCCCCCAGATCTCCTGATAAAAATGATACCTCACTTGTGTGGGTAGGCCTAGCGCCCGCGACTGGAAACGCCCCAAAGCGCAACGTGGACACATCCAATTTTTTGAAAGAAAACAGAGGTGTTTTTTGCAAAGTGCCTACCTGTAGATTTTGGCCTGTAGCTCAGCCGGCACCTAGGGAAACCTACCAAACCTGTGCATTTCTGAAAACTAGAGACCTAGGGGAATCCAAGATGGGGTGACTTGTGTGGCTCGGACCACGTTCTGTTACCCAGAATCCTTTGCAAACCTCAAAATTTGGCTAAAAAAACATTTGTTCCTCACATTTCTGTGGCAGAAAGTTCTGGAATCTGAGAGGAGTCACAAATTTCCTACCACGCAGCATTCCCCCACGTCTCTCGATAAAAATGATACCTCACTTGTGTGGGTAGGCCTAGCGCCCGCGACAGGAAACGCCCTAAAGCGCACCGTGGACACATCCAAATTTTGGAAAGAAAACAGAGGTGTTTTTTGCAAAGTGCCTACCTGTAGATTTTGGCCTGTACGTCAGCCGCCACCTAGGGAAACCTACCAAACCTGTGCATTTCAGAAAACTAGAGACCTAGGGGAATCCAAGATGGGGTGACTTGTGTAGTTCGGATCAGGTTCTGTTACCCAGAATCCTTTGCAAACCTCAAAATTTGGCTAAAAAAACACATGTTCCTCACATTTCTGTGGCAGAAAGTACTGGAATCTGATTGGAGCCACAAATTTCCTTCCACCCAGCGTTCCCCCACGTCTCCCGATAAAAATGAAACCTCACTTGTGTGGGTAGGCCTAGTGCCCGCGACAGGAAACTCCCCAAAGCGCAACGTAGACACATCCAAATTTTTTTAAGAAAACAGAGGTGTTTTTTGCAAAGTGCCTAGCTGTAGATTGTGGCCTGTAGCTCAGCCGCCACCTAGGGAAACCTACCAAACCTGTGCATTTCTGAAAACTAGAGACCTAGGGGAATCCAAGATGGGGTGACTTGTGTGGCTCGGACCCGGTTCTGTTACCCAGAATCCTTTGCAAACCTCAAAATTCGGCTAAAAAAACACAGGTTCCTCACATTTCTGTGGCAGAAAGTTCTGGAATCTGAGAGGAGTCACAAATATCCTTCCACCCAGAGTTCCCCCACGTCTCCCGATAAAAATGATACCTCACTTGTGTGGGTAGGCCTAGCGCCTGCGACAGGAAATGCCCCAAAGCGCAACGTGGAAACATCCAAATTTTTTAAAGAAAACAGAGGTGTTTTTTGCAAAGTGCCTACCTGTAGATTTTGGCCTGTAGCTCAGCCGCCACCTAGGGAAACCTACCAAACCTGTGCATTTCTGAAAACTAGAGACCTAGGGGAATCCAAGATGGGGTGACTTGTGTGCCTCGGACCACGTTCTGTTACCCAGAATCCTTTGCAAACCTAAAAATTTGGCTAAAAAAACACATGTTCCTCACATTTCTGTGGCAGAAAGTTCTGGAATCTGAGAGGAGTCACAAATATCCTTCCAACCAGCATTCCCCCACGTCTCCCGATAAAAATGATACCTCACTTGTGTGGGTAGGCCTAGCGCCCGCGACAGGAAATGCCCCAAAGCGCAACGTGGACACATCAACATTTTTTAAAGAAAACTGAGGTGTTTTTTGTAAAGTGCCTACCTGTAGATTTTGGCCTGTAGCTCAGCCGCCACCTAGGGAAACCTACCAAACCTGTGCATTTCTGAAAACTAGAGACCTAGGGGAATCCAAGATGGGGTGACTTGTGTGGCTCGGACGAGGTTCTGTTACCCAGAATCCTTTGCAAACCTCAAAATTTGGCTAAAAAAACATATGTTCCTCACATTTCTGTGGCAGAAAGTTCTGGAATCTGAGAGGAGGCACAAATTTCCTTCCACCCAGCGTTCCCCCACGTCTCCCGATAAAAATGATACCTCACTTGTGTGGGTAATCCTAGCGTCCACGAAAGGAAACGCCCCAAAGCGCAACGTGGACACATCCACATTTTTGAAAGAAAACAGAGGTTTTTTTTGCAAAGTGCCTACCTGTAGATTTTGGCCTGTAGCTCAGCCGCCACCTAGGGAAACCTACCAAACCTGTGCATTTCTGAAAACTAGAGACCTAGGGGAATCCAAGATGGGGTGACTTGTGTGGGTCGGACCAGGTTCTGTTACCCAGAATCTTTTGCAAACCTCAAAATTTGGCTAAAAAAACACATGTTCCTCACATTTCTGTGGCAGAAAGTTCTGGAATCTGAGAGAAGCCACAAATTTCCTTCCACCCAGCGTTCCCCCACGTCTCCTGATAAAAATGATACCTCACTTGTGTGGGTAGACCTAGCGACCGCGACATAAGATGCCCCAAAACAGAACGTGGCCACATCACATTTTTTCATTGAAAACAGTGCCTACCTGTAGACTTTGGCCTCTAGCTCAGCCGGCACCAAGGGAAACCTACCAAACCTGTGAATTTTTTAAAACTAGAGACCTAGGGGAATCCAAGATGGGGTGACTTGCGGGGCTCTGACCAGGTTCTGTTACCCAGAATCCTTTGCAAACCTCTAATTTTGGCTAAAAAAACGCATTTTCCACACATTTCGGTGACAGAAAGTTCTGGAATCTGAGTGGAGCCACAAATTTCCTTCCACTCAGCGTTCCCCCAAGTCTCCAGATAAAAATTATACCTCACTTGTGTGGGTGGGCCAGGTGCCTGCAACAGAATAAGGCCCTAAACTTGTAGAGATAGAGGGGATAGCACAGCAAGTTTATAAGGACATATTCTTTTATACATCTTTAGACTGACTCTGCTTTGGGGACCCACATAAGTGAGGTGTCATTTTACTTGGGAGACTGAGGGGAACACTGGGGAGTAGGAATATTGTGCTGGAGTGGTGATCCTACGAAGAAAAGTCAGGAAAATATGTTTTTTTAAGCAAATTTTGCGTTTTACAGAGGAGTCTGGGTAAGAAAATGTTGGGGGATCCACGCAAGCCACACCTCCCTGGACTCCTTGGGGTGTCTAGTTTAAAAAAATGTCTGGGTTTGGTAGGTTTCCCTAGATGAAGGCCGCACACAGGACCAAAAACATAGGTGCCCTCTCCCCCCCAAACACAGGTAGTTTTGTAATATTTCGTTTTGATGTGTCCACATACGTCCGTGATGTGCCAAACACTAAAATTTTGAAAAGAAACACACTTAGGTTATGTGAAAAAGACCCCTCACCCACCAACCAAGTTGGTGGCATGCTTCATCATCGGGGTCCCACCTGAGGCACCTAGCGTGGCACAGTTGTGCTGCGACGCCTGATTACAGCGGAGCAGGTTTTGTCATTTTTACCACACATACTGGTTGGATTTGGCACGAGGGTGAGTGATGGTACAGGGGATCAAATTTTACTAACAAGAGCTTTCACAAAAATGAAATGCACTGTTAATAACTGAAAGGCAAAAAACTGAACCAATGACTCACAGCTCGTGAGCTGTAAAGCCGCGACAAGGCACCAACCGCTTTACAGTCCATTCACACAACTTTCATACATGACACACACAAGGCCATTCACACCGCCAGCCACGGGCCCAGCACATTACAACACTCACATCGACAGACAGCCCCACTCAAGGGCCCATCACTTACATACGCCCACACGCCTGATACAACAATCACACCAGCTGATGGGAGTGTGTGGACTGGTGTTTGGCTGGCAGTGTGTTACAGTAGCCAACAACAAGTCAATATGTACACTTTCAGCCAAGCCCCACTCCACACACAATGGCATCATTATTATTATTTTTTTTAAACAGAGGCACCCCTAACTAAGTAGAAAGAATTACAAAACTACAAACACAAAAGCTCTAACTAAGAACATGACAGAAATGCTAACCATGAAACTAAACACATGAAAATACAAAACAGACATGAGTTTACACTCATGGTTGTTCCCAGAAATTCTTCTGGGTGTGGTAATTCTTAAAACAACCACCGACACACAGCCCAGGCTTTGAAGGACAATCTGGGCAGTACATTCGAGTCTCCCTCCGGATACCTCTTCGAAAACACACTCTACATTTCTTAGCTGGAAAGTCTTTTTTGGGTGTGGGAGGAATGTGCTCAGCAAAGTGGCGATCTTTCAATCTAGCCACATCCTCCACCACTGCTTCTCTAGGAACTCTGGCCTGTTCCACCACAATAAGGCTCTCTATCACTGACTCCTGAAATTTCACAAATGTCATCTTTGACTCTGGAGACCTATCCCTAAACACAATAAAAGCATTGAAGGTTGCTAAGTGGAAGAGGTGAAGTGCTAACTTCTTATACCAAACGTAAGACTTACGAATAGCAGTATAAGGTTCCAACCTCTGGTCAATTCTATCTACACATCCCATGTGCTTAGTATAATCTAAAATGCACACAGGTTTGCGCACTTCAGCAACCTGGCCCCAAACAGTCACGGGGGAAGTACTCTCATCATGGATGGTACTTAGCATGTAGACATCCCTCTTGTCTGAAAATTTCAAAGCTAGCAGCTCCTCGTTCCGCAAGGCACAGCACTGTCCCATCTCAAGTTTTTTACAGACAAGCTCCCTTGGATAGCCTTTCCGGTTAGAACGGATTGTGCCACAAGCAACTGTGTCCACTCTAAACAATTCCTTGAACAACTGCACATCAGTGTAGAAGTTGTCTACATACAAATGGTGACCTTTGTTGAACAGTCGTCTACCAAGATCCCACACAATTTTCTCAGTAACTCCAAAAGTGGGAGGACAACCAGGGGGGTCAATATTGGAATCCCTACCAGTATACACACGGAAACTATACACATATCCTGTCCTACTTTCAGACAGCATATACAATTTAATTCCATATCGTGCCCTTTTGCTAGGAATGTACTGCCTAAAAACCAAACGACCCTTGAAGAGGACCAAAGACTCATCCACACTTAAATCTTTGCCTGGAACATAGACCTCCGAAAACCGATCTACACAATGATCAAGGACAGGCCTAATCTTAAAAAGACGGTCAGAATCTGGGTGATCTCGTGGCAAGGCTAATGCATTGTCAACAAAATGCAGCATCCTAAGAAGAAGCAAATACCGATTATGACTCATGGTCGCTGGAAATATAGCTGTTGCCATCAAGGGACTAGTAGACCAATAAGAAGCCAGTGATGGCTTCCTTATCAACCGCATCAAAAAAGTCAAACCCAAAAACTTTTTTATCTCCTCCAAATTTGTGGGAATCCACTGGGCAGCTCTAGAGTGTGGCCTAAGTCTAGCAGCGTTGTCCCTCAAATGCTGCTCCACATACAAATTAGTCTGCTCAACCATCTCTTCCAAAAACATATCATCCATGAATAACTCAAAGAAATAGATAGGCAAAAAGTTCTCTGTATTGCCGTTACACCCCGGGAGACCAGTAAAGGCAGGCAACTCTGGCTGCTCCATGTTTGGAGCAACCCAGACATCAGGTCTTATAACGGGAAACCTTTCAGCCCCAGGTTACTGCGCTATTGGCACATCAATGTCCTCCTCTAAAACAGGCCCTTCGTCTGCACTGAGTTTGGCTTCATCATCAGAAGATTCCCCTCCAACAGAACCATCACTGCCAGAATCTCTGACTTCCTCCTCTGCCTCAGATGCAGAGTCCGTCTCATAGTCATGATCAGACTGTGACTCAAAAAGCATACCAACCACCTGCTGAGCGGTCATCCTGCGGCTAGCCATGATCTCTCCTGCTAAAATTAACTGGACAAATTCACCACCAACAACCAGCACTGTGTAAGACAAGTAACAAAGTGTAGCTTTGTTAGTAAGAGTTATAAACTCAAAAACTATACCGCTCACTTGCCTGAAAAAGCTTGATTCACCAGCAACTACACAGCAATCACCAATGATATACCACTAAAAATAAATAAAGAAAGGCAAATTAGAAATAAGACAAAACAAATATCATTGTGCACAAACCTAAGGACAATTTCACACACAATCCTGCATTTAGTACACCCCCTACAAACATGTCATTCATGCATGGCAACAATACTCCTTTGGAGTAAATTGTTTTTACTTACCTAAAACATGCAACTGTGCAAACTGCAGGTCAACCACCGCCAAAACCGCAAGGAGCCACAGCAAATAAAGCAAAAGCTTTGAACTAGAACATAAAGGAAGAAAACATTTTTTTATCACAAATGCAAAGACTTCTTCAGTTGAGAAACACCCCACCATCAAACATTTAGAAATTGGTGCCTAAGTGGATTCTGCCATAGGGGCAGATGGGCCTACTAAAAAAATAGGCCTGTCTGCCCCAAGGAAGCCAGAAAATACCTTTAGTAGTGTGTCCCCATGGAGAGCGACCCTTGCCAAAGGGGACAGCCCTCAAACAAAAAAAAAACAAAAAAACACACACAACACTATCCCTGGTGCCTAAGTGGTTTCTGCCCCCCTTGGGGGCAGGTGGGCCTAAACAAATAGGCCCATGTGCCCCCAGAGGGTGCAGAAATGGCCAACAGGTCAATGCCCCCCTTGGGGGGGTGCCCCTTGACCAAGGGGACGCCCCCCATAAAAATAAACAAATTAAAAAAATCCCTGGCGTTCTATTGGTTTCTGCCCCCCTTGGGGGCAGATCAGCCTAAAAATAATAGGCTGATCTGTCTCCAAGGGGTGCAGAAATGGCCTGGGTACATGTGCCCCCAAAGTGTGGGCGACCCTTACCCAAGGGCCCCCCCCATCCACTAACACACACACACACACACACACACACTATCCCTGGTGTCTAAGTGGCTTCTGCCCCCCTTGGGGGAAGGTGGGCCTAAAAAAATAGGCCCATCTGCCCCCAGGGGGTGCAGAAATGGCCAACAGGTCAATGCCCCCCTTGGGGGGGGCGCCCCGTGACCAAGGGGATGCCCCCCCACAAAAAAAACAAATAAAAAAAATCCCTGGCGTTCTAGTGGTTTCTGCCCCCCTTGGGGGCAGATCAGCCTAAAAATAATAGGCTGATCTGTCTCCAAGGGGTGCAGAAATGGCCTGGGTACATGTGCCCCCAAAGTGGGGGGCGACCCTTGCCCAAGGCCCTCCCCCATCCACTAACACACACACACACACTATCCCTGGTGTCTAAGTGGCTTCTGCCCCCCTTGGGGGCAGGTGGGCATAAAAAAATAGGCCCATCTGCCCCCAGGGGGTGCAGAAATGGCCAACAGGTCAATGCCCCCCTTGGGGGGGCGCCCAGTGACCAAGGGGACACCCCCCACAAAAATAAACAAATAAAAACAATCCCTGGCGTTCTAGTGGTTTCTGCCCCCCTTGGGGGCAGATCAGCCTAAAAATAATAGGCTGATCTGTCTCCAATGGGTGCAGAAATGGCCTGGGTATATGTGCCCCCAAAGTGGGGGGCGACCCTTGCCCAAGGCCCCCCCCCATCCACTAACACACACACACACTATCCCTGGTGTCTAAGTGGCTTCTGCCCCCCTTGGGGGCAGGTGGGCCTAAAAAAATAGTCCCATCTGCCCCCAGGGGGTGCAGAAATGGCCAACAGGTCAATGCCCCCCTTGGGGGGGCGCCCCGTGACCAAGGGGACGCCCCCCCACAAAAATAAAAAAATAAAAAAAATCCCTGGCGTTCTAGTGGTTTCTGCCCCCCTTGGGGGCAGATCAGCCTAAAAATAATAGGCTGATCCGTCTCCAAGGGGTGCAGAAATGGCCTGGGTACATGTGCCCCCAAAGTGGGGGGCGACCCTTGCCCAAGGCCCCCCCCATCCACTAACACACACACACTATCCCTGGTGTCTAAGTGGCTTCTGCCCCCCTTGGGGGCAGGTGGGCCTAAATAAATAGGCCCATCTGCCCCCAGGGGGTGCAGAAATGGCCAACAGGTCAATGCCCCCCTTGGTGGGGCGCCCGTGACCAAGGGGACGCCCCCCTACAAAAATAAACAAATAAAAAAAATCCCTGGCGTTCTAGTGGTTTCTGCCCCCTTTGGGGGAAGATCAGCTTAAAAATAAGAGGCTGATATGTCTCCAAGGGGTGCAGAAATGGCCTGGGTACATGTGCCCCCAAAGTGAGGGGCGACCCTTGCCCAAGGCCCCCCCCATCCACTAACACACACACACACACACACTATCCCTGGTGTCTAAGTGGCTTCTGCCCCCCTTGGGGGCAGGTGGGCCTAAAAGAATAGGCCCATCTGCCCCCAGGGGGTGCAGAAATGGCCAACAAGTCAATGCCCCCCTTGGGGGGGCTCCCCGTGACCAAGGGGACGCCCCCCCACAAAAATAAAAAAAAATTAAAAATCCCTGGCGTTCTAGTGGTTTCTGCCCCCCTTGGGGGCAGATCAGCCTAAAAATAATAGGCTCATCTGTCTCCAAGGGGTGCAGAAATGGCCTTGGTACATGTGCCCCCAAAGTGGGGGGCGACACTTGCCCAAGGCCCTCCCCCATCCACTAACACACACACACACACACTATCCCTGGTGTCTAAGTGGATTCTGCCCCCCTTGGGGGCAGGTGGGCCTAAAAAAATAGGCCCATCAGCCCCCAGGGGGGGCAGAAATGGCCAACAGGTCAATGCCCCCCTTGGGGGGTGCCCCGTGCCCAAGGAGACGCCCCCCCAAAAAAATAAACACATAAAAAAAATCCCTGGCGTTCTAGTGGTTTCTGCCCCCCTTGGGGCAGATCAGCCTAGAAATAATAGGCTGATCTGCCCCCAAGGGGGGCAGAAATGGCCCTAAAAGACATGCCCCCCCAAAGGGGAGCGACCCTTGACCAAGGGGGCGCTCCCCCATCCACTACACAAACTATCCCTGGTGCCTAAGTGGCTTCTGCCCCCCTTGGGGGCAGATGGACCTAAACAAAATAGGCCCATCTGCCCCCAAGGGGGGCTGAAAAGGCCAACAGTTCTCTGCCCCCTTTGGGTGGCTGCCCCTTGCCCAAGGGGGCACCCCCCCACATAAATACACATAAAAATAAAAATCCCTGGTGATCTAGGGGGTGATTCTAACCCTGGCGGTCGGTGTTAAAGTGGCGGCCAACCAGCCAACAGGCTGGCGGTAAAAAAAATGGGATTCTGAGCCTGGCGGGAACCGCCAACACAGACAGCCACCTTAACACTCCGACCGCCACGGCGGTACAAACAAACAGCGCGGCGGTCACCGCCAACAGACAGGCGGCAGACAATGTACCGCCCACACTATTCCAACTCACCAATACGCCACCTTTTACGGGGCTGGAGCACCGCCGATAAAAACACGGCGGAAACAGACTACGGACGGGAAAACGCTCACCACTACGCACTCCAGGAGGAAGGAGGACAGCATTGAACCCGAATTAAACATCCTACCTGCTCTCGTCTACCTTCTCATCTACCACGAGTACGAAGTCCGGCGCAGACGACAACGGTGAGTACTGCACCTACGACACACGGGAGGGGGAGGACGAAAGGTTACGGGCACACACATATGCGACCCCCCCCCCCCCAACTATATACTCACCAATGCAGAGCACCAAGTCACAGTGACACCACCCAAACACCCCTGAAAAATGCCAGGACATAATCATATTTGGAATAAATATTTATGTACCAAAAAGCTCCAGAAAATTAGCGTACAACCATGAAAGATATCCACAACAAAACTAATGACATACACATCAGTGTATAACTGAAGTAACAAGTCCTGCACATCCTACGAATTCAGCATGTCCGTGGGCCAAAGTCTTGAGAAACAAGGGCAAAGCCCACACAGGAGACCTGAGTCCTTTGGAGAGAACACTGCAGGGGCATCAGATGTAAAAACTACAGGCACCTCAGGGGGAAGGGAAGGGGGGGGCACCACAGCCACATGAGTCCACGACGCCAGATCCACGAGGAGCCACCATGCCCACTGGACCATCCTGGGGAGTGCAAAGCCACAGTCTCTCAATGTCTCTACAGTGGGTGGGCTGCCCACTGGACCATCCTGGGGAGTGCAAAGCCACAGTCTCTCAATGTCTCTACAGTGGGTGGGCTGCCCACTGGAGCATCCTGGGGAGTGCAAAGCCACAGTCTCTCAAGTCTCTGCAGAGGGTGGATTGCCCACTGGACCATCCTGGGGAGTGCAAAGCCACAGTCTCTCAATGTCTCTACAGTGGGTGGGCTGCCCACTGGACCATCCTGGGGAGTGCAAAGCCACAGTCCATCAGGTGGATGACAGTCTCCACTGGTCAAGGAGGAGGCATGGTGGGCACAGTGAACCATAAACGGTGCTTGAGACTGCGGTGCCCAGCGGAGCGGTGCTTGAGAGGAAGGGCCCAGCGGAGCGGTGCCTCAGAGGAAGGGCCCAGCGGAGCGGTGCTTGAGAGGAAGGGCCCAGCGGAGCGGTGCTTGAGAGGAAGGGCCCAGCGGAGCGGTGCCTCAGAGGAAGGGCCCAGCGGAGCAGTGCTTGATAGGAAGGGCCCAGCGGAGCGGTGCTTGAGACGGCGGTGCCCAGCGGAGCGGTGCTTGAGACGGCGGTGCCCAGCGGAGCGGTGCTTGAGAGGAAGGGCCCAGCGGAGCGGTGCTTGAGACGGCGGTGCCCAGCGGAGCGGTGCTTGAGACGGCGGTGCCCAGCGGAGCGGTGCTTGAGAGGAAGGGCCCAGCGGAGCGGTGCTTGAGACGGCGGTGCCCAGCGGAGCGGTGCTTGAGACGGCGGTGCCCAGCGGAGCGGTGCTTGAGAGGAAGGGCCCAGCGGAGCGGTGCCTCAGAGGAAGGGCCCAGCGGAGCGGTGCTTGAGAGGAAGGGCCCAGCGGAGCGGTGCTTGAGACGGCGGTGCCCAGCGGAGCGGTGCTTGAGACGGCGGTGCCCAGCGGAGCGGTGCTTGAGAGGAAGGGCCCAGCGGAGCGGTGCTTGAGACGGCGGTGCCCAGCGGAGCGGTGCTTGAGAC
The DNA here is from genome assembly GCF_031143425.1 of Pleurodeles waltl. Taxonomy (NCBI): domain Eukaryota; kingdom Metazoa; phylum Chordata; class Amphibia; order Caudata; family Salamandridae; genus Pleurodeles; species Pleurodeles waltl. The sequence continues at coordinate 386,447,309 of NC_090449.1, read as the reverse complement.
GGCGGTGCCCAGCGGAGCGGTGCTTGAGAGGAAGGGCCCAGCGGAGCGGTGCTTGAGACGGCGGTGCCCAGCGGAGCGGTGCTTGAGACGGCGGTGCCCAGCAGAGCGGTGCTTGAGACGGCGGTGCCCAGCGGAGCGGTGCTTGAGAGGAAGGGCCCAGCGGAGCGGTGCCTCAGAGGAAGGGCCCAGCGGAGCGGTGCTTGAGAGGAAGGGCCCAGAGGAGCGGTGCTTGAGAGGAAGGGCCCAGCGGAGCGGTGCTTGAGAGGAAGGGCCCAGCGGAGCGGTGCCTCAGAGGAAGGGCCCAGCGGAGCGGTGCTTGAGAGGAAGGGCCCAGCGGAGCGGTGCTTGAGACGGCGGTGCCCAGCGGAGCGGTGCTTGAGACGGCGGTGCCCAGCGGAGCGGTGCTTGAGACGGCGGTGCCCAGCGGAGCGGTGCTTGAGAGGAAGGGCCCAGCGGAGCGGTGCCTCAGAGGAAGGGCCCAGCGGAGCGGTGCTTGAGAGGAAAGGCCCAGCGGAGCGGTGCTTGAGAGGAAGGGCCCAGCGGAGCGGTGCTTGAGAGGAAGGGCCCAGCGGAGCGGTGCCTCAGAGGAAGGGCCCAGCGGAGCGGTGCTTGAGACGGCGGGGCCCTGTTCAGCGGTGCTCTTCTCCACGGCGGGGCCCGGTTCAGCGGTGCCTATCTCCACGGCGGGGCCCTGTTCAGCGGTGCTCTTCTCCACGGCGGGGCCCTGTTCAGCGGTGCTCTTCTCCACGGCGGGGCCCTGTTCAGCGGTGCTCTTCTCCACGGCGGGGCCCGGTTCAGCGGTGCTCTTCTGCACCGCGGGCCCTGTTCAGCGGTGCTCATCCAGCAGGTCAAGGGAGCCAGACCTGGCCTTGACTCCCTGCTCAGTCGCCCTCGGACCGTGACGTTTCTGGACCCTTCGGGGACGGACTCCTGGCCTCCTTAGTGTCCTCCTTCCCAGCTGGGATGTGGCATGTGGGGTCCACCTTCTCCGCGCTCCTGCTGCCCTTCCGCTCCTTTGATGGGGCTCTCGGGCCCTTGCCTCCCCTAGATGGTGTGGGTGGTGAAGTGGCCGCACATTGCTCCTTGGGGGCAGCCCTGTCGGTCCTCGCACAGCGGTCCTTGTTTTTGCGGGTCCTCTTGCCGGGGGGGGGGCTGGACGTGTCCTTGCTGCTGATCGATGTGTCACTGCTGGCAAAGGGTGGGCTCCAGAACCCAGGCACAACAGTGACACCGGAAGCTGGGCTGGTGGTGGCTGTGGTGCTCTTGGGACTCTTTGAAGATGGAGGGGGGAGGTCATCGGGGGAAAGAGGTTAAGGTTAGCCAGGAAAAGTTTTTTAGGGCCAAGGTAAAGGGTAGGAGAATTGGAGATGGAAGTGGAGGTAGAGGAGGTGGTTGTAGGAGAGTCAGGTGTGCTGTCATTGGGTGAAGGTGCTGGTGCTGTAGGCTGTCGTGAGGTGGATGGCTGTTGGGTGGGTGGCTGCCTGCGTTTGTGTGTCTTGGAAGAGGGGGTGACAGACACAGTGGGAGAGGACACAGGGGACGTGTACATGGCAGTGGGGGTGGTGACTGCACGAGTGTGGACTGTACTGGAGGGTGAGGTGGTGATGGAAGCACTGGCTGATGTTGGGGTGCATGCAGGTGTGAGTGTAGACGTCACAGGGAGGGGGGAGGGAGACGAGGAGGAGGGGGACACAGGGGTGGCAGTGGCTGTTGGCATGTCTGCATCTGGGTGTTGCTCGGGTGAGTGTTTGTGGGATCTGTGGTGCTTGTGTTTGGATGAGCTGCTCTTGGGTGTTGAGGTGTGTGCAGGCTGGTCTGATGGTGTGGATGGGATAGGCTGAGGAACAGGAGACAGAGACAGGCTGGAGGCAGTCAAAAGAGGGAGGCTGGAAACAGGGACAATGGCTGCCGTCAGTGCTGAGGCCAGAGCAGTGAACGCTCGTTGATGGGCAGCCTGACCCGAATGAATGCCCTCCAGGTACGCATTGCTCTGTTGCACATCCCTTTGCACACCCTGGATGGCATTCAAAAGGGTCGTCTGCCCAACAATGAGCGTCCTTACCAGGTCAATGAGCTCCGCACTGAGGGCAGCAGGGGCAACAGGGGCAGGGGCTGAGGTGCCTGGGGCGAAGGAGACGCGCGCCTTCCTGGGCGAACCGGCACGGAGCGAAGACTGAGGGGCTGCTGGGAGGGCGGGGCTGGTGCGCTGGGTGGCGGCTGTACCTGTAGAGGCGGGGGGCACGGATGTTGCCGCCACCCCTAGGGAGCTCCCATCCGAGGACGTGTCGCTTTCGCTGCTCTCACCAGCGGTCCCCGTCGTGGTGCTCCCCTCGCCCTCCGGATCACTGGTGCCCTCGGTGTCTGTTCCTGGGCCCACCGGGGCCTTGCGTCCTGCAGCTCCCTCGTGCTCTGATGCCATATCTCCTCCGCCTGATGATGCTAATGCACACATGCACAAGAAGATGAAGAGAAAGGGTGGGGGGAGAAAAAAGAAGACCAGGTTGAGTGCATGCAATGTCAACACCGTTGGCGGAGAGGACAGACACAGGTGCCTAATGCACTAAGCCACGCATTCGGGGTACACTACTCAGTACTACTGACTAAGACAACAGGCCAAGAGACGTCAAACGCGCACATGGGAGATGCTGGACCTTCAATGGCTGTACTTGTCACCCTACAGAGGTGGGGGCCGGGGGCACAGGGCCATGCCTAAGGGAGAGGACTACACTACAGAAAGCGCCCTGGCCTAATGTCACCCACAGCCCTCCTCCCCCACCCAGACGCCTCCACTGCGCAGAAAGATAGGAGAATGTGCTGATACTCACCCCCTTGTGTCTGCTGTGATGTCTTAAAGCGCCCATCCAATTCAGGGTAGGCCACCGCCAGGATCCGGGACATCAGGGGGGTCATGGTGCAACTGGCACCCCTCCTAGGTTGGGAGGCCATCCCCAGCAGTGTTTCTGCGGTCTTCCTTGTTCCGCGGCGGATGTCCTCGCACCTCTTGCGGCAGTGGGTGCCCCGTCTGTTGTGGACCCCCAAGGTCCGGACTTCCTTGGCGATGGCACGCCAAATCTCGATCTTCTGATGGGCGCTGACCTATTAGACATGTACAGGGTGGAAAGGAGGAAATCATCAATGACCTGCATGTTAGATGTAATTGGCCCCCACCCACCCACTTTGCCATATGGCACATGCTCTCATCTGTCGGGCGTTGCACTCCTCATTCGCCCCCCACCCCACCAACTTACATCCACCCCAATCCACACAGGCATAGCCCATTCCATTAGCACCCGGTGTACTCACTTGTTGGTCTGGAGGACCGTAGAGTAGCGCATACTGGGGGAGGACCCCATCCACGAGCTTCTCCAACTCTTCAGACGTGAAGGCAGGGGCCCTTTCCCCACTCGCAGCAGCCATTGTATCTTCCAGACCGAGGTCACAGCAGCACTTGCAGTATAGGTCCTCTCCTGTGGATGATCAGGTCTCGAGTGATTAAGCAGATAGAAAATGGCGGTCACGCCCGCGGCGGTGCGTACCGCGGCGGTGCGTACCGCGACCGCCGGCGCACTTCGTCATTGGCTCCTGAAACCCATAGGCTTCAATGTTAACCAATGCGGCTTTGCGCCGCGGTCTTCGACCGCCTACCGCCACGGTGTGCCCCGCCAGCGCATTGACCTCACATCCCATTGTCCCACTTCACAGGTCAGGCAGCCGCCATTTCAAGGGCCCACATGGCTTAATTTTGACTGCGACACACAGGCCTAGGCCTTGCATTGCCACACATACACGCCTTTCAACCCATTGCCATTCTTTAACTGTGCAAGCTGTCTGTACGTACCTGTGGTTTGCCTGACTCTGTGCTCCATGTTGTCCTTCCTAGGCACCGTCCGCTGGGACTTGCGATGAGAAGGAGGAATCCTCGCGTGTACCGACCGCTGGTGGACCTGTCGACAATGGAAGAACGCCATATAATACTTCGATACAGACTTGACCGTGCCACTATCCATGAACTGTGTGCCCAGCTGGAGCCAGCCCTGATGTCCCCCATCCGCCAACCCACAGGGATTCCCCCTCTGGTGCAGGTTTTGTCAGTCCTCCATTTTTTGGCCAGTGGGTCATTCCAGACCACAGTGGCCATGTCATCTGGAATGTCTCAGCCTATGTTTTCTAAGATTTTGAGCAGAGTGTTGTCTGCCCTGATGAAACTCATGCGGAGCTACATCATTTTCCCCGAGGAGGGTGACTTGCCTACAGTGAAGGGTGATTTCTATGCCCTTGGACATATCCCCAACATCATTGGTGCCATTGATGGGACCCATGTGGCTTTGGTACCCCCAAAAGACGATGAGCAGGTGTACCGAAACAGAAAAAATTATCATTCGATGAATGTCCAGGTGGTCTGTTTGGCTGACCAGTACATCTCCCATGTAAATGCCAAGTTTCCAGGGTCAGTGCATGACGCGTATGTGATGCGAAATAGCAGCATCCCCTATGTGATGGAGCAGCTACAGAGACAACGTGTGTGGCTAATAGGTGACTCTGGTTACCCCAACCTGCCGTGGCTACTGACCCCAGTAAGGAATCCCCGGACAAGGGCAGAGGAACGCTACAATGAGGCCCATGGGCGTACTAGGAGGGTGATTGAGCGAACCTTTGGCCTCCTGAAGGCCAGGTTTAGGTGCCTGCATATGACAGGTGGATCCCTAATGTACTCACCAAAGAAGGTGTGCCATATCATCGTGGCGTGCTGTATGCTTCACAACCTGGCTTTGCGACGCCAGGTGCCTTTCCTGCAGGAGGATGGTCCAGATGGTGGTGTTGTAGAAGCCGTGGAGCCTGTGGAGAGTGAAGAGGAGGAAGACTCAGAGGACGACACAGACAATAGGGACAGAGTGATACAACAGTATTTCCAGTAACACCCAGGTAAGAATCACCCACGCCATTTCACAATTGCTTATAGCCTCCTGCATCTGTACTTTCTGTAGTTCCCCACAGATGTTTTTCATTAATTTTTGCCTTTCCCTTCCCTTCTCAGTGCTGTCTGACTCAGTACCTGACTTCTGCTTGGTTCGCCCATGAAATACAGCGTATTGACATTGGTATGTTGTCATGACTAATTGACAGAACAGAAATCGAACAGTAATATGTAATACATTTGTCAATAATACAGCATGACTCAAAACAGATTTGTGTGCAAAATGTGATTTATTTACAGTGCTAGATATCAGTACATGTGATTCTAAGGGTGATGGGTGGGGGTGGAGGAATATCCATGGCAGAGTCCAGTTCTCAGTCTCACAGGTGCATTGTCCTTTTGCCTGTGGAAGGATGGAGCATAGGCAGTTCATGGTTGGACAGGGTGGCAATGTGGGACAGTGGGAAGACTTGAGGGGGTATGTCCTGCAGGCGGGGGTCTTGACATCCTACTCTGTCTTTTTCTTTGGTCTCAGGCTCCTCTTACGGGGTGGTTGTTCTTCAGCAGGAGGTGGGGTTCTGGGGGGCTGTCGAGGTGTTGGGACCCTCTGTCCACTAGCGCCGGCGGAGGTGGTAGGCTGTTCCTGGTCCGGGCTAGTGACAGGGGCCCTGTGTGGTGCACCATGGTCCCGCAACGCGTCCTCTATCCTGTGGAGGGCCAGGACGATGGTCCCCATTGCGGTCCCGATGATTCTCAGCTCCTCCCTGAACCCCATGTAGCGTTCCTCCTGCTGTGCCTGGATCTCAGTGAACCTGGCCAGTACCGTCGCCATCGTTTCTTGGGAGTGGTGGTATCCCCCCATGATGGTGGTGAGGGCCTCTTGGAGAGTGGGTTCCCTGGGCCTCTCCTCCCCCCCCTGTCGCACAGCAGCCCTCCGAGCTGCCCGGTTTCCCCCGGCCTCTGTCCCCTGGACGGTGTGCCCGCTACCACTGCCCCCAGGTCCCTGTTGTTGTTGGGGTGTTGGGTTAGCCTGGGTGCCCTGTAGTGGCAGACACACCGCTGATTGAGCTGTCCTAGAGACAGAGGCATGGGCCCGCTGGGTGGGAGCTGTGCTGGTGTCGGCAGAGGGGGTCGGGTCTGGTGTGGCCTGTGGCTGCCTGAGGGGAACCGACTGCCCAGAGGTCCCCGATGGTCCGGGCTGGTCATCAGGTTCACTGTCGACAGCGCTGCTATCCTCAGTGTGGGCCTGTTCCGGTGGTGGGATGGACACTTCTGGACCCTCCTGGCTGGTGTGTTGTCGTTCGGGTCCTGCATGGGGTAAGAGAGTTTGGTTATTATTTCTGTGTGTGCAATAGCATGCGTGTTGTGGGTGCCCTTGTCCCCCAGTGCAGGCATTCCCTGGAGGGAGGTGTTGTGAGGGTATTTAGTGGGGGGGAGGGGTTAGTGCAGTGGTCATGCTTAGGTGATGGGTGCCCATGATTTGTGTTGGCATGCAGGAGTTGGTGTTGGGATGGGTGGGTTGTGCTGGTGAGACATTGTCAGGGAGGATGTGTGCTGGGGGGTTGGGGGTGAGGGTGGGGGTGTGGGTTGGCATGCTGGTGGGGTGGGGGGGATTTAGTAGTTGAGATGGGATTTACCAGAGTCCATTCCTCCGGCTACTCCAGCGAGGCCCTGAGGATGCAGGATGGTCAAGACCTCTTGCTCCCACGATGTAAATTCGGGAGGGGTGGGTGGGGGTCCGCCGCCAGTCTTCTGGACCGCGATGTTGTGCCTGGAGACCATCGATCGGACCTTCCCCCGTAGGTCGTTCCATCTTTTGCGGATGTCCTCCCTATTCCTGGGATGCTGTCCCACCGCGTTGACCCTGTCCACGATCCGCTGCCATAGCTCCGCCTTTCTGGCTATACTGGTGTGTTGCACCTGCGAGCCGAAGAGCTGGGGTTCCACTCTTAGGATTTCCTCCACCATGACCCGGAGTTCTTGGTCCGAAAAGCGTGGGTGCCTTTGGGGTGCCATGGGGTGGTGTGGGTGAGGTGTGGGGTGGTGTATGTGATGCGGAGTGTGTTGGTGAGTGGTGCTTTGTGCTACTATGTGGTGTGTGTGATGGTGTAGTGTGCCTCAGTGTGTCTTGCTATGGATTGTCTGCTGTGTCTCTCTCTCCTTCTCTCAGTAATTAGGGTCGCAGGGGTTTGTGGGTGGTGTGGGTGTGTGTTTTATAGTTGGTTGATTGTGTGGGAGTGGTGTGTGTATGTGTATCAGGTGTGTGTATTTCAAATTGTCCAATGTGGCTGTGTTTTGGTGATGTGTGTGTATTCTGACCGCGGCGGTGTGTACCGCCAATGGAATACCGCGTTTGAATGACCGCCGTGTGGATTCGTGGGTCGTAATGGCATGGGCGTATTTCTGTTGGCGTGACGGTGGAGGTTTGGTCATCTCCAGTTTATCGCTGCCCGCCGATGTGGCGGGCTGCAGTGGAGGACGGATTTTTGGAGGTTTGGCCGTTGTGGGTCGGAATGACCGTGGCGGTTGACCGCGGCGGTGTTATGGCGGTCTTATGACTGGCGGTAAGGGCATTTTACCGCCGAGGTCAGAATGACCCCCCTAGTGTTTTCTGCCCCTCTTGGGGGCAGATCTGGCTAAAAAGCAGGCCAATCTGCCCCCAAGGGGTGCAGAAGTGACCGTAAATAATTGCCCCCTAAAGGGGAGCGACCCTTGCCCAAGGGGCCGCTCCCCGCGTGCCAGACACAGTAAATAAATCCAAAAAAATAAAATCCCTTGTGTCTAGTGGGCATTCCTGTTGCCCGATCGCAATGCGATCGGGCAGCAGGAATGCTCAAAGAGACACCGGGGGAAAGGAAAAGCCTTTCCTTTCCCCCAGTGCCTCTTTGGCCCAAACCCCCCACCCACCGGGAAGAGGAACTCACCTCTTCTCTGAACGCCGCACAGGAAGCAAATGTTCCTGTGCGGCGATATCCCCATAATGAAGTCAGCGCGCAATCGCACGCTGACGCCATTATGGGGGGTCGGGGGTGGAAGGGGAAGGGCTTCCCCTTCCATCCCTGACTTTCGGGGGTGGGGGGAAGCACACAGAGGGAGCGAGAGTGCTCCCTCTGGGCTGTGTGCCGAGGACGTAGTGGTTACGTCCTCGGCACAGCAGCACTGTGTCGAAGGACGTAACCACTACGTCCTCGGCACAGAAGGGGTTAATGTATTGCAATCCTACGATCACCAACACAAAACAGTGAATCTATCCTGGAGATGTCACAAGATCTAGGTGTGGCTAATGGTGAGGTACTGGCTGCATTCTTTGGACACACTCCAGTAAGACCAAAGTTCAGACAATGAGGTGGAGAGGATTCCACTCACTGATTGTGGTTAAAAAAATAATACGACAAATACAGAGAAACATACACTATACTGTGCCACAATAACTTAGCTCAGATGAGTACTTTAGGGCTCAGAAAACACACTTCAAAAACAGTTATAGAATATGAACACATGTATATTATCAGAAAAAAACATTTCACTTCAAAAGCTAGTCAAGTCAACCCATGCGCATGTACTTTTCAGATGCCTGCACCATCTTGACTGAAGGGCAAAAGTGAAGTCTCACATAAGATCAGAAAGAGTAACATTTCCTCCCCCGTGACTCTGAGAATTAATTGTGTTAAAATGTATGTTGATTTGTTGCCGTACTCAAAACAATTGCTACATTCGAACAACAACTTTGATTTGCTAAAAATAAGCTATTTTGTCAAAGTGCCTAAACCTCACTGAAGCACTGTAACAACAAATGGAATCAAAACACTGGAAAATATCTACCTCAAAGGTTAGCAGGCTATGCCAGTCCTACTAAGGACACAAATCTTAGGGGTACAGAATGATTGCTGCAATAGGCATACTATCCACCTGAGCTACTTACTCAGGCTGCCCTACTGCAAAATACCCTCCTTGCTAACTGTCTAGCTTTTGAGGACATGTTTCCTCGCTGGTCACCATGTGCCTTACCTGCCTCATGTATTCCCATGACCCATCTGGCACAAAAGAGTCTGCCACCCAAACCCTACTGAAGTTTCCTACTGGTAAAATCCAATCACAGATCCCAGGGTGCCGACAGCAGATGGCAGTCTTCTCTGACACCTACTCTGACTGAGTCAGAAGACTTCAGGGCTGCAGATCTGCTACCACATCCAGGACCTGGGCAGAGGTACCAGCAGCAATCTGTTCTTCTATCTCCAATTACAGAGCAGTGCTCGGGCCAGTGTGGACTGAGCCACTCGCCCAGGCGTTGTCACCAATCAGGAGGTGGGGAGGAGAGCGGCTGTGCAAGGCCTGCCCACAGAGGGATTGAGAAGTTTTCAGGAGTTAATAAAAAGATGGGTGAGTGGCACTGAGTGCTGGCAACCCCCGCTATGTGGCATAGGCGGAGTTCTTGCTGAACTCCATGCCCCAAGCAGATTCTGGAGTAGGCAAAACTGTGAACTCTGCACGCGAAGCAGAGTTTACTGCCAAGTTCTAGTTAGAGACAGCGGGAACTGTTTTCTCCAAACATACAAGTCTTTTACAAGCAAGAAACGTGGATCAGTCCTTCCAATCTACGGTACACCTTCTACTTGATCAAATTTAATAGCTAAATATTCAACCTCATTCCTGTTAGGAAACAAAATGAAATCAATTACTTTACCCATGGCACCATTAACTAATCCTCCACCAATGTTTAAATTGTGCTGCAAAATTACCATACAGAAAAGTAAACACTTTTCTAATCCTGCAGTTTTGGGAACAGATTTCTGCAATTTTCCGTGTAGTTTTTCACTTAGCAGTACTGTCACCTCCGGGTGCTCCATTTTGTCAATTGCTGTAAGTTCCAAAATTACTTCTTTCTCCAGTTGTAGTAATTTTTAATTAAAGGAGGTGTACTCCTGAAGACTGCGGAAGAGTAGGCATTATGTGCAGACAATGGATTTGAACATCATCTGTGCTGATGTTTTGTTTGTAGTAAATGGTTTCTTTATAAGACAACTTTCTAAGAATGGTTTTCCTTCTTTTGTGAGAAATCGTACTCTAATATCCTTTAAAATATTTCCATATTCCACATCAGCTGTTTGACACATATTTTTAAGTTGTTCCTTATATTGGACATGTATCCACATATTTGCATTTCCAATACTTCCCAAGGAATTTCATGTTTGTTTGTGGAGAAGTGTCTTGAATACAGTCTGTCCTTTTACAGTAAATAAGTAAAACACAACACACTATAAAAAATGAAAACCAATTCATAATAATAGGAAATATATGTATCTTTAACAACAAAACTTGAATGTAGGGAACCGGAGATATGAATTTCTAAAGATTAAAGGTAAATCTAGTGCTTAAAAGCAAATAGTGCTCCAAGAACTAAAAAAGTTTGCACTGGACAGGGACAAAGTCTAGAGTTCAGGCCACCCATGATGTAACACTGCTACACTTACTTTCAGAAGTGTTTTTTGACTCAGGAAAGTGGTCCAAGGCACCAGCCAAGGCTTCAGAGGCTCTTGTTCATCTCTTGGGGTCTGAGACTACAAGTCTCACAATGTACATCTTCAACTTGTGGAGCTTTTCACAACAGCTGCTCCAAACTTCTCCAACTTCTGGATCTTCTTCCATTTTGGGTTATTGGAGTGTCCACAAACCTGTTCCAGAAGCTCTTAGTTGACCCTTGGAATTTGGGACTATAGTTCCCAGAATGTACCTGGTCAGAGTCCTCAAATGGCACTGGACGCTGGTCAACTGGGCTATTTTAGCAGGACTTGACGCAGGGGACTCTGGTCGGTTGCTTTACACCCGTAGCTTACAGGGAGTACACTCCTGGAGTTGCAGAAGCAAGGAAAAGTATGTTTTTGTTGAAACCCAAAGTGTGCAGCTGTGCAGTCCTTGTGAGTGCAATGTCCAGGTCCAACTCTGCCATATTTATCCTTGCTCCTGGGGGTGGCATTCAGTGGGTTGCTCCTGTCCAATAGAGAGCAAGCCATCACCCTCTTGGGTGACACCTTCGTGGGAAATACAGCAACACTCAATCCCAGGGAGCAACATTTTTTAAAAATCCAAGATGGCAAAAATGAATTCTTAGAGTTTAGATCTTGCTGAGTCTAGCCACTGATGTGGCTAAGTTTCCCCTAACACACCCATTTCCAGACCCTCTCCTAATCTATTTGGGGGTGCTCCTATCTGTCTGAGGCTGCAGGAAATGGAGGGGGTCCAGTTTCTGTCCCAAGTGGCTTTCCCTCATTCGAAGACCAGTTTTGCTACTCCTCCCCCATCATGATCTCCCATCTGCTGTAGCAGTCCTCTGCCCACCAGATGCTTCCTTTGTTTAAGCCTAGGCCACTTCACACACCATTAAGGTGGCCTTGCTCAGGCTGCCAGAGGCTGACCAATCAGGAAAGGGAACTACAGGGCTGAATTTGGTAACTTTCAGAAAGAGTTCTAAAACTCTTTCTCTAGGTTAGTTATATTAGATTCAACATTGGCAAGTTGTTGGATTTATTATAACATTGAACTTGCTATATTTAGCTCATCTCTATGGGAAACAGGACTTTATTATTTTAAAATAAAGAGGCATATTTACAGGGTGTTTGCAACACCGTTGAGTAATTGTTTTAGCACAACGGCGGAGCTAACCCAGCGTCTTGTTTACAAAGTGGAGCTAGACATGTCTAGAGTCACTTTTATAAGGTTTGCATCATTTTTTAAGAGTGCTACCTCACCATGCGCTGTTTACTGACAATGATATGCAAGGTAGACTTTTTGTTGTAAGAAATGATGCTGGCCCGCTAGCGTGATATTTACAAGCCTCATGAAAAAAGACACGTGATAAGAAAAAATGTTGTGAACTCGCATTGCGTCAATTTTTTTTATGCCTGGCCAGACCAGGCATTAAAATGACACACATGCACAGGCATTTAAGGAGAACACTCACAAAACACTCTGGCAACTTACAGAGCACCATGGACTTGCTACTGCTCCAACTTGGAACCTGCAGATGACGCCAGCACCATCAGCACCACCAGCACCACTGCATCACTCACCATCACCACCACAGCAACCAGAAAGGCAGCGCAGGAGGAGGGAACACATATGTCAGCAAAGAATAACTGGGGTCCACGAAGAAGATAACATAGAAGAAGATACCATAAGATATTACTGTTTGAAGCGGGAGTCAATCATCCAGCTACTCCAAGAAATTCCACCCCTCTATTACAGCAAGAGTGGGAAGGCAAACCGACATTCCACCCCTCACAAAGCTCCTGGCTGTGCTGCATATGCTGGCCTTTGGGTCCTTCCAAACAACTGCTGCATGAGTGGGTGGAATAATCCAGCCCTACATTCCGACATTCCAGCCAACTGTGCTGGATGCTATCATTCACCTAACTCCCTGCCACATCTTTTTCCCCAACACCCAACATCTGCGGCAGGAGATCAAAGAAGGGTTCTATGCCATCGGTCGGTTTCCTCACATTTTGGGTGCCAAGGACTGAACACATTTGAAACTCGTTCCTCCTGCTACTATGGAACACCTGTGCTGCAACAGGAAGTATACCCATTCAAAAAACGTGCAGGCCTTTGGGGACCATTGAGGCCCATTTACAAATGTACTAGTGAAATATCATGGAGGGTTCATGATACATTAATTTTCAGGCACTCTATCAGCAATCAACGTTTCCAGGATGAACAATATGGAAATGGTATGGTCATAGGTAAGCCAGCAGACACTACATGACACGTATAACACATAAGACACATGGGCCGAACAATGCACACAGCATACTCTGTACACACTGATAGTCACTCATAGATGACTACTCAGCAACACATATTGTATTGTATTGTAATAGTATTTGTAATAGTATTTCTATAGCGCTTACTGCCCCTGATGAGGCGTTGAAGCGTTTTTCGGCAAGTAGCACGGTACCCCGGGACCCAAAAGGAATTAGTGGTGGATTAGTATAGGGAAATATGAGTACAAGGTTAGTATTATTATGAGTTAATTTGAGCCGCGGATATGTGAGTTTGTTAGTTGGATTGACAGGAGTAATGGAGAGGTGGAGGAGGGAAGCATCCAGAAGTGTTAATTGGGAGTTTATTGTAATAGGATTTAGCATTGGGATGATTAAAGAGGGGATGGAGGAAGGAAGAGTCTATGGAAAGGGTTAGGGAGATCATAGTAACAGGAGGGGTTTTGGATGAGTTAAAGGTGAGATAAATGATAGAGAATTTAGTAGGGTTGTTTGGGAGTTCATGGTAGTAAACTGAGGTTTGGGTGATGTTGAAGAGGTGGGAAGAGCTTAGGCAAGGCTATTTAGTAGATGAAAGTAGTCAAATGGATTTGGGATGAGGCAGAGTGGGAATGGAAGATAGATTGATAGAGACATTACATATGATAATGAGTAGGCAAAGTAGAGCTTACAAGTGAGTTAAACATATAATATGTTTTATGTATAATTTATATATATATATATATATATCCATTTTTGATCGTTATTTTTATTAAATGTATTTCTTTTTTATTATTATTAATATAGATATATATATTTAGATTAATTTAGAATTTGAATTTTATTTATAGATTTTATTTTATTATTATTTAATTTTTCTCTAGTATAGTAGGACTAGAGTAATAAATAAATAAATATGTAATTACATAGTAAGGGAATTTGGGCCAGATGTAGCAAACAGTTTGCGATTTGCAAACGGCGAAAATCGCCATTTGCGAGTCGCAAACGTGTGTTTGCTATGCAGAAATGCATTTTGCGAGTCGGAACTGACTCGCAAAATGCATTTCAGAGTCGCAAATAGGAAGGGGGGGTTCCCTTCCTATTTGCGAGTCGCAGTGGTATGCAACTCCATTTCGCAGTTACCATCCACTTGAAGTGGATGGTAACCCACTCGCAAATGGGAAGGGGTCCCCATGGGACCCCTTCCCCTTTGTGACTGGACCTCAAATTATTTTTTCAGAGCAGGTAGTGGTCCAAGGGTCCAAGGGACCACTACCTGCCCTGAAAAAATCCGAAACAAAAGGTTTCGTTTTTTTTTTCTAAGTGCAGCTCGTTTTCCTTTAAGGAAACGGGCTACACTTTGAAAAAAAAAAACTGCTTTATTTAAAAGCAGTCACGGACATGGAGGTCTGATGACTACAGCAGGCCTCCATACCTGTGAGTGCCCATAGTCGCTATGGGGCCGCAATTTGCACCCACCTCATTAATATTAATGAGGTGGGTCTTTGCGACCCCATAGCGACTCGCAGACGGTGTCTGAGACACCGTTCTGCATAGCAAATTGAGAGTTGCAATTTGCAAGTCTCTCGGACTCGCAAATTGCAAGTCGCAATTTGCCAACTTCCTACATTTGGCCCTATATGTCCAAGGAGTATAATAATGGGTATAATATGAGAAGAAAAGTAGTATTGTATAAACACAGACTTTCAAGATTTGTAATATTTAAAGTTAATCAATAAGTGTACTTTTCTAACATTTATTTATCTTTACTCAATTTTTGAATAGCCAAATACCTATGAAGATAAACATTTGATCAGTGTGATATAAAATGAGAGCGGGGATTCTTAAGTATCTAATATAACAACTTATCTAGGAGCTATGCAATGACCTATGAACATGGTTAGCATAGAATAACACACATATATATATATACACACACACACACACACACACACACATACATACACACATGAATACACACACATATACACACATATGTACATACATATACATATTTAAACCGTGAGTAAATATACATTAGTTAATTAGTTAAACAGGTTTAAAGAGTATGTGTGTAGTTCATTGTTATGACATAAAAGCGATTCATATTTTCTAAAGAACTATATATAACTAGGATATAGATATAATCAGATAAAAAATATTTATCAACACAGGCATATGCAGTCCATAGCTATTTGAATATGGTGGTTATGAAGGAAAAAGCCAACTCTTGAGTAGTCTTCTGAAGACAAGATAGTTTTCTGTGGATCTTATAGTTGGAGGTAATGAATTCCATAGTTTGGCTGCTTGAACAGAGAAGGATGTACCACCTATAGTCTTTTTCTTGTATGGTGGTGTTCTAAGGTGGGGTGCCAATCTTGAGCGGAGGTTTCTTTGTTGAATGTATTTGTCATTTTGTTTCTGATAAAAAGCAGTCCTGTTCCATGTGTAGCTTTGAAGGTGACACAAAGCAGCTTGAAGGTGCATCTTCTGACAATGGGTAAACAGTCTAGTGCTCTCAAGGCAGGGGAGATGTGGGCTTCTGGCTTTACATGTAATAGTAGCCTGGCTGCCTGGTTCTCAATACGTTGTAGTTTTTTCAAAATAGATAGAGATGATCCATGGTAGCGGCCATTGCCAAAATCCAGTTTGGATAGTACAAGCGAAATAATAGCCTGCACCATGTGTGGAAATCCGAGGTGAGGGAAGATGCGTCGTAGAGTCTTCAAGGTGATGAAGCTTATTCGTGACAATTTGTCCACTTGGGCATTCATTGTTAAATTGGAGTCCATGGTGATTCCAAGGTTTTTAACTTCCTTGGATAATTGAGGAGGTGGTCCGAGATCAACAGGCCAAGCGCACAGTGGGTCATAATTTTTCCCAGTCATCACATATGAGTATTTCTGTTTTGGAGGCATTTAGTTTGAGATGGCTCCAAGTCATCCACTGATCAACGGCTCTGAGGCAACTGAAGATTACTGAGTTTTCAATGTTTGTGGGGCATTCTAATTTAAGTATTATTTGTGTGTCATCTACATAGTTGTAGCATGTGCGATGAAAATCATTGATCAGTTCTGGTAATGACATCATGTAGATGTTGAAAAGCAAAGGTGAGATGATTGATCCTTTGGGGACCTCTGCTATTGTGAGGTAGGGTTTGGATGAGAAGGGGGGAGAATAGATGATATTAGTTATTTTTTTAAGGTAGGATGTAATCCAGTCGAGAGCAGCCCCTTCTATGCCGGCTTCGTGGAGTCTTTGAATTAGGGTATCATAGTCAACCATATCAAAGACAGCCAAGAGGTCCAAGAGAAGTAGTGCAGCAACTCCCTATTGTGGTCGACTGTGTTTTTAAGATCATCCCAGATTGCTATGAGTGCCGATTCAGTGCCTCTTCCTGGGCAGAATCCAGTTTGGTAGTCTGAAAGTATAGAATTGTCTTCAATGAATTGTGGCATCTGGGTGAATGCTGCTCTTTCTATCAGTTTGCCCAGGAAAGATCCTTTTGTGATTGGTCTGTAGTTGTTGGGGTCTTGCAGGTCTAGGTTTGTTTTCTTTAATAAAGGTTGTATGTATACCTTATTCAGGTCTACAGGAAAAGTTTCTGTAGTTAAAGAGTTGTTGATAATTCTTCTTACAGGTGTGGCAGCAACAGTAGATAAAAGAATGTTCTTGAATATGTGTGGTGGGTAAGGGTCGGAAGGGCAACCGCAACATGCATCAGTCAACACATCCAATGCACATCACCCACACTTAGGGCCCTATGTACCACTAGAGCAATGGTGGAGCAATGCCCACTATGCATTTAGAGGGCAGTATCAAGCCACTTTTTGTCTTAATGCTGTCTTGTAAATGTCGCACCTTCACACACATCACTTGGGGCATATTTACATGCTCCTTGTGCTGTCTTAGCACTGCCTTAGTGTTATGTCTACGGTGCTGAGGTGGCATTAAGGTGGCCATTCACTTGTGTCATGTAACAAAGTAGCAATATGCATGCATTGTGCCACTTTGCAAACTCCTGCACCATATCATGGCTGCATCAGGCATAGTGTATGCAGAGAGGGCATACCCACTAAGGGATACCTGAAAATTTTTGTAAAATTCAAAAGATCTCACTGTGCATTTTTTCCCCTCAGTTCAAATGCCTGCTCAGGGGAGGCATAAAAGCGATGCCCCTATCATAATCTATGGGTCTCCCAGATCTTTGCTGCACTAGCATCACATTTGTTTGACACTAGTCCAGCAAAGCACAATAACATTGTCAAACAATCTGACTCTGTTGTGGTAATAACAACCATATTGCACCAGGTAGTAAATACTATACAACCATGGTGTTATTAGGAGGGACAAGTGGGACACATGAAAACAGGCTCATTGGAATCAATGAACCACTTCCTAATAATATGGCCCTCAGTGTGGAAGATGAATTCAATGGGTGTTTCTGTCGGTGTTCCATCCACACAGCCCCACATTTAAGGAAAAATGGTAACCTAATGTAGCATCTAAAACATTAATGCCACCCTAAGGTTGGCATTATGATAGTGCAACCAGGAGAAATACTTTCACAAAAGTAATTTCCATCTTCCTATGTTTGATGCATTCTGCAGCACACATAGGAAGATTAAATATCCATCATTGATTGGTCATGTGCTGGCAGGGACTTCTTCCTGCACATAATCAGTTACAGTCATAACACAGTACACCATAGTACAATGGTGGCCATGTTGCAGCTTGGCACCTGACTCTGTGCTACTGTAGGGGCTGAGAACAGAACTGCATCGTATCTGGTGGATATGGCACATTTCTGGCCCTTCGGGGTGGTGCAGGGTGGCACAGCAACACATCTCCTGCCCTGTCCTGTGCCACAGGGCCTATTAAATCAGCCACAGACACTGCAATAGATCTTAGGCCACTATGCCAACTTTGCATGATGTCTACACATACACATGCATGTCTGCCAGGAAATATGGATAAGAGCTCTGTGAGCTGAGGAAGTGTACCATGTCCACGGAGGGCTTGACATGCAACACACAGGACACAAAACCTATCTCACGGCATACCTACCACAAACTAGGAGGAAGCTCACACAACATGGCTCATTGACAGGTCCCTAGTTATTGGACACATGTATAAGCATCTGCAACATAACACACATCCTGCATGGGTGAACTGTCATGTCATGCAAATTACACCATCACCAAGCCCCTAAATCTGTATCCTTGACTGGAAGGTTCATCATTACATACAACTACTATCATGCATGCAAAAAGGAAACCACACAAGGCCAGATGGAAGTCTGTATATTTACTTCACAAACAAATATGCCAGCTGATACAAAACACAAGGCCAAGTCTGATGCTGTCTGTCCTCTTCCATTCCAGTTGACCAAGGTTATTGTATCGAGCCCTGGGTGATGACACCCTATATAAATCCACAGAGTGACGGCAAGAATGCCTACAATGTGATGCTAGTCCACACCAGGAACCTAGTAGAGCATACTTTTGCCATCCTCAAATCAAGATTCCGATGCCTTGATGTCTCAGGGGGAAACTGCTGTACTCACCTCCACGTGTGTGTAAGATGATTGTTGTATGTGCAGTTTGCACAACATTTGTGTGCGGAGTAATGTCCCCTGGGAGGAACAGGTGGGGCACCTGAGGGGGAAGGATGAGGATAATGATGCCCCACCTCAGGTTGGGGAAGGACAATGTAGAATGGCTGGGGCATGCAGGTGTGCACACATTGTTGACAATTTCTTCTCTTGAATTTTGCACTGAAAATTTCACTTTCAATTAACTAGTAATAAATCACTTAATCATAAAATATCTTGGAGTATCTGTCACATTCAAATGCATCAGCAAATCATTCACATTTAGGAAAGCAAGACTAGGCTAAAACAGTTGGAAAACAAGTAGGAACATACTCTGGAACACCATACAACTACACACAAAACAATGAGAATCGAATGTGTGGGTGTAATGTTTGTATTGGCAGTGTAACATATAAGTCACATTGAAACATATACATCACACAGGTCTGTTGGGTTGAAATTTGCTGGCAGCCACAGTGTTACTCCTTGTAAGGAATGTTATCAAGATGTCAGTCCCTGATAGGACAAGAGCAGTCAGGGCCCACAACAGTAGGTCAGCATCAGCTATGTGACCATGCAATTTCTTCATGTCCCAATTACAGGTGAAAATATCTTCATTGACACCCTCATGCAT
The DNA here is from genome assembly GCF_031143425.1 of Pleurodeles waltl. NCBI lineage: Eukaryota > Metazoa > Chordata > Amphibia > Caudata > Salamandridae > Pleurodeles > Pleurodeles waltl. The sequence goes on along the minus strand of NC_090449.1, from coordinate 386,428,413 downwards.
GACAAATAGTGTTTAACATACAGAGGACACAGCACCAGTATGTCTCGACCTGTCCCACTCATCTCCCATGTATGTCAAAAAATGACATTGCATCTCTCATTCCCCTGCTAAAATCCTTCTGTCAATCTTGACACAGACATATTTACATGTGCATGTGTGTACTATAGCTGTCATGAGTACACACACAGTTCATTCACACTCATTGTGCATCTGACAAAGGGTGTTGGCAGCAGCTATGTGTGGGTGCCCATGTTAAACACACACATTGAAGAACAGATGAGACACTCCTGTAATGAACTGGCACAGCCACTTTGTGGAGTTGACTCACAGACTACATAAGTTCTGCCGCAGGAGTCCAGAGATGTGTGCATGTCATTCACCCATTTTACATACAATGGTTGAGTAACAGTTGATATTGCTTGCCCTGTTGCAAACTCAAGGTTCATTGGCAAATATTGCATGGACAAGATACAGTGACATTCATGACAGTGAGGATAGGGAAGTTCAGGAGCAAATACCAATTGTGCAAACAGTGCCAGCAATGTGGCAGTTGAGGCCTACAGTACACTATCTGGCTTCTACGGGTGGGAATTTCTATACAACTCCAATATATCCATCAACAATGCAGCATTGTATATGTAGGCTACTTAACATCCAAGTCACACTGTCAGCAATCACCTAGTAGATAATAGGGCAGGGAGTGTAGATGCACATTTGGCAACCTGCACTTCAGTGTGCACTGATGTGTAGCCTGCTATCCCTGTCTGATTGCAACTCTGTCATGCATAGTGTGTGCTAGAAAATAATTCTGAGCAAAACTATGCGGTGAGGAGCTGTACTGTCAAAGTTTACCTTTAGAAAACATTGTCAGAATATGCTACCTCAATGTCTCCCCTAGGTGCACCAGGCTCGGTGTGGCCCAACATTGTGAGCATTGACTAATGCTAAGTTCATCATAGCAAATATGTATTGGTAAAACACCTCCTAATGCTTGCAAACAGTAATGATGTACCTACAGAGGGTAACATGACTGTCACTGACATGAACGAAGATATCATACTGAAAGTGCACTATGACTCATGATTGGATCATAAAGATTATTACAATGGTAACCCAGACATACCACTGTAGTATGCAGAACAAATCCAAATGAAGAGCACAAACCAACCACATGCATGGCATGACAAACACATCCATGACACGTCTGTCCTAGCACACCAACACTTGCCTGCACGGGAAACTGTAAGTTATCCATGTTGCATGACAGGCTGCTGTCTGCTCCTTTCGACACACATTAGAATGTCACACAAATGCCCTGTCATAGGGGTGGGTTATCTGGCCACAATCTAGAGAAATTCCAATGCTTCCAAGGAAGTACATTTAGCAAGGGTATCATGTGAGTGAACGTGTCAAACACATGGGTTATCTATCCTAAGCTGTGTGGTTACACAAACTGCAGAAATGTCCCATCTATTTAGTCAAATCCCAAGACTGCATGTACCCCCACATATGTACACTTACAGGACACTTATTGTACACATGGGAAGACAGGAAGATATGAAGTAGTGAGCTCCTGTCAAGCAAGTGGCTCGTCAATTAGATCACCACACTTGCTATTATCATACAACTTAAAAAACACCACCCCTTGTGTGACAGCCTGATGTCTGTACATTGGGACTAAGCACATATTGTCTGACATGTGCGCAGTCCTATATGTGGGTCTATAGGCCACATTCCATGGCCAGTCCATGGCAACCCTGGGTGTCAAATGATCAATGGTCTAAGGTGACTTACTCATAGGGGCATATTCACAAGAAACTGAAGAATTGGCTGTGATGAGCAAGTTTCATTGGATTGCCCTGCAATCCCCTAACAACACCATTGTAGCGCTGTGTTCACAATACAATACTCCATGGCTCTCTCGGACAACTGTGCAAAAAAAATGGGTGCAGTTGTGGCGCTTTGCTGGACTGTCATTCAAAACGGTTGCATTAGGCCATGAAAGCTCAGTAAGACGCATAGGACATAGCACTAGCTTCAGTTTAATGCCTGCCGGGTGCAGGATTTGAAAAATGATGCAAGAATGGTGCAAGGTCATCTTGTAACTTCCCCAGTGCAATAGCTATTGTGCCTCCCTGCGCAGGTATGCCCATCTTGCACACATCATACCTTGCGCTGGCACGGTGTGTCGTAATGGGTTTACAAAGTGACGCAATGCCAGCATTGTGCCATTTTGTACATATATGGCACATGGTGAGGGCCTGTTTAGTGCCACCGTAGTGTAAAATTGTATGACACTACAAAAGCACAAAGGTGTGCAAGGGCCTTTTAAATGTGTCTCATTGTTGGCACATAAGGCCACCCTATGAAGTTGCCATTGATCTGACTCATGGGAAATGTGGGCCATGTATTGTCTGCTGCATGTAAGGCATGTACCATCAACATGTATACTTACAAGACATACCTTAAACATGTGGAAAGAGAGCAGGATATTGATCTGAAATATCCACAGGTTACACAACAGTGCACGACTGATCACATGTAAAAAATAATTTTCCCTACGACACCATACATTTTAGTATTTTTGACATGCCTTGCGTAAAATAATTAGTCCCATTGCCGCTATGTGTGTTTTTTGATGGCATTGCGACTACCAAAAATGACACATACCATGCAATGCGTTGGAAATGTCTATTGTCATGTTGCCATGCGGCATTAAAAACATGCACAGGCGCATAGCTTAAAAAAAACGATTCATTGTCAAAAATGTCATGTGTGCCAAATGTCATGTGGTGTCATATGTTCAGTATAAGTAGAGATGAGTTAAATTAGTTTTAAACATAAATTAGGCTAAGATAGTGTACTATAGGTTAGTTTAGGTAGTGTGAATGCCCTCCAGGAATGCATTAGTCTGTTGCATCTGGGCTGCCAGCCCCTGGATGGCATTCACAATGGTTGATTGCCCTACAGAGATGGATCTCAGGAGGTCAATAGCCTCCTCACTCAGGGCAGCTGGGCTAACTGGGGCAGGGCTTGATGTGCCTGGAGTGAAGGAGATGCCTACCCTTCTGGGTGAGTGGGCACAGGCAACTCGCTGAGGGGCTGCTGGGAGGGTAGTGCTGCTACGGGGAGTTGCGGCTGTACCTGTAGCTGGGGTGGTCAAAGAGGTGTCCTCCACCACCAGGGAGCTTCATCGGAGGAGGTATCTGTGTCTGAACTGTCCCCTCCAGTCTCTGCCGTGTTGCCCCCCTCACTCTCTGTCCCACTGGTGCCCTCACCATCAGTGGACTCTGCCTCCTGGGTCGTGTGGGATGCAGCTCCCTCCATCCCCGGTGCCTCTGCTCCTCCGCCACATGATGCTAATGTACATAAGGAGAGGGTGACAAAACAAAAAGGGGGGTATATAGCCAAAGGATACACTTGGTCAATGGCTGCAGCAACACCATCGTTGGCGTACACAGCACACTCACACACAGGGTACAGGCCTACGCACTATGCATTGCATTACCAGTGATATTGCTAGCCACCAAGGCATGGGGAGGGGCACACACCGGCAAATCCAGCACACCTGGGACCCATGCAGCCTTGAACGGTAGTGGATGCCTACCAGCTAGGTAGTAGGATTATCCCATCTGGACCCTTGGCACCAGGGGACCTATGTCGCAATGTCAGGCCTGGCCTAGGGGCACCCACTGACACACATCCCCCACCCGGATACCACTACCATGCATAGGTTGTAATCATGGGCACTGTACCCCTTGTGGCTGCTGTGATGCCCTCAAGTGCCCAGCCTGCTCGGGATAGACCACCGCCAGTATGCGGGCCATCAGCGGAGTCAGGGTTTGACGGGCACCCCTTCCTCGTTGGGAGGCCATCCCCAGCTGGGCTTCCGCGGTCTTCAATGCCCAGCATCTCAGGTCCTCCCACCGATTTCGACAGTGGGTGCTCCGTCTGCCATAGACTCCCAGGGTCCGCACGTCCTTGGCAATGAAACACAGTATACCTTCTTTTTGATGGGCAGTGACCTGCAGAGGCAATACATACAGGAAAATGGAATTAGTCAAACAGTCCTGTATGTTACACTTATGGCCCACCATCCCCTTCACATCACCATTTACACACATATGGCCCAGCACAAAACCTGTACGCCACTCAGGGGACATCCACCCATCCCCCTTACACGAGGCCTTCACACACACCGCTCCATGCATTCATGCCACATGCATCGTGCCCACAGTGTACTCACCTGTTGGTCTGGAGGCCCATACAGCAGTCCATACTGGGGTAGGACCTCATCCACCAGTCTCTCCAACACCGCCGAAGTGAAGGCAGGGGCCCTTTTCCCAGTCACACGGGCCATGGTATGTTCCAGACACAGGTCACAGCAGCACATGCACTGTAGGTTCTCTCCTGTTGAAGGTCAGGTAGCAAGTGAGGAATCAGATAGAAAATGTCAGTCATGTTTGCGGCGGTGCATACCGTAACCGCCAGCTTATATCACCATTGGCCACTGTAACCCATAGGGCCCAATGTTAATCAATGAGGAGTTGCACGGTGGTTCCCGACCGCCTCCCCCAGCGGCGCACAAAGTCAACTGAATGATATCACTTCCACCTGTCCCGCCACACAGGACAGGCGAACGCCATTTCACGGGGGGGCAGGCCCTGGTAAATTACTGCGTCACTGTTTAATTTGGGCATACAGGACAATTCTCACTGATCCAATACAATTTGTCAGCTTGCATCGTACTGTTGTTCACCCTTTGTTCAGTTTGTGACCGGCTCCTCACTCTTTTGTCCCTTAGATTGCAACCGCTGTGGATGAATAGTTGATGGAGACATACCCCTGTGTACAGACCCTGGTGGACCTGGCAACAATGGAGGACAGGCACATCATCCTCACCTATACCCTTGACAGGGCCACAATCACAGAGATGTGTGCCCAATTGGAGCCTGACCTGATATCTGCTATCGTCACCCCACAGAGACCCCCCCTCTTGTGCAAGTTCTATCAGTGCTCCATTTCCTGGCAACTGGTTCTTTCCAAGTGACAGTGAGCTTGACAGCAGGAATGTCACAGCCAATGTTCTCAATTGTGCTGACCAGAGTGTTGTCTGCCCTGATTAAACACATGTGCAGCTACATTGTATTTCCCCAGGTGGAAGATTTGGACACAATGAAAGCTGACTTCTATGCAAGGGGACATATCCCCAACATAATTGGGGCAATTGATGGAACACATATTGCTTTTGTACCCCCCGTCAAAAAGAACAGGTGTACGGAAATTGGAAATGTTTCCACTCAATGAATGACACACAAGTAAGACAGTGTTACTTCACATTTCATTGTCATTATTTTGTAATTCTTTGGCACTGGCATGCTGTTATTTCCCCCTCCTATGCCCACTTACTGTACCCTTTGGCAATTCATTTTCAGATCTTGGTGCCTCACTCTAGCTCCTGGTGTGATCACTGCAGCCAAATAAAGGTCTTTCATACGTGCTCATTTACTGTACAGTTGAATTGCAATGTTTGTACATGGTTAAACGTATACATACTTATAAAAATTTACATACTCCATACTTATTGAGGGGCAAGTGCAATGGGATGGGGTGAGGATGGAGGAAGTTCCAGGGTATAGTTCCAGTCTTTAGCACAGGTGCATTGTCCATGGGGACATAGGAAGTAGAGAAGTGGCAGTTCAAGGTGGACAGGGTGACAGAGTGGGACACAAGGGTGACAATCAAAAGAGTCTCCTTTCCTGGCAGAGGTCCTGCCAATACTCTCCGGCTTCTGTCTGGATCGCAGGGAACGTTCACGGGGTAGTTCTCCTTCTGCAGGTGTAGGGGTGCTGGTGGCTTGTGTGTCCTGTGGCGGGGCCTCCTGTACACAAGCGGCAGCGGAAGTGGAAGGCAGTTCAGATGTCTGGCTAGTGGCAGGGGCCCACTGTTGTGAGACTGCTTCCCTCTAAATATTGGCCATGTCTGCCAGCACTCCCGCTTTGGAGACCAGGGTGGTGTTGATGGCCTGCAGGTCCTCCCTGATCCCCTGGTACTATCCATCCTGCAGCTGCCTGTTCTCTTGCACATTGTCCAGGATCTGGCCCATCGTGTCCTGGGAATGTTGGTATGCTCCCAGGATCTCTGCAGGTGCCTCCTGGAGAGTTGGTTCCCAAGGCCTGTCCTCCCCCTGGCACACATCTGTCCTCCCAGTTTCCCTGTTGTCCTGTGCCTCTGTCCCCTGAACCGTTTGCCCACTGCCACTGACCCCAGGTTCCTGATTGTCATGGGTATGAGGTGTGCCCTGGGGTCCCTGTAGAGGTGGACACTGCTGATTGATGTGTCCTGGGAACAGAGGTGTGGATATGTTGGGTAGGTGCTGTAGTGGTGTTTCCAGGTGGGGGAGGCTCTGTGGTTGTCTGTGACTGGGCTTGGGTAACCGACTGTCCACAGATCCCTGATGGGCCAGGTAGGTCATCCAGACCTAGCCGACCAGAGTTGCTGTCATCACTGTGGGCCTCTTCAGGTGGGGGACTGGATATTGCTGGCACCTCCTCTCCGATGACATTGGCTGGGATACCTGTGGTCATGTAAATGCTGTGTTATTATTTCTGTGTCTGACATATTGTGCATCGGTGGCTTGACCTCTTTGGTTGTATTTGCCCTGGCACCTTCCACTTTTGTAAGTTGGTATGTAGTGGGTTAACTGATTCTGCTAGTGTGCATGCTTTAGTGATAGGTGTCCATGCAGGGCTGTGAGAAGTGTCCATGCATTGGTATGGCATGCAGGGCTTGGTATTGGGATGAGTGAGATGTGATGGTGGAGTGTGTGGGAGGTGGTGGAGTGATCGGAGTGAGGGTGAGGGTGGTGGTATGTGATGGCATGCAGGGTGGGTGATAGTAAATAGTTGACTTACCGGAGCCCAGTCCTCCTCCTACTCCGGCCAGGCCCTCAGGATGCATGATTGCCAAGACTTGCTCCTCCCATGCTGTTAGTTGTGGGGGAGGAGGTGGGGGTCCACTGCCAGTCCTCTCTACAGCAAGTTGGTGTCTTGCTGCAATGGAACGTACCTTCCCCCGTAGGTCGTGCCACCTTTTCCTGATGTCATCCCTAGTTCTTGGGTGCTATCCCACGTCATTGACCCTGACCACGATCCTCTGTCATAGCTCCATCTTCCTAGCTATCGATATCTGCTGCACCTGTGCTCCAAATACCTGTGGCTCTACCCTGCTGATTTCCTCCACCATGACCCTTAGCTCCTCCTCTGAGAATCGGGGATGTCTTTGTGGTGCCTTGTGTGTTGTGGGAGGTGTTTAGGTGAGGGTGCGTAAGGTAATGTGCTGGGGTGTGTGATGTGGGGTATGTGAGTGGTGTGGAGGTGTGAGTGGTGTGTGGCTCTTGTTGTGGTCTTGCTGTCTTTCTGGTGGCAATTGTTTGTAGTGGTAAAGGGTTGTGGGTAATGTGTGTGTGTGTTTGATAGTGGTATGGGTGTGGCATGTGTATGGGTGTCAGGTGTGTGTTGTTTGAATTGTCCAATGTGGTGTTGTTTTGTTTGTGTGTGTGTATTATGAGGGCAGCGGTATGTACCGCCAAATGTTTACCGCCATTGAATGTCCACCATGGTGATTCGTGGGTCATAATATGATGGGCGTTGTTCTGTTGGCATAACGGTGTGGGTTTTGATACCGCCAGTTTATCACTGACCTTTGGTGTGGTGGAATTGTGTATGTGGCTGAATAGTGACGGATTGGTGTGTGTGTGTCATAAGATGGTGACCAGATATCCGCTGCGGCAGAGGTATGTTGGCGGCAGTCAGCATGGCGGTAAGTGGGATTTACCGCCAATGTCATAATGAGGGCCTTCTTGTTTAATGTTACTGCATGTTTCCTTATTTTGTGCAGGTACTTTACCATCTTGAGAGGCTAGGGTGACTAAAATGGGTCTCTTTCTTGGTATATCCTCTGGACCCCCGCATAACACTGCCAGCCGAGACAGGGACAATCCATTCAGCCTTCTGCTCCTCTATAGGGGCATGGTCCACTGTTGAGGCATGTCACTGCTGGGTTGGTTCACTTATTTTGTATTACAGTTGGGGTTCTCCCTGTTACTTTGTTGGTGTTTATAATTATGTTACTGGACAGGCTGGTCTCAAATACGCGTCCTGTACCCGCAGGGAGTAAATGATTGTGTCCCTCTGCATGGAACTCAGGCTACTTCTTATAGCCACCCCACCAGGCTGCCCCGTTACCCCCCCTTTGCAGATCCAAAAATATCTCTTTATCATGCACCTCTCTGACTGCACACACTGCCCTTTTCATGGTTCCCAGTCGGGCCACACTAGGACTCACCCTCCTGGGCTGTCCTTGACCGTGGGGCCACTACCTATTGCTGGAGTCCATGGCTGTCTTCTTTATGTGGCTCCCTTGGCTCCCATCTTTGCTGGGACTGAATACTTTTGCTCCCCTGCCTACTTTATCATCTCCTCCTGAACTTTGGCATTAAATGGCCATGCATTGGCTTATACGGCCACTGGGTTTGACCAGGCCTCCCTGCCTTTGCCCTCTGTGTTTTCTGCAATCGCACAGACCCCACTTGTGCACTGCGGCCTAGCACATGCATACCCAGGGACATTTCAGGAAAGTCACAGAGGCTACTCCTCCGTTGTCCGTGACACCCTAATGTGATTTTCCACATCCGAAGGGCGGGCATGTCCTCTATCAACAGGAATGGCTGTCTGGCGATCTTCTTTCACCCACTCTGTACAATAGACAACTCTAAACCTGTCTCATGCTAAACCCTGTGACGACCTATTGTCGGCCACCAGTGATTCCTCAAGCTTACCCTGGAGAATAAGATATTTTCTAAAGAGAACCTTCCCCTCACTGCCAGTCCATATGAGTGCATGATCAGCAAGTGCAGACTTGGGCTGTGAAGTGCAATCCCTCATGGACATCATCATTTCCCCCCTCACATTTTACACTCAGTCTATCCAATCTTAGGCACAATTGTTTGTGCCCTTAGCTTCAGCTTCACCTATACATAGTCCATCCTATCTCATGCCCAGACGTTATGCATGGGACCTCCCACCCTACACACATACGCCAAGCTTGGGACCTGTGTATGTGGATAGATACACCCACTTGACTACTAGTGTTCCCTTTTGCCCCATCCGTCCTGTTATATGACACACATTGCTCTTCACACGTGGATTGCAAGTGTGTGCCCTCCTTCCCTTGCTTGAATGCTACCATAGAGGACTTTCACCTTTAGGGACCTCTGGCGTGCCAGCAGAACAAGTTTAGACCAGCAGTCAAATGTTTTTGGGACTCGTGTGAGGGCTTACCATCCCTACTCCAGGGTCATTTTTTTCCCTCCCGATCATTCTCTTTTCCTCCCCTCTTTCTTTTCTTCTTCTTCCTTTTCTTACTTCCTCAGCCACTTGCTGCATCGTCTCCCCTACACTCAACTTCAGTAGATGTCAGAACCCTCTCCACCCCTGTGACCGAGGGACCTCCAAACTTTTTATTTTTTGGTAGGCCTACCCCACTCTCTTTTCCAACCCCTCACCCACTGCCTCTTCGCTTGGGCATCCCTCATTGTCGTCACTGGTTCACACCCACCTACCACTAAGGGTATAGTCCCAAGGTCTTCCAACCATGTCCATGTGATCTTTGATATCTTGGAATGTTAATGGCCTCACCCACTACATTAAAAAGAAAAAGGTTACTTAGCTATTTGCAACCCTAGAAGGTAGACATAGCTCTTCTACAAGAAACCCACCTTCCTTCTTCTGAATCAGAAAAGCTATGATGTGACTGGGAAGGCAGGGTAGTCCGGGTAGTCCATAGCAGTTGCCGAACAACTTTGACCCCAAATTCAGGCTTGTCCCGGAAATGTAGCGTAACTATCCTCATAGGCAGATGCTTACCCCTCACCATCCTTAAAAGTTGGACGGATCCGAATCGCCGTTACGCACTTGCTAAACTAAAAATTGGTGACCATGTGCTCTGTTTATGCCCCAGTACAGACTAAACAGTTCTTCTTCATACAGTTCAATCGTCTCTTTACAGAAATTGGGGCTGTGCATTTTCTATTGGGAGGCGACTGGAATGTGGTGCGTGACCCAATAATAGATCGCACAGGTCATTTAGACTGTTGTAATGTAGCTGACAGGGCCCTAATGAAAGATATAATTCTGGATCATGGCTTGACGGATCATTAGTGTCTTGCACATCCAGTGGAGCGGGAATACACCTTTTTGTCTCCGGTACATGATACACATTCCCAACTCAACTACTTTCTGAGCGGAAATACACCGCTTTGTCTCTGGTACATGATACACATTCTAGGTATGCAGGCCTCAAACAATCAAAAAATTTTACTAGACCTGCCGTGTAGCTTGAATAATCTGCTCAAACTAACTGTAATGTACTTGACCCAGAAATGGGTCTCAAATTGTGCGATCCTGTGAGAAAATAGCCTCTTTTTCTTTCTTTCTTTCTAGCATGGTTACCCCAGTATTTGGCCTGTTTGTCAGTGTGTTTTAATTCTGTCACTGGGATCCTGCTATCCAGGACCCCAGTGCTCATGGCTTGTGGCCTACTTGTCAGTCTGTTTCACTGTTTTTGTCAGTATGCTTAGCTGTGTTAATGGAGTCCTAATAACCAGAACTCCAGTGCTTATGCTCTCGCTGGTTCCAAATTTGTACTTACATACTGGTAACCTAGCATTTCACTCCAAATTGGCATGCTGGACCCACCTTATAAGTCCCTAGTATATGGTACCTAGGTACCCATGGCTTTTGGGTTCTGGGGGATGATTATGGGCTGCAGCACTTCTTTTGCCACCCATAAGGAGCCCATACAAAGGCTACTACAGGACTGCCATTGCAACCTGTGTGAAATAGTGTATGCACTTTTTCACAACCATTTACACTGTACCAGGTCACTTTTATGTCACCTATATGTCAGGCCTTCAGACCCGGAAGGCTAGGTGCAAAGTACCTGTATGTGAGGGTACCCATGCACTGGTAGATTTGCCCCCACATTGTCAAGACCCATTTTCCCAGACCTCGTGAGTGCAGGGACGCCATTTTACGTGTGCACTGTATATAGGTCTATACCTATGCACAACTTCACAATGGTAACTCCGAATATGGCCATGTAAGGTGTCTAACAACTGGGAATTGTACCCCAGTACTGATTCCACGGTGGACCCCCAGTCCTGCCATACCACCCTGTGGAGGTTTTCTAGGCAGTCCCAGCTGCTGCCACCTCACAGACAGGCTTATGCCCTTCTAGGGCTTGAGCAGCTCAATTCCTGGACGGCAGAACAATGCATTTGCTTAGGAGGGTTGTGTTACACCCTCTCCCTTTGGAAACAGGTGCTACAGGCATGGGAGGGGTATCCTCCCAGAGCCTCTGGAAAAGCTTTGAAGGGCACAGATGGTGCCCTCCTTGCATAATCCAGTCTACACCGATTCAGGGACCCCCAGTCCCTGCTCTGCTGTTAAACTTGACAAGGGAAATGGGAGTAACCACTCCCCTGTCTATCACCACCCCAGCGGTGATGCTGAGAGCTCCTCCAGAGTGTCCCTGGGTTTTGCCATCTTGGATTCCAAGGTGGTGGGGCCCTGTGGAAGCATCTGAGTGGCCAGTTGTAGGAAAGTACCATCTTGCCTGGCATGTTACCCCCATATTTCACTGTATATATGTTGTTTTAGTTGTATGTGTCACTGGGACCCTGCCAGCCAGGGCCCCAGTGCTCATAAGTGTGCCCTGTATGTGTTACCTGTGTTATGACTAACTGTCTCACTGAGGCTCTGCTAATCAGAACCTCAGTGGTTATGCTCTCTCATTTCTTTCAAATTGTCACTAACAGGCTAGTGACCAATTTTACCAATTTACATTGGCATACTGGAACACCCTTATAAATCTCTAGTATATGGTACTGAGGTACCCAGGGTATTGGGGTTCCAGGAGATCCATATGGGCTGCAGCATTTCTTTTGCCACCCATAGGGAGCTCTGACAATTCTTACACAGGCCTGCCACTGCAGCCTGAGTGAAATAACGTCCACGTTATTTCACAGCCATTTTACACTGCACTTAAGTAACTTATAAGTCACCTATATGACTAACCTTTACCTGGTAAAGGTTGGGTGCTAAGTTACTTAGTGTGTGGGCACCCTGGCACTAGCCAAGTTGCCCCCACATTGTTCAGGGCCAATTGCCCGGACTTTGTGAGTGCGGGGACACCATTACATGCGTGCACTACATATAGGTCACTACCTATGTGTAGCTTCACGATGGTAACTCCGAATATGGCCATGTAACATGTCTAAGATCATGGAATTGCCCCCTCTATGCCATCCTGGCATTGTTGGTACAATCCCATGGTCCCACGGGTCTGTAGCACAGACCCGGGTACTGCCAAACTGCCTTTTTAGGGGTTTCACTGCAGCCTGCTGCTGCTGCCAACCCCTCAGACAGGTTTCTGCCCTCCTGGGGTCCAGCCAGGCTTGGCCCAGGAAGGCAGAACAAAGGACTTCCTCAGAGAGAGGTTGTTACACCCTCTCCCTTTGGAAAATGGTGTGAAGGCAGTGGAGGAGTAGCCTCCCCCAGCCTCTGGAAATGCTTTCATGGGCACACATGGTGCCCATTTCTGCATAAGCCAGTCTACACCGTTTCAGGGACCCCTCAGCCCTTCTCTGGCGTGAAACTGGACAAAGGAAAGGGGAGTGACCACTCCCCTGACCTGCACCTCCCCTTGGAGGTGACCAGAGCTCCTCCAGTGTGCTCCAGACCTCTGCCATCTTGGAAAAAGAGGTGCTGCTGGCACACTGGGTGTCTCTGAGTGGCCAGTGCCAGCAGGTGACGTCAGAGACTCCTTCTGATAGGCTCCTTCAGGTGTTGCTAGCCTATCCTCTCTCCTAGGTAGCCAAACCCTCTTTTCTGGCTATTTAGGGTCTCTGCTTTGGGGAATTCCTTAGATAACGAATGCAAGAGTTCATCAGAGTTCCTCTGCATCTCTCTCTTCACCTTCTGCAAAGGAATCGACTGCTGACCGCGCTGGAAGCCTGCAAAACTGCAACAAAGTACTGAAGACGACTACTGCAACTCTGTAACGCTGATCCTGCCGCCTTCTCGACTGTTTTCCTGGTGGTGCATGCTGTGGGGGTAGTCTGCCTCCTCTCTGCACTAGAATCTCCGAAGAAATCTCCTGTGGGTCGATGGAATCTTCCCCCTGCTACCGCAGGCACCAAAGAACTGCATCACCAGTCTCCTGGGTCTCCTCTCAGCATGACGAGCGAGGTCCCTTGAATCCAGCAACTCTGTCCAAGTGACTCCCACAGTCCAGTGACTCTCCAGTCCAAGTTTGGTGGAGGTAAGTCCTTGCCTCCCCATGCCAGACTGCATTGCTGGGAACCGCGTCTTTTGCAGCTACTCCGGCCTCTGTGCACTTCCGGAATAAATCCTTTGTGCATAGCCAAGCCTGGGTCCACGGCACTCTAACCTGCATTGCACAACCTCCTGAGTTGTCCTCCGGTGACGTGGGACTCCTTTGTGTAACTCTGGGTGAGCACCATTTCACTCCTCTTTGTAGTGCCTCTTCTGGCACCTCTGCGGCTGCTGTCTGCTTCTGAGAGGGCTCCTTGTCCTGCTGTGCGCCCTCTCTGTCCCCTGACACACAGATTCCTGAGTGGTTCTCTGGCGGCATGCAAATCCTTTGGGTTGCTCTGCATGGGCCTCCATTTGCACCTCCTTTGTCTCCATGTTGTGGGACTCCTGTGTGTGCTGTCTGGTCTTCTGAGGTCTCTCTGAGTTGCTGAGAGCCCCCTATGTCTCCCCATCCTAGGTAGAGGCCACCATGTCTCTCCTGGTTCCGGGCTGCACCATTTTCTGCTAACCGCGAGCTGTGCATGTGCCAAGGCTTGTTGGCAGAATCCAGCAATGCAAGCCAGACTGCATCATCCATCTGGCGTGGGACATCTTCTACACCCACCAGGAACCTGCATCTCTCTTCTTTGGTGTAATACTGACTTTGGGGGTCATTACGACCCCGGTGGTCAAGGACCGCCGGGGCCGGGGATGCGTGAGCACCGCCAACAGGCTGGCGGTGCCCCGCAGGGCATTCTGACCGCGGCGGTTTGGCAGCGGTCAGACAAGGAAAACCGGCGGTCTCCCGCCGGTTTTCCGCTGCCCTGGGAATCCCCCATGGCGGCGCAGCTTGCTGCGCCACCATGGGGGATTCCGACCCCCTCACCGACCGCCAGGAACAGGATGGCGGTGAGGGGTGTCGTGGGGCCCCTGGGGGCCCCTGGGGGCCCCTGCAGTGCCCATGCCAATGGCATGGGCACTGCAGGGGCCCCCGTAAGAGGGCCCCACTTTGTATTTCAGTGTCTGCTGTGCAGACACTGAAATACGCGACGGGTGCCACTGCACCCGTCGCACATACCCACTCCGCCGGCTCTATTCGGAGCCGGCTTCCTCGTGGGGAGGGGTTTCCCGCTGGGCTGGCGGGCGGCCCTCTGGCGGTCGCCCGCCAGCCCAGCGGGAAAGCCAGAATGGCCTCTGTGGTCTTTCGACCGCGGAGCGGCCAATAGGCGGCTCCCTCCAGGCGGGCGGCTCCCGCCCCCCACCGGGCTCAGAATGAGCCCTTTTGTCTTCTCACCCGTGGTTCTTCTTTTGCACCTACATCCGGGTTAGCAGGGGCTCCTGTTCTCCTTGGACTCTTCAGTGCTTCTTGGACTTGGTCCCCTTCATCCACAGGTCTTTAGGTCCAGGAATCCATTGTCGGTGTCTTGCAGACTCTTCTGGTTCTTGTATTATCTTCTATCACAACTTCTAGCGTGTTTTAGGAAACATGCTGTGTTTCACTCCTGCTTTCCTGGGCTCTGGGGTGGGGTATTTTACTTACCTTTAGAGTTTCCTTACACTCCCAGTGACCCTATACACACTACACTTGCCTAAGTGGGAAACCAACTTTCGCATTCCACTATTTTAGTAAATGGTTTTTGTTCCCCCTAAGCGTTTTGCAACCTATTGTGATTTTCACTGTTTGCACTATTTTATGACTATTCACTTACCTGTTTTTGGTTGCTATTGTATATGTTGTGTAATTTACTTACCTCCTATGGGCGTATAGCCTCCAAAGTATTTTTGGCATTGTGTCACTAAAATAAAGTACCTTTATTTTTGGTAACACTGAGTATTGTCTTTCATGTGTGTGAGTACTGTGTGACTACAGTGGTATTGCAAGAGCTTTGCATGTCTGCATGTCTCCTAGTTCAGCCTTGGCTGCTCTGCCTACAGCTACCTCTAGACAACCTGGCTTCTGGCTTCTAGACTGACTACATTTCACTAATAAGGGATATCTGGACCTGATATAAGGTGTAAGTACCATAGGTACCCATTACAAACCAGGTCCACCTCCTACAGATCCTAGGCAAATATAGTTTTTTACAATCACCTTTTTTTCATTCTCAGTTTATGAGTGCACCTTCAAATATGTGAGTTCAGTATTTCTGCTGTAAAAAAAATCCTCTTTTGTTTGATTAAATACACTAAACGTTTGGCCCATGTATAATAAATCTAGCCCACATATAGGGCATACATTATCCAAGCATGACTTGCTTCATAGTTTACTAATAGCTTTGCCATTAGGGCAGGGGTGTTTCTCAGTTTATGTTTAAACACTCTATTTTAATAAATACTTTACTAAAGCATGATGTGGTAATGCACTGTCATTTACAGACAATAAATTGCCAAGAAATGTCCAAATACCATCCCACTAACTTGCAGCTTTACTATAAAACTATATAGTGTATTAAAATTAATCTGTGAAAATTGTGTTTCAGAAAACATTTATCGTTTGCACATCACCAAGTAAAGAGTTCTGACTTTTTTTTCATTCTATTAAAATATCTTTCACAGCTACTGAAATATATTTTGAAGTGTTTGTAAAGTTGACTTACTTATATAAATGTTGTGTTTTGGGAAAAACCAAAAGCCTGACATTTCACATCGGTCAGACAGTTCACCTTACAAAACCCTGGAACTCTGCAGTCACAAGAAAAAGTATTTGCATTGCTAGAAGGCAAACTGACTTTTGACCTCTGTCCCCATCTAATGAAAGCCAAACTATTAGCCCACCATTCTTGTGATGGACTAGACTTACCCTCGGCAGAGATGTATATGCTTTCGCTGCACATGCTCCTAATTGGCCAATATGCTTCCCAGGACGAAAGACTCACCAAAATGGGTGCAAACGGAACAGGCCTTGTTAGACTGCCGGAGGGAGACGAGCCCCTCTATAGGGATAGGACGTCTGGAACGTGTCCCTGCAATCCCATGGTGCAAGCCAGGATACATTCTTGGAAACTATTTGGTGTTGATGCTTTCCTCCATGAACATGCCCCACTATGGGGTAACTCAAAGCTGAGAATAGGAGGGAAGATGCTCGACTGGATTATGGGATGGACAGCTGGCATCACACACATAGGACAGGTCCTGACAGATGGAGACCTGAAGCCCTTTACAACACTACAAGAGGAATTCAATCTCCCTGCCGAGCAAGCTTGGAGATATACTCAACTCGAACACTGCCTCGCTGGTAGCCTGGAACCAGGTCCCTGCCACCCTCACCGTTTCCCTCCTATCTTTGAACATGGGGGCACTATTGTGTCATGATGTCCGGCATACAAGCCCTCAAGATCCGATATCTTTATTCTATACCCCCTTCTCCATAACCTCCACACCTCCTGGCAGTTAAATCTCCAAATGGAATTTGATCAGGAAGATTGGTAGATATAATAGAAGCCTGCGACCGAGGAGTGAAGGAAGCCCGGATGAAGTTCTGCCTCTTTAAAATTCTCCACAGCTGGTATTGGACACCTGTTAAATAGAAGATGGCAGGCCTCCTGCCTCGTGCACAATGTTGCCGCTGTTCCTACACCCACTGAGATCTCCTCCATATCCTATGTGATTGCCCATCAATTACCACTTACTGGGACGAGGTGGGTCGCACACAGTGAGAAACACTACCACTGCAGAACACGCTGCTGCATTCGTTATTATTCCTCCATGAGTTTACAGTATCCCCAGAACTGACGCGCCCCCAAAAGCATCTCCTTCACATTCCACTTGTCATGGCCACACTCTTCATCCTTCGACATTGGAGATCTACTATACTCCCCTCGCATGGAGAATGGCTGTTGGCAATGAATCAAACAGTATCATATGATGTCATTTCCAATCTGCAGGACCAGACAGATATATTCTCTCACACTCGGGCAATCTCCTCCAGGCTGAGGTTGATCCCCAGTGAAACACTGCTTCTTGCATTAATAGCTACTTCTTCCTTGTCTTCATCTGCTGCCCTCTCCTCCTCTACCCTGCTACCTCCTCCTAGTTTTACCTGCCCCTTTTTCCCCCACATCGGTCAAGCTACAACCCATCTGAGTTATCCCACTGATCCCTCCTCCTCGTGGTTTTAACCGCTACCCTCCACTCATCAGTCATCTTCATCTCCATTAACACTATTCCTGTCCTTTTCTTTCCCTGCCCCAAGCTCTATTCTTCCCTTTCCCTCATCTTTGTTACCAAGACACTACTTCTCCTCCCCCATCCCAATTTTATACACCTATGGCACCAGGGCCCTGTATTATTTACAGTAGAACCCCGTGTAGGAGGCTGGCCTAGTTTGTACTGGGTACCTTGAATACCTACAACTTATACCAGGTTCATTTATCCCTTATTAGTGAAGTAGCAGTGTTCTAGCAGCTTAGTCTGATAGAGGTAGCTATAGCAGAGCAGCTTGGGCTGAACTAGGAGACATGCAAAGCTCATGCAATACCACTTATAGTTACACAACACTTATACACAAGTAAGGACAATACTCATTGTTACCAGAAATAAAGGTATTTATTTGGGTGACACAGTCCCAAACATATCTTAGAGACAATACTCCTTCTGGAGGTAAGTATTATACACAATATATGCACTAGACGCCAAAATTAGACAAGTAAATAGTAATAGAACACTGCAAACAGTAGGAAATCCTATATAATGCAAAGTGAGAAAATAGGTCTAGGGGCAACACAAACCATATACTAAAAAAGTTGAATGTGAATCACGAATTCCCTCCTTGATAAGTGTAGTGTGTGCAGAATTGTTGGGAGAGTAAGAATACAGTAACGGTAAGTAAATTACTCCACCCCAGAGCCCAGAAAAGCAGGAGTAAAGTACTGCAAGCTTCCTTAGGACACACTACACCTCGTTTTGGGGATTTTGCAGCAGCCAACCAAGTCTGCAGAGAACAACTGCTGAATTATTGGACCTGAAGACCTGCAAAGGAAGGGGACCAAGTCCAGAAGTTGAAAGAAGTTCCAGAAAGGACAGGAGCCCCTGCCAACAAAGGAGAGGGTGCAAAAGAAGAGTCCCCAGTTAGTTGAAGACTGCAGAAATGCATCCTAGGAAGATGCCAGTGGGTTTCTGCCAGACGCGAAAGATGTCACATGGTGTGAAGATCGTTGCAGACGAGATTTCATGTTCGAAGGTGCCAACAAGTCTTGGCTATGGCAAAAGTGTGTTTTTCATCAAAATGGCGCTGGATGGACCCAGGTGGGACCTGGGGGCCTCACCTCTGTGTGAGGAGGAAGAGGAGGCTCTCAGCACTTCAGAGAGCCCTCAGGATGCCAGCCAGCACCCCCAGAAGCTGCGGATCCGGGTTCAAAGGAGGTGCCAAAAACATGCAGCACAACAAAAGAAGGTCTCACTCCGCTGGAATACAACTAAGCGAGTCGAGCATCACATGGTGGATTGCTGACGACCTTGGCCCAGCTGTGCACCAAGGAATTTTGCAAAGAGTGCACAGAGGCCTCAGGAGATGAAGAAGACACAGTACACAGGAGTACCATTGTTCTCAGGGAAGGCAAGTTCTTACCTCCTCCAAATTGCGCCAGCAGGACCTCAGGACAGTCTGTGTCAATCATGTCCACCCTCTGTGTCCTTAGGAGCACACACGTTGCCATGAGAGGAGTCCCAGTGTACCAACCATCACCTTGGAAGGTGCCTAATTAGAGCAGAGGAGTGACTCTGTCACTCCACGGGATATTTCATCGATCCTTCTGGTGCAGGATGAAGACATGGAGTCCCTAGAGCATGCACACCATGGAAACTGTCGCAGTTGCTGTCTTGGAGCTGAGGTTGCTGAAGAAAAGTGTCTCTTGTAGACACTTTGTTGCAGTTACAGCGTTTCTTGGAGCAGGCTGTGGTTGATCCGAGGTCAGAAGAGTCTGAAGTTGTTCTTCTGAAGAGGATTTCTGAAGGAAACTTGCAAGCAGAATCTGAAGAGAACCCACAGGAGAGACCCTAAATAGCCCCCTGAGAGGGGGATTGGCTACCTTATCAGCTAATGACCTATCAGGAGGGGGATCTGATGTCACTTGCTGGCACTGACCACTCAGAGCCCTTCAGAGTGCCTCCACACCATGCAACGCAAGATGGCTGAAGTCTGGGACACACTTGAGGAGCTCTGGGCACCACCCCTGGGGTGGTGATGGACAGGGGAGTGGTCACTCCCCTTTCCTTTGTCCAGTTTCCCGCCAGAGCATGGGAGAAGGGGTCCCTGAACTGGTGTAGACTGGTTTATGCAAGGAGGGCACCATCTGTGCCCTTCAATGCATTTTCAGAGGCTACCCCTCCCCAGCCTGTAACACTTATTGCAAAAGGGAGAGGGTGTAACACCCTGCTCTCAGAGGAAATGCTTTGTTCTGCCTTCCCGGGAATGGGCTGTCCAGACCTCAGGAGGGCAGAACCCTGTCTGTGAGGTAGCAGCAGCTGTAGCTGCAGTGCAAGCCTCAGAGAGCTGGTTTGGCAGTACTCGTGGTCCATGGTGGAGCCCCAGGATGCATGGAATTGGCTCCCCAATACCAGATTCGGAATGGGGGACAATTCCATGATCTTAGACATGTTACATGGCCATATTCGGAGTTACTATTGTGAAGCTACACATAGGTATTGACCTATATGTAGTGCACGCGTGTAATGGTGTGCCCGCACTCACAAAGTCCGGGGAAATGGCCCTGAACAATGTGGGGGCACCTTTGCTAGTGCAAGGGTGCTCTCACACTTAGTAACTTTGCACCTAACCTTCAGCAAGTGAAGGTTAGACGTATAGGTGACTTATAAGTTACTTAAGTGCAGTGAAAATGGCTGTGAAATAACGTGTGCGTTATTTCACGCAGGCTGCAATGGCAGTCCTGTGCAAGGGTTTGTCTGAGCTCCCTATGGGTGGCAAAAGAAATGTTGCAGCCCATATGGATCTCCTGGAACCCCAATGCCCTGGGTACCTAGGTACCATATACTAGGGACTTATAAGGGGGGGTCCAGTATGCCAATTGAAATTGGTAAATGAAGTCACTGGCCTACAGTGACAAATTTAAAAGTGGAGAGAGCAAAAGCACTGAGGTTCTGATTAGCAGAGCCTCAGTGAAACAGTTAGGCACTACTGACAACACACACATTAGACCACAAACTATGAGCACTGGGGTCCTGGCTAGCAGCATCCCAGTGAGACAGGCAAAACATACTGACATATAGGTTGTTATATATGAGCCTGGGGTCCTGGCTAGCAGGATTTCAGTGACACAGTAAAAACATACTGACACACGCTCACAAATAGGCCAAAAGTGGGGGTAACCATGCTAGAAAGAGGCTATATTCTCACACCCCACTATCTGCGGTCTTCCATATTGTCCTCCCATCTTCTATACTATTACTATCTCTTCTACAAATTACATACTATAGATTTGAAACTCACCAGCACAACCGCAAGCAGTGCCAGGACAAGGTTACTCATCCCTAGTGCCTTCTTGGGATAACATGACTTGCCCACCTGCCCCTTTTTCCACTATACATGCCTTATACCATCACCACAGTTTTGATGACTTATCTGGTTTACTGTTGCAGCACAGTGCCTTAGACCCCCACTACCCTGAACCAGTTTGAGCTGGCAGGGTACACACCTTCTAGACGCTTGGGCTTTCCTGCCTAATCTAGGAATTGCATTATCCCTGTCTCCGTCTATGACCCTTCTCACACTAGCCTAGCTCCTCTGAGTTCCCACGCTGGGAAGGAGTAGCTTGCTTTTTTATTGCACAGAGGGTCAGGTGCTCTTTTGTACACCAAAGTACCATGTATGAGTTAGAAATGGTATCTCTCGTTGGCAGTCAGTTTTTACTCTGTCCAAGCAGGGACCCTCACTGTTGTCAGGGTAAGGGAGATACACACTTAGATACCCACTGCTCGCCACCTTGGTACCTTGGCACAAGCAGTCAGGCTTATATCAGAGGCAATGTGTTAAGCATTTGTACCAACACATATAGTAATACAGTGAAAACACCACAAAAGTGACACAACACCAGTTTAGAAAAATAGCCAATTTTTATCTAAACCAAACAAGAGTTGTTCCAAACAATCTTACGGCAATGGTGCCAATCATGGAGTCACACGACCCACAGGTACAGTACCTTGTAAAAATGAGGAAACAAACTGGTGCACAGAGTCAGGTATTGAGGTGTCGCTGGATCCAGTGCAGAGTCAGTTCCGGTGCTGCAGAGCAAAGGAGCAGAGGCGTCGGGTCCTTGCTGTGGAACTGAGGAGATGAGGCGGCGTCTGTGCACAGCGTCGGTTCCTTACACTTCCGGCGAGGTCGATATCCGGCGGTCAAGATGTGGTGCGGCGACCTCAGGGGGTCGCAGCCATGAGGCTATAGGTGATGCAGTGGAATTGGGTGTCATGGATGTCGATGACATGGCACTTCGGGACTCTCAGCATTGTGGACTTCAGTGAGGCTGCGCCGGCATCGGGCCTGTGGGGTCAGTTGGGGTTGTCACACTCCAGCAGGGACCATGGCTTCAGTTGCATGAGATTCTGCAGTAGCGTCAGTCTGGGCATCATCCGAAGTCGGTGCACTTGGTTTTTCAACAGCTTCTCCTTTCAAGGGCCCTGGGACTTGATTAGGAACCACTTGGCAGGGCAGGAGTCTCAACAAGAGAGTCCAGTTGCTGGCAGAGGAAGTATCTGATGGCTCTGCAACTTCAGAACAGGGGGCAAACTCACTACAAGCCCTTGGAGAAACTTTAGAAGCAGGATACACAGCAACGTCCAGTCTTTGTCCTCTCTAAGGCAGAAGCAACAACTGCAGGATAATCCAGCAAAGCACACACAGCAAATGGGCAGTACTCCTTCTCCAGCTCTTCTCCTTGGTTGAGACTGCTCTTGATCCAGAAGTGTTCTATAAATCTGGGGTTTTGAATCCTCTCATTATACTCCTTTCTGCCTTTGAAGTAGGCTACCTTCAAAGGAAGATCTCTGTTGTTCACAAGATCCTGCCCTGCAGAGGCCTGGCCCCATACACACACCAGGGGGTTAGAGATAGCATTGTGTGAGGACAGGCACAGCCCTCTTAGGTATAAATGTCAGCTCCTCCCTCCCCACTCTAGCCCATGAGACCCATCAGGCTATGCAGGCTATATCCGAAATCCCTTTGTTTCACTCTCTAGAAGGAATTCACAAACAGCCCAACTGTAAGTGTGACCCAGATGTGGATTCCACAGGCAGGCAAAGGGGGTTGGAGATTTCATTGTGCGAGGACAGGTAAAGCCCTTTTAGGTATAAATGTCAACTCCTGCCTCCCCACTCTAGCTCAGGAGACTCATCAGGATATGCAGGCTACTTCCCAGCTCCCTTTGTGTCACTGAACAGAGGGAATTCACAATCAGCATTATTGTGTACTGTTCCAGGGTGGTATTCCACCGTAAAGTCCATTCTCTCCCTGTAGGGAGATGGACCACCTCAACAGTTCTGGGTTCTCCCCCCTCATCTGTATTAACCATATGATGGCTGTGGTCTGTCTTAACCCAGAAGTGCATCTCATACAAGCAGGGCCTCAGCTTATTCAGTGCTCAGACCACAACAAAAGCTTCTCGCTCAAATGCACTCCACCTCCATTCCCAGGAAAGTAATCTCCTATTAGTGAAGGCTACAGGCTGGTCTAGGCCATCTTCACTTAGTTGTGCTAGAACGGCCCCCACACCATATTCTGAAGTGTCAGTCTGCACAACAAATTTGTTGGAGAAGTCGGGTGCCTTCAGCACAGGGGCTGTGCACATGGCTGCCTTCAGGGCATCAAAAGCGGCCTGGCAATCCTCAGTCCAGATCACTTTTTTGGGCTGCTTTTTGGAGGTCAACTCTGACAAGGGGCAACAATGGTGCCATACCCCTTTCCAAACCTCCTGTAATAACCATTAAGACCTAGAAAGGCTATCACCTCTGTCTGGGTATTGTGGGGGCTCCCAAGCTAGAATGTCAATGTTTGGTTGCAGGGGGGGCCACGTGGCCACTCCCCACCTGGTGATCCAGGTAAGCCACAGAACCCTGCCATATTTGGCACTTACTGGCCTTAACAGTGAGGCCTGCCTTCTGCAGAGTCTTCAGCACTTCACAGAGGTGTCACAGGAGTTCTTCCCAGCTGGGGCTGAGCACTGCAATGTCATCCAGGTAGGCAGATATGAAATCCTCCAGCCCAACCAACACTTGATTGACCAACCTCTGAAAGGCGGCAGGAGAATTTTTCATCAAAAAGGGCATAACCCTGGACTGGTAATGCCCTTCTGGGGTGGAAAGTGCTAACCCCTCCTTTCCCCCACCAGTTAAGGCAATCTGCCAGTTCCCAGACATTAAGTCAAACATGCTGAGAAACCTGGCAGCTCCCAACTGATCTATGAGCTCATCAGCTCTCGGGATGGGGTGCACATCAGTCTTAGTGATGGTGTTGAGTCCATGGTAGTGCACACAGAACCTCAGTTCTGGGGTGGCATCGGGAGCAGCAGCCTTTGGGACCAAGACCACTGGGCTGGCCCAAGGACTGCTGGAGAACTCAATTACCCCTAACACCAACATCTTCGAAATTTCATCCTTGATGCTGGCCCTGACCTTGACAGTCACCCTATAAACTTGTGCTTCACAGGTGGACTGTCCCCAGTGTCCACATCATGGGTACATAAATGAGTGACCCCTTTGGTCAAGGAAAACAAGGAGGCAAACTGTCCTAGCAACTGGCGACAGTACCTCTGTTGCTCTGGGGTCAGTGTTGGGGAGAGGTTCACACCCTCCACAGACCCATCTTTCTCCTGAGCAGACAGGAGATCAGGAATGGGTTCATTATCCTCCTCCACCCCATTATCTATTGCCAAGAGCATAGTCAGTTCAGACAACTCAAAGTGAGGTTTGAGTAGGTGTATGAGGTTGACCTGGCTTATAGTGGGTACCTGATGATACTTACACCTTGTGCCAGGTCCAGTTATCCCTTATTAGTAGATTAGTAGTGTTCTAGCAGCTTAGGCTGATAGAGGTAGCTATAGCAGAGCAGCTTAGGCTGAACTAGGAGACATGCAAAGCTCCTACTATACCACTTATATCATATAGGTACTATATCATAAGAAATACAATATTCAGGGTTACTAAAAATAAAGGTACTTTATTTAAGTGACAATGTGCCAAAAATATCTCAGAGGATATACTCCATTAGGAGGTAAGTAAAATACACAAAATATACACACAAACCAAAATCAGGTAAGTAAAACAGTCAGAAAGTAGTGCAAACGATGTAGAATACAATAGGATATAATAGGCCTAGGGGCAACACAACCCATATACTAGGAAAGTGGAATGCAAACCCGGAATGGACCCCTAGGCTAGTGTAGTGTGTAGGGGGTCACTGGGAGTGTATCCAAGATACCCCAACCCAAGACCCTGAAAAGTAGGAATAAAGTGCTACTACTTCCCCAGAAACACACTAAACCTGTGATAGAGGATTCTGCAAAGACCACAACAGACTGCAAAGCACTAAAGACGGATTCCTGGACCTGAGGACCTGCAAAGGAAGGGGACCAAGTCCAAGAGTCATGAAAGTGTCCGGGGGGGTAGGAGCCAACTAAACCCCGGATGAAGGTGCAAAATGGCTGCCTCTGGATGGAAGAAGCTCAAGATTCTGCAACAACGAAAGGCGCTAGGAACTTCTCCTTTGTGCAGAAGATGTCCCACGGAGCGCTAGAGGCAGCAGAGTTGTTTTCTTGGAGAAAGACCACAAACAAACCTTGCTAGCTGCAAGGTCACAGTTGAAGAAAAAGGGTGCTGCCTGGGCCCAGGAAGGACCATGATGTCGCCACTTGGGAGAGGAGACAGAGGGGGCCCTCAGCGACACAGAGAGATGACACGCAAGAAGGCAGAACCCACAGAAGTCCTTGAACAAGGGTTCAAGAAGACTGACTATGGCAGTCATCTCAAAACTACAAAAGAGGGTCCCACGAAGCCGGAGATCAACTCAGCGAGTTGAGCAATGAAGGACGGAGAGCTGGGGACCTGGAATAGGCTGCGCTTTAAGGATTCCTTGCAAAAGTGCACAGAAGCCCTAACCACTGCAGTTCATGTGTTGCACAGGATTACTGTCTGGAGAAGGGAGGCAAGGACTTACCTCCTCCAAATGTGGACAGTTGGACCACTGGACAGTCTAGGTTACTTCGGTCCACCACCTGTGTTCCAGGGGCCACGCTCGTCAGGATGAGAGGGGTCCCAGAGTACCAGTGACACTGAAGTTTGGTGCCTGCTGGAACAGGGGGAAGATTCCGTCATCCCACTGGAGATTTCTTCGTGGTTTCCAGTGCAGGATGAAGGCGGGCAGCCCCGAAAGCATGCACCACCAGGAAACAGTCGTAAAAGCCAGCAGGATTAGCCACAACAATGTCGCTGGTATTCTTCTTGGTACTTTGTTGCAGTTTTGCAGGCATCCTGGAGCAGTCAGCGGTCGATCCTTGGCAGAAGTCGAAGAGAGAGGTGCAGAGGAACTCTGGTGAACTTTTGCAAGTCGCTATCTGAGGAAAAGCCCACAGGAGAGACCCTAAATAGCCCTCAGAGGAGGATTGGACACCCAGTGAGGTAAGCACCTATCAGGAGGGGTCTCTGACGTCACCTGCTGGCCCCTCAAAGGCCACCATTGTGCCCTCACATCTCTGGATTTAAGATGGTAGAGGTCTGGGACACACTGGAGGAGCTCTGGGCACCACCCCTGGGGTGGTGATGGACAGGGGAGTGGTCACTCCCTTTCCTTTGTCCAGTTTCGCGCCAGAGCAGGGACTGGGCGTTCCCTGAACCGGTGTAGACTGGCTTATGCAAGGAGGGCACCATCTGTGCCCTTCAAAGCATTTCCAGAGGCTGGGGGAGGCTACTCCTCTCCAGCCCTTAACACCTATTTCCAAAGGGAGAGGAAATTATTTGTTCTGCCTTACTGGGACTCGGCTGCCCATACTCCAACAGGCAGAACCCTGTCTGTGGGGTGGCAGCAGCAGTAGCTGCAGCGAAAACCCCAGAGAGCTGGCTTGGCAGTATGTGGGGTCGATAGTGGAGTCCTGGGGATGCATGGAATTGGCACACCAATACCAGATTTGGCATGGGGGGACAATTGCATAATCTTAGACAGGTTACATGGCCATATTCAGAGTTACCATTGTGAAGCTACATATAAGTATTGACCTACATGTAGCGCACACGTGTAATGGTGTCCCCATACTCACAAAGTCCGGGGAAATTGCCCTGAGCTATGTGGGGGCACCTTTGCTAGTGCAAGGGTGCCCTCACACTTAGTAACTTTGCACCTAACCTTCACTAAGTGAGGGTTAGACATATAGGTGACTTATAAGTTACTTAAGTGCAGTGTAAAATGGCTGTGAAAAAACGTGTGCGTTATCTCACTCAGGCTGCAGTGGCAGTCGTATGTAAGATTTGTCTGAGCTCCCTGTGGGTGGCAAAAGAAATGCTGCAGCCCATAGGGATCTCCTGGAACCCCAATACCCTGGGTACCTAGGTACCATATACTAGGGAATTATAAGGGTGTGCCAAATTGAATTGGTGAAAATGGTCACTAGCCTATAGTGACAATTTTAAAGACAGAGAGAGCATAAGCACTGAGGTTCTGGTTAGCAGAGCCTCATTGACACAGTTAGTCACTATACAGGTACACACATTCAGGCCACAAACCATGAGCTCTGGGGTCCTGGCTAGTAGGATCCCAGTGAGACAGGCAAAAACAAACTGACATACATGTAAAAATGGGGGTAACATGCCAGGCAAGATGGTACTTTCCTACAGTAGGTTCACATGCAGGACCCTCAAAGGCCCCCTGTGAGTCTGCAAGTTCACCAGATAGGTAACATCACTCTTGCGCTCCATCACCTTAAAAGGCCCACTCCACTTGTCTAGGAGAGCACAAGGCTCCACTGGGGCTATGACCCACACTTTCTGACCAGGTTGAAACTCGACCAAAGTGGCATTCTGGTCATACCAGCATTTCATGTCCTCCTAGTTTGCTTCTAGGGTCTCCTGAGCGAGTTTCCTGAAGCGCGAAGTCTGGTTTCTGAAGGCCAGTAGTTAGCTAAACACATCCTAGGGGGTGCTTACTGGAGGTCTTCCCAAGGCCTCCTTTACTTCATTTAGGTAGATATGAAGTTGGTACCCTGTCAGATACAACATCTGTAGGAAAATAGCTCCCTGTTGCAATTACCCCCCACTTTTTTCCTGTCATTGATGCTGACTTGACTGAGAAGTATGCTGGGACCTTACTAACCAGGCCCTAGCATCAGTGTTCTTTCACTAAAATTGTACCATTGTTTCGTCAACTGGCACACCCCTGGCACACAGATAAGTCCCTTGTAAAAGGTACCAGTGGTACCAAGGGCTCTGTGACCAGGGAAGGTCCCTAAGGGCGGCAGCATGTGTTGTGCCACTCTAAGAGACCCCTCACTTAGCACAGGCACACTGCCATTGCAGATTGTGTGTGTTGGTGGGGAGAAAAAGGTAAAGTCGACATGGCATCCCCCTCAGGATGCCATACCCACAAACTACTGCCTGTGGCGTAGGTAATTCACCCCTCTAGCAGGCCTTATATAGCCCTAAGACAGGGTGCATTATACCACAGGTGAGGACATAGCTGCATGAGCAATATGCCCCTACAGTGTCTGAGTCCATTCATAGATATTTGAAGTACAGTGTGGCCATATTAAGCATATGGTCTGGGAGTTTGTCAAAAACGAACTCCACAGCTCCATAATGGCTACACTGAATACCGGGAAGCTTGGTATCAAACTTCTCAGAATAATAAAGCTACACTGATGCCAGTGTTGGATTTATTACAAAATGCACACAGAGGGCATTTTAGAAGCTGCCCCCTGTAATTTACCCAATCCTTCAGTGCAGGTCTGACTGGTCAGTGCCAGCCTGCCACTGAGACGAGTTTCTGCCCCCCTGGGGTGAGAGCCTTTGTGCTCTCGAAGGACAGAAACAAAGCCTTCACTGGGTGGAGGTGCCTCATACCTCCCCCTGCAGGAACTGTAACACCTGGCGGTGAGCCTCAAAGGCTCATGCCTTTTTTTATTACAGCACCCCAGGGAATCCCAGCTACTGGAGATGCTGCCCCTCTGGACACAGCCCCCACTTTTCTGGGGGCAAGTCCAGAGGAGAAAATGAGAAAAAGAAGGAGGAGTCACCCACCAGTCAGGACAGCCCCTAAGGTGCCCTGAGCTGAGGTGACCCCTCCCTTTAGAAATCCTCCATCTTGGTTTTGGAGGATTCCCCCAATAGGATTAGGGATTTGGCCCCCTCCCCACAGGGAGGAGGCACAAAGAGGGTATAGCCACCCTCCAGGACAGTAGCCAGTGGCTACTGTCCCCAGATCTAAACACCCCCCTAAATTTAGTATTTAGGGGCACCCAAGAACCCTGGAAATCATATTCCTGCAACCTGAACCAAGAAAAAGGACTGCTGAGCTGAAAGCCCTGCAGAGACAACGGAAATGACAACTGCTTTGGCTCCAGCCCTACCGGCCTGTCTCCTGACTCGAAGAAAACTGCAACAGCAACGCATCCGACAGGGACCAGCGACCTCTGAAGCCTCAGAGGACTGCCCTGAACCAAAGGACCAAGAAACACCTGTGAGCAGCGGCCCTGCTCAACAACAGAAACAACTTTTGCAACTTTCTTGCAACTTCTAAAGATTTTACTCTTCCCGCCAGAAGCGTGAGACTTCACCCTCTGCACCCGACTCCCCCGGCTCGAGCTCCAGAGAACCAACACCACAGGGTGGACTCCTAGGTGACTGTGACCTTGTCAGTAGCCTGATATGACCCCCCTGGACACCCACTGCGACTCATGCAGAAAGAATCCAGAGGCTCGCCCTGAACGCGACTACCTGTAACAAGGAACCCGATACCTGGACCAAGCACTGCACCCGCAGCCCCCAGGACCAGAAGGAACCAAACCTCAGTACAGGAGTGGCCACCATGTAACCCTCTATCTTGCCCAGTCGGTGGTTGGTCCGAGAAGCCCCCCTGTGCCCTGCCTGCACCGCTAGAGTGACCCCTGGGTCCCTCCATTGTTTCTAATACAAAATCTGACGCCTGCTTTGCACACTGTACCACTGAGGGTGTGTTTTGTGTGCCTACTTGTGTCCCCCCCCAGTGCTCTACAAAACCCCACTGGTCTGCCCTCCGAGGACGCGGGTACCGGAGCACCCCTGTTCTTCATAGGCACCTATGTGTTTTGGGCTCCTCTTTGACCTCTGCACCTGACCAGCCCTGTGCTGCTGGTGTGGTAACTTTGGGGTTGCCTTGAACCCCCAACAGTGGGCTGCCTATGCCCAGTAACTTAGACTTATAAGTGTCTTACTTACCTGAAAAAACTAACCATTACTTACCTCCGCCAGGAACTGTTGATTTTTGCACTGTGTCCACTTTCAAAATAGTCATTTTTACTAAAACTGTGGGGCATATGTATGCTACCGTGCAAAAATCCTGCACGGCTGGGAGGCGGAGTCAGAAAATGGCGCACAGCCCGATTTGCGTAAAAAAATAATGCCTGTGGCAGGGCAGGCGTTAAAATGGGTCAAACACACCAGTACTTAAGGAAAACACACAGAAGCAACAGCAGAGCTCCAAAAGGAAGACATGGAGGTGCTTTTCATCCAGCATGCATGAAGACGCAGAGCACAGGACCAACAACAGCAGCTTCTACAATGCCAGCAGGGACCCCAAACGCAACGCAGAAGGCAGGAGAGGATATTCCGCACCATGACAACCTTTCTGGGACTCCGGCAACAAGACATCATCCAGAAGTACAGACTCAACTGGCAAGCCATTCAGTAGCTGCTGCGCAACATTGAGCCACAGTTGGCTCCCAGCTTGCAGACACCCCACACCATTCCACCAGTAACCAAGCTGCTAGCTGTACTCCACATGTTGGCAAGTGGCTCCTTTCAAACTACTGGTGCCCTGGTTGCCGGGATCTCACAGCCCTCATTCTCTGCCTTCCTACCCAAGGTATTGGATGCCATCATCTCCCTCACACCTCACCACATCAGCTTCCCCAACACACAGCAGAAGCAGCAGGAGACCAAACAGGGCTTCTACCAAATCAAAGGCTTCCCACACGTGCTTGGTGCCATTGACTGCACACATGTACGCCTTGTGCCACCTGCTGCAACTGAACATCTATACCGCAACAGGAAGCACACACACTCCATCAATGTGCAGGCCATTGTCGATCACCGGGGATTGATCACCAACATCGTGGCAAAGTATCCTGAGAGTTTACATGATTCATTCATATTCCGCCACTGCACCATCAATCAACACTTCCAGGATGGATGATATGGCAATAGCCTACTTGTTGGTAAGTACAGAGACCTACTTATATACACACTGCACAATAACCCTCTAGGACAAACAACACATACACCACAACATTGACACGTGGCCAGGAACACATTGAGGTTGTGACGCCGCTAGGCATGTTTGATATCCTCACCCAATGGGATACACACCTAGGGACAAATGACAGATCCAAATAACAACAGATGCCACTCAAACAACACAATGACATGGCCTCAACTGGAAGTACAACTTGGAAGATTCATCTTTCAATATCACATCAATAACAGTCAATCACACACCGTTCCAAGCAATAAGTACTGTGTAAGCGGTGTGTGTAATGTGTTTTGCTGCAGGTCAAACACCATGACATACATAGCATGATGATGACTACAATGAAGGTGACATGGAATCATTGAGGCTGTACCAATATCTCACATCACTCCTGCTCTCACATTGCCCACTACCAATAAGCAAGTGGACTGTGCTAAGAACACATATTGATGTGACAATATTGCATATGGACCTTCTGACACTGTAAATGACTACCTCACAACCAAGTTAGCCAGCTGAACTAGAACATGTTCAGTAGCATATGTACACGTTTGAACCTGAGTCGACTTGGCAAGGACAGAGAAATAGGTCTGCAGAGAACTTGTCACACATGGGATATTTGTGCATAGTAAATTGTCAACACGTCAGTGCTAACAACATATGGAGATGTGTTGTACATTGTCACCTTAACAAATCTAAGGGCCTCACTGATGTTTAACTAATTCTATGGCATATGTTAAATTGGATGGGATGTCCAGGCCATATAGATGCAACCGTGTTACTACCACTGTGGAATTGATTCTGTGTATGGAAGCATCATGTCACCCCCAGTTAAGACACATGGACCCTCTTTCACATGACATAATGCAAGGGAGTACACAATGTATTGCAACTCTACAAAAAAAACGCTGACATCCGGTCAATCAGCCAAACACCAGTTTAGATAAGGAAACAACCCAATGCTGATGGTACATCCTAGAAGCCTAGGATTCCGCACAAGCACACTAACACAGATGAGTCACAGACAACACAAGAGACCAAGGCCCATATTTATACTTTTTGACGCTAAACTGCGCTAACGCAGTTTAGCGTCAAAAAGTTTTGCGCCGTCTAACGCCATTCTGAAGCGCCATGCGGGCGCCGTATTTATGGAATGGCGTTAGACGGCGCAATCAGACCGGCGCTGCCTGGTTTGCGTGGGAAAAAACCACGTAGACCAGACAGCGCCGGCGTAGGGGGAAAATGGCGCATGGGCGTCTTAAAATGGGGCAAGTCAGGTTACGTCGAAAAAATCGTCGTAACCCGACTTGCGCAATTTATTTTCGACGCCCATCCCCCATCAACATGACTCCTATCATTGTAAAGATAGGAGTCATGCCCCCTTGCCCAATGGCCATGCCCAGGGGACTTCTGTCCCCTGGGCATGGTCATTGGGCATAGTGGCATGTAGGGGGGCACAAATCAGGCCCCCCTATGCCAAAAAATATTATTAAAAAAAAAAAAAAAAAAACTTACCTGAACTTACCTGAATGTCCCTGGGGTGGGTCCCTCCAGCCTTGGGTGTCCTCCTGGGGTGGGCAAGGGTGGCAGGGGGGGTCCCTGGGGGCAGGGGAGGGCACTCTGGGCTCATTTTGAGCCCACTTGTCCCTTAACGCCATGCCTGACCCAGGCGTTAAAAAGCGGCGCAAATGCGCCGTTTTTAGCCACGCCCACTCCCGGGCGTCACTTTTGCCCGGGAGTATAAATACCACGTAAAGGCCTGGGAGTCATTTTTTAGACGGGAACGCCTCCCTTGCATATCATTAACGCAAGGAAGGGGTTCACGCTAAAAAATGACGCACATTCCGGGAACTTTGGCGCTATTCGCCTCTAACGCCATAGTATAAATATGGCGTTAGTTGGCGTTAGTTTAGCGTCGAATTTGCGTCGAAAAAAACGACGCAAATTCGGCGCAAACGGAGTATAAATACGGCCCCAACTGTGATGCAAAGTGATAATCATGGTGCAAGCTACTTCAAAGTTTTCTCACTCATTTTCTCTGTCAGCTGATCAGGGGTATGGGATTCAGCCATGACCCCATTTGCAAACCCAAGCACTGCAGCAGAGCGTGCCTTTAATGAGGCACATCGGAGGACACGCACCATAGTCAAGAGGACCTTTAGCATCCTGAAGTCAAGATTCAAGGGCCTCAACATCACCGGAGGCAGCCTCCTATACTCACTTGAAATGGTGTGCAAAATCATTTTGACCTGTGCCATCCTTCACAACATATTTGTAAGGAGGAACATTCCCCTATATGAACCCGACCCACAAATGCCTGAAGAGGAGGACGAGGAGGATGCTGTCCATCAACATGATGGGGAATATCCAAACACAGCTGCAGGATTGCGTCGGCGACAACATATTGTCCAAAATTTCTTTTAACTGCACTCACCATTACCACTGTCTTACCATATGTCAATAAACACCTATTCTATTCACTATGTCATGGTCTGGTTAATCATTTTTGCATAACATTATCCCTAAGAATCATAATCAGAGTGTAGCCTTATGGAGCATTGCAGAAATACAGATTAGGATACAGAAAATCCACAT
Source organism: Pleurodeles waltl (assembly GCF_031143425.1). Classification (NCBI taxonomy): domain Eukaryota; kingdom Metazoa; phylum Chordata; class Amphibia; order Caudata; family Salamandridae; genus Pleurodeles; species Pleurodeles waltl. The sequence goes on along the minus strand of NC_090449.1, from coordinate 386,395,008 downwards.
CAAATTTGATGAGTATGAATGTACACCAACTTCACACACACTGTAAATGACATATATCCTGTCCATTTCACATTTGAAGGTCAATATCAGAGGAGCACAGCTATTTCACACCTACATGTTGGCAACATGGTTCATTGCAGCATATGGCACACAACTAAGACACCATCATTCAATATGGAAAAAAAATGCCTCAGACATGAGGCAGCGGATGTGCTATTGCATTGCTAACAAGAAAGTATGACCAGACCCTTGACATCAGTAAGTGTTAAATCAGCTATCTTTGCAAGGAGTATGTGTGAGAAGTATTCCATATAAGCAGCAAATAGATAGCACGAGTGCCCCAGGTATGACTAGCATTGCTCACAAAGACATCCCCTGCACATACCATCCCAGGTCATAAGTCCTTTCACTGCCATGTTCCCTGTCTCACCCCACTCTTCTTCAGAGTGCCCTGGAAATGGAATATTTGTACCCAGATAATCCCTCATCTACACACACCCAGACTCACATTCTGAATCCAGTGTGCTTCCCTCTTTAGTATGGTACGCTATAGTCATTGTTTTTCTGTCTGCATGGACTTCTGGTTGAATAATGCACTGCCTTGTAGTCTGTGGGACCTGTAATCACCTGTACATTGCTTCCCTTGTGAAGGGTTCTGTTGGCCCTTTGAACCTGATTCTCACCTACAGGACTACACCTGTGAGCACCTCCATGCAGACCAGCCATTGAACATGCACTGCCCTTGCAGCTGCCTGGAACAGCATAGAAACTGCCATTATATGTATAACACTGTTATGCATTGCCGTATAAATAACTTGTGTAACACAGGCCTTGGGTATTGTGTTATATTCCAACACACAGGACAAATACAGTTTTCATTTTCCACAGCTTTGACCAGTCTCAGTCTGCTCACTGTGTATTTACCTTGTTCATTTTTGTTCCTGATTGACCCTGAATCCTGTTAGCCTGACTGGTTCCGGTCCTTGCATCACCATAAAGGTTCCCTGTAGCTACATTTGTCTCATAGTTGCTGTCTATGTTGCTATCTATGCCCTCACTTTCCTCCTGGGGTATTGTGCATGTAGGTCTACAATGATTACTCAGATTCATTGTATAGCGTAATCAGTTTACTTATTGTATCATGGGGTGGAACTTGTCTTCAACTAGCCTAAGCATGGCCCATCCCTTGTCTGGGTTTCATGTATGCATGAGTGACAAATAGTGACAATGTACCATGGCTGTATACATGGATTGGGTATGGTGCCTCCAGCACAACCAACAACGTCAGATAATGTGCATAAAATGTCAACACATGTTTGTACCCAGATAGTCCACACAGTGATTCACATTGCCCCCAACATATTGATGGGGATTGCGTGGTGAATAGCTGTGAGAATAATCAGCACAGAGGCACTGATGTTCCCGGCTGCAGTGGGAATTTTAGAGGCCACCATGTGTACAAATGTTGTGAGGAAACCTGCTGATTTAAAATTCCTGATCCATTTACTTTGTGAGCACACCAAGGTTTCCCAGTTGTCAGCCGCATAACGTCTGCAGTGCCATTGCTGGACTATCCCCATGTGTGTTTTCAATTCCTTTTTGTGTTTCCTTCAATTCAGCTGTGAAGGATACTTTGTAAATGCAAGCAATGGCTCCACAGGCTCATGACTAGACCTGCACGTAACTGTGACAACATGGACCCCAATAATGACTTAGGCTACACATGGCCCCACACTCTTGAACTGGACACCTTTGTGCAATTAACCACTGCAAATATGTGTACATGTGCTGCTTGGTCTGCTGGTCCTCCATTGCCACAGGAGAAACATGGATCATTTATATGACTCAAACTGTGGCGTGACTTTGACATTTGTGTATTGGTTTTGGGACTCAGGGGCATATTTATACTCTGTTTGCACCGAATTAGTGTCATTTTTTTTTACTCTAATTCAGTGCAAAACTAACTCCATATTTATACTGTGGTGCTAGACCCCTCTAGCACCAAATTTATGGAGTTAAAGTCATTTTTTGAAAGTGGAGACCTACTTTGCCTTAATGAGATGCAAGGTAGGCGTTCCCGTGCAAAAAATGACTCTATGGCCTTAACGCCATATTTAGGGGCATATTTATACTCTGCGGCATATTTATACTCTGTTTGCACCGAATTAGTGTCATTTTTTTTAACTCTAATTCGGTGCAAAACTAACTCCATATTTATACTTTGGTGCTAGACCCATCTAGCACCAAGGCCCTGATTTAAACTTTTTTTGCACCGCATTAACGTCATTTTATGACACAAAAGTGGCGCAAACTTACAAAATATTGGCCCTTATTTATACTTTTTGCTGCAAAACTGCACTAACTCAGTTTTGCACCAAAAAGTTTAGCACCGGCTTGCACCATTTCTGTGCACCAGCCGGGCACCATATTTATGGAATGGTGCAAGCCGGTGCAAAGGGTAGGCTAGAGTTTTAAAAAATGACTTTAGTCGGGTGGGGCTGGCAGTATGGAAGAAGAGGGTTTAGCACCAAACAATGGCTTTAGGCAGGTTAGAGTAAAAAAAAATGACTCTAACCAGATTAGCGTCATTTTATGGTGCTAAACCTACCATGCCACATGACTCCTGCCTTAGAAAAGGCAGGAGTCATGCCCACCACCCCAGTGGCCAGCACAGAGGACAGGGTTCCCCTGGGCATGGCCATTGCACCCGGTGCCAGGGTAAAACGCACTTACCTGTACTTACCTGGAATGGGGTCCCCCATCCTCCCAGTCCCTCTAGTGTGGGTGGGGGTGCCCCTAGGGCCTAGGGAGGGCACCTCTGGGCTTATTCCATGGTGTTCCACCATGGAAATAGGGCCACAGGTCCCCTAACACCTGCCCTGACCCAGGTCTTAAAAAATGGGGCAAAGCAAGCTTTGCCCCATTTTTTGACCCCTCCTCCCTCCCTTGCACCATTTTTACATGGGAGTATAAATATGGTGTTAAGGCCATCGAGTCATTTTTTTGCACGGGAACGCCTACCTTGCATCTCATTAAGGCAAGGTAGGTTTCCACTTCCCAAAAATGACTTTAACTCCATAAATTTGGTGCTAGACGGGTCTAGCACCAAATTATAAATATGGAGTTAGTTTTGCACTGAATTAGAGTAAAAAAAAAATGACGCTAATTCAGTGCAAACAGAGTATAAATATGCCCCTTAGCGTCAAAAAATGATGTTAATCTGGTCAGAATCATTTATTTTGACTCAAAACTGCCTAACGTCATTTTTTTTTAAGCTAGCCTACCCTTTGCACCGGCTTGCACCATTCCATAAATATGGTGCCCAGCTGGTGCTAAAAAATGGTGCAAGCCGGTGCAAACCTTTTTGGGGCAAAACTGCCTTAGTGCAGTTTTGCACCAAAAAGTATAAATAAGGCCCTCAGTGTCACAAACATGGTACCCACAAAGCATTTTCCAATGTATACAAACAAGTGCCCAGGAAGTGGTATCCAACATTCCAGGACATCTAATGGCCTAGTCTTGAAACTTTGCCATGATCAACCATCTTCTATCTATCCTGTGCATGGTTTGTCATTGGTGATGCTTATGTCCCAAAAACCCTGGGATGTTCACACAGCATTTGTTTCTACGTGTATGACAAACACATTTCTTTTCTTATTTCTACACTGAATAGCATCTGATAGTTGGACACATTGACAACACATGCATACAAGCAGATTAGAGAAAACACGTCTTGTGATGTTCACACAGTGGGACAACTACATTAGTAAGAGCCAATTCACACACATTGACACATAAGCATTGAGTTACTGTATTGAGTTGCGTAGCCTTGCTATCCTCTATTGACGCAAAACATGCCCAAACTGGGTGATACCTATTTGTATTCCACACGTTTGGCCATCTATTGCATCAATGAAGAGTGCAAATCCAGTACAACAACTAGAGGATCATGTTCCGCAGTAGTATGATCTGTCACATGTGCCCATAACCGGAATGCACAATGTAGGTACAATCAGCCTATCTCTGTATTATCACACCTGTCATATACTATTAAAAATGAGAAATGACCCAAACCCAGTCAAAGACATAAATTTTGACGCATACGTATCAAAAAAGACACACATGCGTCAAAAAATGCTGTATACGCGTGGAAAAATGACGCTCACTGCCATGATACATCCATTGGCCTTGAGCGGTAATTACCACACTGTACCCCATGAAATTGGTAAACTATGTAAAATAATAGAAAATATGGATACAGGGTAATTTCTAAGCATGTGTGTAAAAAAAAAATTACGCACAGACTGTAAGCTTTGTAATATTTTGAAGCATAAGAATAAAAACGCACCACATTTGAGGCAGGAAGTGATGTAATAGGATTTCCTGTTTACAGAATTGGTACAGTGGGTGTACTTTCACTTTCACTTTGCAGTCTGTGATATTTCCTGACTGTGTGGCTGTGTTTTGACTTGTCTCTCTGTGCATTTTGTGAATTTGTCTCCTGTGTGGTCTTTAAATGGTCTTTTGGTGTTTCCTAAGTGACTGTGGTATCCTGTGTAAGTGTATTTTTGTCATTTCTGGTGTCCAAATTTGTCTTTGTACTGTTGGGAGTCTGTTGTGGGTAGTGTTAGTTTGGGGATAGTTGGGCTGTTTTAGTGTTCATTTTTTTCATTTCCCTCCCCTACTTTCCCTTCATTATCCTCTGTACCCCTTTATTTCATTTTTTTCAAGAATGTTGGGTAGGCCTCGTCTTGGTAGGATGGGAGAGGAGGAGCTGGGGGGATTTATTTGGCTGGTGTGACGCTACCTACCATTAATGATTGAAGCAGGTGGCCATGTGTTTCAGGGGTATCACACAGAGGCAAGGAGGCTCCGTTGGGCAAAGGTCCTGTACCATCTTCAAAGAATCTACAACACACCACGCAACGACCACCAGCTGAAACACGTTGGGCTGACCTGGTTGCCAGGGAGCAAGACCTGCTGGACCACCTGAGGATTGTGATTGGTGGCCCGGTTGGTGAGTGCAATTCAGAGTAATGTGCATATTGAAATACTCTGTAGTGACAGCAGCAGATTTGTTCATATGCTGCAGGCAATATTTTTGGACATATGGAATGCAAGTTAAACATAGAGTTGCTGTGAGTTATACAATAATTCCTACACATTACCGTCCTTTGTTGACGCAACAGCTGCACTAACTTACAAAACACAACAGGAGCCTGTAAATTAGTGCTGCCTTCACGTCAATAAATGATGCAAATGTGGCTCTAATATATGTTTTATACATGGTTTGTGAGTGTACCAGGAAAGACATGTTTTTAATCAAGGTATTTTCAAGAAATAATGGGGGTTGTTACAACCCTGGTGGACGGTGTTAAAGCGGCAGTAAGACTGCAAACAGGCCGGCGAAAAAAAAAGGGAATTATGACCGTGGCGGAAACCGCCAACAAAAACGGCCAATTTAACACTCCGACCGCCACGGGGGTACAGACAAACAGCGCAACGGTCACCGCCAACAGACAGGCGGGAGACAAAGTACCGCCCACAGTATCACAACCTCCCAATCCGCCACCTTTTCCGGGGCGGATTCACCGTGGATAAAAACACAGCGGAAACAGACATTTCAATGGGAAAACGCTCACCTCTACACACTCCACGAGGAAGGAGGACACCATGGAGCCGGAACTCCATATACTCCCTGTGATAGTCTTCCTGCTCCTGTACGATCATCATCAACGCCGGCGCCGAAGACAGCGGTGAGTACTGCACCTACGACATAGTGGAGGGGGGAGGCAAAAGTCAGGGGCACACACACACAACACCCCCACCCCGACCCTCACCCACTACAACATAACCACCAATGCATATCCAAACATAACAGTAACAACCCCAATACCCCCCGGAAGAATGGAAAGACTAAAGAAAATGAGTGCAACCATTGAAATGCATCAAAATACAGTAAGCAAATATATACAGATATAATTTCACATTCAACAAAATATACATCACGATTAGTAGTGTAGGTATGCACCATTCAATGTCCGTGGACCACTGGGCCCAAAATGCATGGGAGAGGCCCACACACAATACCTGAGCAAAACGGAGAGAACACTGCAGGGGCATCAGATCGAAATACAACAGGCACCTCAGGGGGAAGGGAAGGGGGGCACCTCAGCCGGATGAGAGCACCACGCCAGATCCATGAGGGGGCTCCATGCCCATTGATGTATCCTGGGGAGTGCAAAGCCACAGTGTCTCAAGTCTCTACAGTGGGTGGGTTGCCCACTGTACCATCCTGGGGAGTGCAAAGCCACGGTCTCACAAGTCTATACAGTGGGTGGGTTGCCCACTGTACCATCCTGGGGAGTGCAAAACCACGGTCTCTCAAGTCTCTACAGTGGGTGGGTTGCCAACTGTACCATCCTGGTGAGTGCAAAGCCACAGTCTCTCAAGTCTCTACAGTAGGTGGGTTGCCCACTGTACCATCCTGGGGAGTGCAAAGCCACAGTCTCTCAAGTCTCTACAGTGGGTGGGTTGCCCACTGTTCAATCCTGGGGAGTGCAAAGCCACAGTCTCTCAAGTCTCTACAGTGGGTGGTTTGCCCACTGTACCATCCTGGGGAGTGCAAAGCCACAGTCTATCAAGTGGATAACAGTCTCCACTGGTTCTGGAGGGGGACTGGTGCCCAGAGTGCTTCATCCTGTTAAGGACTGAGGTAGTGGATGCTGTTCTCCACTGGTTCTGGAGGGGGACTGGTGCCCAGAGTGCTTCATCCTGTTAAGGACTGAGGTAGTGGATGCTGTTCTCCACTGGTTCTGGAGGGGGATTGGTGCCCAGAGTGCATCACTCTCCCCGTGATGGTCCCAGTTCCGTCACTGCCCCTGCAGCACATGGGCTAGCGGTGCTTGAGTTGGCGGTGCTTGCCCTGTTCAGCGGTGCTTGACTTTGCTGTCTCTGACCTGTTCAGCAGTGCTTGCCATGGCGGTCTTTGCCCTCTTCAGTGGTGCTTGCCCTGTTCAGCGGTACTTGACTTTGCTGTCTCTGACCTGTTCAGCGGTGCTTGCCATGGCGGTCTTTGCCCTGTTCAGCGGTGCTTGCCCCGTTCAGCGGTGCTTGACTTTGCTGTCTCTGACCTGTGCAGCGGTGTTTGCCATGGCGGTCCCTCATTGCCCAGCAGGGCTGTGGCTGCCGGGGCCCTCCTGGGCACTGACTGTGGCGGTGGCCTCCTGGCCAGTGACAATGGGGCTGCCCTCCTGGGCACTGACTCTGGCGGTGGCCTCCTGGACAGTGACGATGGGGCTGGCGGTGGCCTCCTGGGCAGCGGGGATGATGGCGGCCTTCTCGGCTGTGCTGCTCTTCCCAGACTTTGTCGCAGTCTTCTGCCCCTTCCCCACCTTGGGAGGAGTCACAGCTGAGTGGACAGTCCCCCCCGGGACTCTTGTGAGCGGCTTTGCCGGCTGGAGTCTTCCCCCTATCCAGTTGGGCACTGTCCAACTTCTGGTGCTTCACAGGGGGGGGACTGGCTGTGCTGTGGTTCCGTGTCACACTGGCCGCCCTGGTGCCCGGTGCACTCCACATACCTCTAACAGGCACCACTGGTACCAGAGATTTTTTGCCTGAGGTGCTAGTACGGGACCTATGAATTGGAGGGGGGGGTGGTGGGAAAGAGGTCAAGCTTAGTCAGGAAAAGTTTCTTAGGAACACTGGGACGGGTAGCTGCAGGGGGTCTGGGAGTGGAGGAAGAGGAGGTGGTTGTAGGAGGTGTAACATTTGTTGATTTGGGTGCAGGTGCATGCGCTGGAGGCTGTCGTGAGGTGGATGGCTGTTGGGTGGGTGTGTGCCTGCGTTTGTGTACTTTGGGAGGGGGTGTCACAGACACACTGGGAGAGGATACAGGGGACGTGTAAATGGTAGTGGGGGTGGTGAGTGCAGGTGAGCGGGGTGAGGTGGTGGGTGTGCTGGTGCGGGACCTAGTGGCTGTAGTGATAGTGCATGCAGGTGAGAGTGTAGACGACACTGGGAGGGAGGAGGGAGACAACGAGGAGGGGGACACAGTGGAGGCAGTGGATGTTGCTGTGTCTGTATGTGGGTGATGCTTGCGTGAGTGCCTGTGGGATGTGTGGTGCTTATTTTGCCTGAGCTTCCCTTGTGTGTTGACGTGTGTGCAGGCTGGTCTGATGGTGAGCTTGGGATAGTCTGGGGTACAGGGGATTGGGTCTGGGTGGAGGAAGTTGGAGGGGGAGGCTAGAGACAGGGACAATGGCTGCCATCAGTGCTGAGGCCAGAGATTGCAGGGTTCGATAATGGGCAGCCTGACCAGAATGAATGCTCTCCAGGAATGCATTAGTGTGTTGCAACTCCCTTTATATACCCTGGATGGCACTCACAATGGTAGACTGCCCGACAGTGAGTGACCTGAGGAGGTCAATGGCCTCCTCACTGAGGGCAGCAGAGGTGACAGGGGCAGGGGCTGAGGTGCCTGGGGCGAAGGTGATGCCCACCCTCCTGGGTGAGAGGGCACGGGGCGAAGGCTGAGGGGCTGCTGGGAGGGCGGTGCTGGTAGGGGGGGTGGCGGCTGTACCTGTAGAATTTTGCCGCCACCACAAGGGAGCTCCCATCGGAGGACGAGTCTGTGTCACTGGTTGCTGATCCGGTGACCGCCGTGAAGCTCCCCTCGCCCTCTGTCCCACTGGTGTATTCAGAGTCTGCGGTGTGGCCCTCCATGGCCATGTGGGATGCAGTTCCCTCGTGCTCCGGTGCCACTGTACCTCCGCCTGATGATGCTGATGCGCAAAAGAACAGGGAGACCACAAAAAGGGGGGGGACGACGACAGAAGAAAGACAGGTTGAGTGCATGGCTTACCGCTACTGTTGGCGGACAATACAGACACAGCAGCCCCCTGCACTACGCCGCGCTGTTGGGCTCTACTGATGCAGTTCCTGGGATATGGCCTACATGGCTTTGGTGGACATCAGCACACATAGATGACACAGGGGCATGCATACCTGTACTTGGCACTCTACAGAGGAGGGGTGGAAAGCCACATGGCCTGCATTACGGAGGGGCCTAGCCTACGGAACTCGCCCTGGCCTAGGAAAACCCACAGCCCTCCTCCCCCACCCAGACACCTTCACTGCACGCAAAGTCCGCTGCATGAGAGTGTACTCACCCCCTTGTGTCTGCTGTGATGCCCTCAAGCGCCCGTAGGCCACCGCCAGGCTCCTGAACATCAGGGGGGTCATGGTTCGACGGGCACCCCTCCCACGTTGGGAGGCCATCCCCAGATTATCCTCTGCTGTCTTCTTGCTCCAGCGGCGAATGTCCTCCTATCTTTTACGGCAGTGGGTGCTCTGCCTCTGGTGGACCCCCAGGGTCCGGACGTCCTTGGCGATGGCACGCCAAATATCCTTCTTCTGGTGGGCGCTGACCTACATGAAATGTACAGGGGAAGAAGAGAAGTCATTACCAACTGCACCGTCTAAGTGAGTGGCCCACATCCCTACCCTTGCCATGTGGCACATGCATTCAGAGTCCTTCAAGCTCGCAGAACTCTGCCCCCTTCCTTCTTATAACCAGCCCTCTCCACCCAGGCATAGCCCATATAACTTGCTCCTTTGTGTGTACTCACCTGTTGGTCTGGAGGACCGTAGAGTAGCGTGTACTGGGGAAGGACCCCGTCCACGAGCTTCCCCAACTCCTGTGCAGTGAAGGCAGGGGCCCTTTCCCCAGACGCACGAGCCATTGTCTCTTCCAGACCGAGGTCACAGCAGCACTTGCAGTATAGCTCCTCTCCTGTGGAAGATCAGGTATCGAGTGATTGAACAGATAGAAATTGGCGGTGATGTCCGTGGTGGTGACGTCCGTGGCGGTGGTTATCATCACCGCCGGCGCACTTCGTCATTGGCTCCTGGGACCCATAGGGTCCAATGTTAACCAATGCAGCATTGCGCAGCGGTCTTCGACCGCCTACTGCGGCAGTGTACAACGCCAGCGTAGTTACCTCACATCCCATTGTTCCAGTTTAGAAGTCAGGCAGCCGCCATTTCAGGGGCCCACATGGCTTCATTTTCGACTGTGTCACACATACCTAGGCCTGGACTCAACACACATACAGACAACTTTTTGGATTATGTTTTGTGTTCTGGGTAGCTGTGGGTACATACCTCTGAGTTGTTTGACTCTGTGATCGCTGTTGTCCTTCCTAGGTACCGTCAGCTGGGACATGTGAGGAGATGGCGGAATCCTCTGGTGTACCGACCGCTGGTGGACCTGTTGACAATGGAGGAGCGACATTTAATCATCACCTACAGGTTTGGCTATGCCACAATCCAGGAACTGTGTACCCAGTTGGAGCCTGACCTGATGTCAGCTATCCGCCATCCCACAGGGATCCCCTCTCAAGTGCAGGTGCTATCAGTACTCCATTTCCTTGCAAGTGGGTCTTTTCAAACAACAGTGGCCATGGCATCAGGAATGTCCCAGCCTATGTTTTCCAACGTGTTTTCCAGAGTGTTGTCTGCCCTGCTGAAACACATGAGGAGCTACATCGTTTTCCCTCAGGTGGAGGATTTGGCTACTGTTAAAGGTGACTTCTATGCCCTTGGACATATCCCCAACATCATAGGTGCAATTGATGGGACCCATGTGGCTTTGGTCACCCCCCACAGGAGTGAACAGGTGTACAGAAACCGGAAGAGTTATCATTCCATGAATGTACAGATGGTATGTTTGGCAGACCAGTACATCTCCCAGGTAAATGCTATGTTCCCTGGCTCAGTGCATGACGCCTATATCCTGCAGAATAGCAGCATCCCTTATGTGATGGGTCAACTCCAGAGGCACCGTGTGTGGCTATTAGGTGACTCTGGTTACCCCAACCTCTCATGGCTACTGACCCCAGTGAGGAATCCCAGGGCAGAGGAACGCTACAATGAGGCCCATGGGTGGACTAGGAGGGTGATAGAACGCACCTTTGGCCTCCTGAAGGCCAGGTTCAGGGGCCTCCATATGACAGGTGGTTCCCTATTCTACACACCAAGGAAGGTGTGCCAGATCATCATCGCCTGCTGTATGCTTCACAATCTTGCTTTGCGATGCCAGGTGCCTTTTCTGCAGGAGGATGGTCCAGATGACGGTGTTGTGGCAGCTGTGGAGCCTGTGGACAGTGATGAGGAGGAAGCAGAGGAAGAAGACATTTACAAAAGGGACTCAGTAATCCAGCAATATTTCCAGTGACACACAGGTGAGAACACTTTCTTGCCTACTACAAGTACTTTCACACTTCTACCTCTATCCTGTCTGTCAATTTCAAGCAGTATTTGATAACTGAGTTGTACATTTCCATTAAAGTTTCACAGGTGTGGTTACCAACGTGTGTCATCTGCTTGCATTCTTCATGGACTTGTGATGTGTGACATAGGTATGGTGACATTACATTTGAGAACTGATTTTGTCACTGTCATAGCTAATACACATTTTCAAAATCACAGACTGACTCCAGATTGTTTTGTGCTTCAAGGGTGTTTATTGAAGTGCTAATTTTTGAAGGGGGTGGTAAAATGGTGAGGGATGATGGTGGAGGAATATCCATGGCAGAGTCCAGTCTATTAGTCTCACAGGTGCACTGCCCATATGGGCATAGGAAGTGGAGCTGGGGCAATTCCAATATGGAAAGGGTTACAAAGTGGGACAGTGGGATGACAATCAGGGTGGTCTCATTTCTTGGCGGGGGTCTTGCCATCTTGCTCTGCCGTGTTCCTGGATCTCAGGGACCGCTTGCGGGGTGGTTCTCCGTCTGCAGGGGGTGGGGTGCTGGTGTGGTGGTCCTGTGGTGGGGCGTCCTGTCCACTAGCACCGGCGGTGGTGGTGGGCAGTTCATCGTCCATGCTAGCGTCCGGGGCTCCTTGGAGTGCCACGGTGTCCCTCATGGTGTTCTGTATGTCCTTCAGCACCCCTACGATGGTGCCCAGGGCGGAGCTGATGGTTCTGAGTTCCTCCCTGAAACCCAAATACTGTTCCTCCTGCAGGCGCTGGGTCTCCTGAAACTTGGCCAGGACCATAGCCATCGTCTCCTGGGAGTGGTGGTATGCTCCCATTATGGAGGAGAGGGCCTCGTGGAGAGTGGGTTCCCTTGGCCTGTCCGCCCCCTGTCGCACAGCAGCCCTCCCAGTTCCCCTGTGTTCCTGGGCCTCCATCCCCTGGACTGTGTGCCCACTACCACCGCCCCCAGGTCCCTGTTGTTGTTGGGGTGGTGGGTTATCCTGGGTTCCCTGTAGTGGTGGACACACAGCTGATTGACGTGTCCTGGGTACGGAGGTATTGGCCCGCTGGGTGCGTGCTGTGCTGGTGTTACCAGAGGGAGGAAGGTCTGTGGTGGCCTTGACTGGGTGTGGGGAACCGACTGTCCCGAGGCCCACGATGGTCCGGGCTGGTCATCTAGATCCAGTTGGCCAGAGCTGCTGTCATCACTGTGGGCCTCTTCTGTGCAGTGGGCATGCTTTAGTGATGGGTGTCCATGCTTTGTTGTGTCATGCAGGGCTTGGTGTTGGGATGGGTGGTTTGTTTTATTAGTACATTAGTGAGGAGTTGGAGTGATAGGGGAGGGGGTGAGGGTGGGGGTCTGTGATAGCATGCAGCTAGGGTGGGGGATATGCTAGTTAAGATTTGACTTACCAGTGTCCATTCCTCCACCGACTCCTCCGAGGCCATCAGGATGCATAATGGTCAAGACCTGCTCCTCCCATGTTGTTAGTTGTGGGGGAGGAGGTGGGGGTCCACCGCCAGTCCGCTGTACTGCGATGTTGTGCCTGGAGACCACGGAACGCACCTTCCCCCGTAGCTCGTTCCACCTCTTCCTGATGTCCTCCCGATTTCTTGGGTGCTGTCCCACTGCGTTGACCCTGTCGACTATTCTTCGCTATAGCTCCATCTTCCTAGCTATGGAGGTGTGCTGCACCTGTGATCCAAATAGCTGTGGCTCTATCCGTACGATTTCCTCCACCATGACCCTGAGCTCTTCCTCGGAGAACCTGGAGTGTCTTTGCCGTGCCATGGGGTGGTGTAGGTGATGTGTGGGGTGGTGTATGTGGTGATGTGTAGTGGTGTGTGGTGTTTTGTGCGTGGATGTTGTGTGCGTGATGGTGCTGTGTGCCTCTGTGTGATGGGGCTGTCTATGCAGTGCAGTCTCTCTGGCCTTCGTCAATAATTTTTGGTCGTAGGGATTTGTGGGTGATGTGGGTGCGTGTTTTATATTGTGTTGGGTGTGTGGGAGTGGTGTTTGTATGTGTATCAGGTGTGTGTATTTCGAATTGTCCAATGTGACGGTGTTTTGGAGATGTGTGTGTATTTTGAGCGCGGCGGTGTGTACCGCCAATGGAATACCGCGGTTGAAAGACCGCTGCGTGGATTCGTGGGTCATGATATCATGGGCGTGTTTCTGTTGGCATGACAGTGGAGGTTTTGTTTTCGCCAGTTTAACACTGACCTTTGGTGTGGTGGACTTGTGTGGGTGTCTGACTTTCGGCAGATTCCGAGATGTGGGTCATAATAGCTGTGGCAGATTTCCACGGCGGTGTATTGGAGGTCTTCTGCACGGCGGTAAGCGGCTTTTACCGCCAATGTTGTAATGAGGGCCAATAATGTGTCCCTCAATGATTTCTGATACATGTCTGAACTAGATTCTGACACATACGTAACAAGTTATAGCTGACCTCAGGTAACACCTTAGACAGATACTTGGACTTTGTTGTACCACAATTAAATTAGGGATGGATGCCAAAAGTAATGCACACAGGTTCATATCAAAATGTTTGGTGCAACTTACCATAGCTGTGGCACATAAAATGAAGCAAATGATAGAAATTGAGGAGTAACAACTATCCCTGGCCCTCTGTACAGTGTGCCTGTGTGTTTTCTATGGGTCTTAGTCACAATAGCTGCCCCGAGCTAATGCATTTGCCATCTGTTTTACTCTATTGCCATGCACTTCTCATAAGTTATGGGATCATCATGGCATATGTGGCGTTGGGGAATGCATGATCTCAGTGGATTAAGTGCATGATATCATGCAAGGGACCACTGACAAATTCCATCATACATATAAAGTTGACTAATACATAGCTAGTGAAGTTTGGCACACCCATGCTGATCAAGTGCAGCATATGTTTAAGAACTAACCTCCCAGTATGGAGGCTATCACTGACAAGGGTGTATGCTAAGATCAGTAGACCAGCATTTCTGTGGCTGCTCTCATTCCAAAGGTACCTACAAATTGAAACCAACATCATCATGATTGACACACTGGTGCATTTGCTAAACCGTGTATTAATAATATCACAGTGTCAGTTTGCTATAGATCCGCTGATCAACCAAATTGGCAAATGTAAGATGATGAATGTGGCTCATCTGTGAGTTCCAAAACCCATATTGGGAAAACAGGGCAATGAGAGACACATTTCGGGTGCAATGACTACACCTGTGTCCATGCAGTCTGTCATGGATGAATACAATATATACTGTCAACATATATCTCCTTGTTGTATCCAAATATGAAAACTGCTCAATCCATGGCTAGCCTCAAACTGTCACCAAATAATGCACAGGATCCCTGCCATTATGGTGTCATAGGGGGGATATGTGGCTCAGGGTAGACTGTTAATGTAGCATATGTAACCTAGACACAACACAGGCCCTACATGTAAGGGACAATAGAAAGCATGATAAATCATGCCCTTAATCCAACCCACAGGTGCGTAACACAGTAAAGGATTGTCCTTTGATGCCCAAGCCACAATACCTGAGTGACTGGTATTGCAGTCCTCCAGGAAAGTGGTTTGCATGTCTCTCATGAATACACATGATGAGAGGAATACACTACATGAATGAGTCTGCAAACAAATGATGGAGCATGTTTGCCACCACATGATAGTTAGGGCCACTGCATGTGTGCAGATATGTGTGCATCACTCACTGGAGTGCCCGGGTCTGTACATGTTTGCAGTGGTATGTTGACTTTCTGATTTAATCTTACACACAGTAATTGTATTTGGAAGTGTTGTACAGTGCACAGGCATTGAGCACATTTCTCCCCTCCATCCTTTACATGGGGAATCTGCCCCCTACACTAACAGAGAGGTGGCTCAATTTGCGGACCCAGACATCTCCAGTAAGAGTTGATATTTCTGTTCTGTGTTGTGTTTGCTGCTGTTGTGTGATTGACTCCTGTGTGTTGGTCACATAGCAAGGTATGATGCGCTGGTCAATGATCGGATATGTTCCTTGAGTGGAGTATCATTTTTTTCCATCTTATGAGTTGGGCAATCATTAGCGTATAGTCATATTTTGGGATTTTAGAGCAGCCCTGTAGGCACGGCCATGTGAATAGGGTGACTTTGGTTGATAAAACTTATTTTAATAAAATGTAGCAGAGGACCATATTTATAATTTAGTCAAAAAGTCAGACCCTGATTCTCACAGAATAGGGATGTCAAAGTCTTACCCACAGACTTGAGCCTCCCTGTTCACTAATGAACATGTTCGACTGTCTGTTTGACTTCCTAGCAGCATGTAGCTCCACATGTTGTGTTATGTGTATGAGGCACTTGAGTACGATGGCCTAGGTGTGCATGCAGCTCATGGCCAGATGTGTGCTTGCATCTATCTGCTTGTTGTAAGTCATGTGTTACTGGTAGGAAATTATGTTGACAATTGTCTGCATTTTTAAACATAAATGTGGATGGGATGGTTCAAGGTTTGGGTGTATCCTAGTTGGACATCCTCCTTACGTGTGGTGGACTGCCCAAACCCATGTACAGTTGTCCAAAACTTCCTGGGTGTCCTTGATGTTTCAAAGTATTTGTTGCTTGTCCACCCCCCCATGCACAGGCGTAGGGTTATGAAATGTGTACCTAGGACTGATGATCCAAGTTGAGTACTCAGACATGTAAATCTGTAAGTGACTTGTCCAAAACTAGGATACCCACTCATGATTAGCAACTGCATTCTATCCTGGCAATTCCATTTACAAATCACAGATCTTGTGGCCCTTGATTGTCATCCAGATGTTAGTCAGTAGTTGGCCTGTCACACGTGGAGGACTTGCAGCATTTTGTACGTGAAAAATGGCTGAACAATGATGCATAGGTCATTTAAGTTGTTACCCATCTTTTAGAGCATTGCTGTGCTGTTTGATAGGACAAATGTAGGCTGCATTGGCATGTACTTCCTCAGGGACAATCTGTGATCTGTATGATGATATGGGCTGTTTCTGGTACATTAGATGTATCGTCTGATTTACTTCTGGAGCCATAACACACATTGAAGTACCTAATGTCTGGTTTTATATATTTTTTAACAGCTGCCAATATGGTCTCATCTAGATTCGGGAGTTTCAGCGCAGGGCGATGCGCTACCACCACATTTTGGATGTGGAGTCTGGGTTCCGCAACATGGCAAGGCGTTATCGCCATGAAAGAGCCTCCGGAGTGTGGAGGGCATTTGCCCAAGGGAGACCTTCGGTGTCCACCACAGACACCACCACCACCACCACCACCACTACCACTCAGGTGGCACCAACCATAGCAGGCACCTTAGCTGGACCGTCAACCTCCACTGCTCCAGGACCTGTCACGGCACCTCCTGCACCTCCTCCTACACGCATGACACCGAAAAGAGGACATACATCTTCAACTGGCACCCAGACCACCCCTGCTGCAGTCATTGTCCCAGCAGATTTTCAGCGGATGCAACAGAACATTGACCATATGTTGGTGTAGTACTACACTACACCAACAACCTTTGCATGGGGGTATGCTGCCATGCCAAGGATGTTGGGAAGGTAAAGCCAGGCCAGAAGGGTAGGGTACAACGTTAAACTGGCCTGCTGTCCCACATCAGCTGGTATTCTCCCTACATGAACTAGGGCTCAATTAACAGTCTCAGGCCATATCTGCAAGTGGAATTTAACATTGACAACAGTTGCCACTACCACCTCTGCTGTGTGTGCAGGTCAAGTAGGTAATGACAGTAACGTCCCCATGGATCAAACACACCCAAATTAGAGGGTTAAGGATGACAACTTTATCAATCACCTGTAATCAATGCAAATGTGCTAATTCTGTCAAATGTGAAATCCCATAGTTGCTACAAACATCAGCCATTGTTATAAACATTATGAGGTACACAGCACTAATGTCATACACATCCTGCATATGTCAAGGTCCATCCTGTGCCAGGGTCATAATAGCTCCAATGACACCATGCAACATCCCAACTGTTACACTGCTCAGACAACAGCATTGGGGGGAGTACATATGTCACCGGCTTGTAAAATACACCTGCACTGTCAGAAAAGGAACACTGCTAGCACCATCAGTGCAATCCTATGTAGCACACATTCCCCAACATCCACATTACACATTACCAATGCTGACATATGTAGTGCGCCATGCCAATGCTATACATAGTATATGCTAGGTCTCAGCAACATATAGCTGGATGTGAAATATCACAGACTTGGTCAGTTCCAGAATGTTAAGTTTGGTGCAAGTGCCATCAGAACACCCACAGCCAGTGCAATGGCTCACCATGATAATGGAAGTAGACGGAGGGTTGAGTAGGACAAGAGGATGTCAATATACAGTTTGGGCAGAACCTACACCTAGAGAATGTGATGCTGGCAAGTCCCCAAATTGACCACAATACATGTGACATGCAGGTGGGGCATAGGCCTGGGAGAATGCTAATATTAAAGACAGGAACAATGAACAGGAACCAAGATCACAATGTGCAACTAATAGGAAGGCAGGCACGTCACATTACAAAGGCCACAACACAGAGACACTATGGGGGTCATGACCGGGGCCAGGGTTGGCGGGAGCACCGCCAACAGGCTGGCGGTGCCCCGCAGGGCATTCTGACTGCGTCGGTTTGGCCGCGGTCAGATGCGGAAAACCGGCGGTCTCCCGCCAGTTTTCCGCTGCCCATTAGAATCCTCCATGGCAGCGCAGCTCGCTGCGCCGCCATGGGGATTCTGACAGCCCATACCGCCATCCTGTTCCTGGCGGTTCTCCCGCCAGGAACAGGATGGCGGTATGGGTTGTCGTGGGGCCCCTGGGGGCCCCTGCAGTGCCCATGCCAATGGCATGGGCACTGCAGGGGCCCCCGTAAGAGGGTCCCACTTTGTATTTCAGTGTCTGCTTTGCAGACACTGAAATACGTGACGGGTGCCACTGCACCCGTCGCACCTTCCCACTCCGCCGGCTCAATTCTGAGCCGGCGTCCTCGTGGGAAGGGTGGTTTGCACTGGGCTGGCGGGCAGCCTTTTGGCGGTCGCCCGCCAGCCCAGTGCAAAAGCCAAAATACCCTCAGCGGTCTTTCGACCGCGGAGCGGTATTTTGGAGGGGGGAACTCTGGCGGGCGGCCTCCGCCGCCCGCCAGGGTGAGAATCACCCCCTATGTGTACAATATCTAATTGCAGAGGATTATGGCTCTCCTGGGGATATGCCTGTCCTGGGCTTCCCTGATGACATGGATGACGAGCTGACAAACATCAGCCAGCAGACCCTCCAAGATGTCCTTGGAACACTCTGGACCCCACCTTCAGTCGCAAGGAGGAGCACAGATACAGCAGCCATCACAGAGGACCCACCCACCACCCCAATTGTATGACCTGACAGCTTCAACCCAGCTGAGGACTCTGACGACACTGGCACCAGCTTTGAGAGAACTGTAGTTGGAGTACAGTGGGAGCTGGCCAAGTAGGTGCAGGTGGGGTGGAAAATATGGCAGCCAGCCTAGAGGGGGTGCATTCATGCATGATGTCAACTGCAAAACAGGCAGCCGCCATGCAAGGGCGAACATCTATCTTGCAAGAACTTGAAAAAAGTGTGAAGAAAATCAGCACAGCAGTAAGAGAGTTGACACAACACCTACAACAACAAACCTTTCAAAGCGTGCACGAATGCAATGTTGACCTTCTCAGGGCCGACCTGGCTGCCTACCACAGTGATGTGGCTGCTATTCTTAAAAAGCACCAGCTCCTCCTTGCTGCAGTACTGCCCTTAATAGCCCCACAGTTGGCAGCTACCGGTTTTTCTGAATCCACATCTTCAAACACTGAGGTGTGTGTTGCCCCTTCACACCCACCACCACCACGGGCAGAGGAGACAACACACACATCAGAAGATGAAGACGTGGAACAGATGACCTTTACCCGTAAGAGTACCCGGTAGCACTAGTCCATGCCACCTGGCCACTTGTAACCAAGGTCCTGTGCTTTGTAACATGCCAGTCTTGCAACAGCTGCTCTCAAGCACTGTTCTCGAGCCCACTGTGTACCTTGTCACAATGCCCTGTGATTGTCTCTCACTACCTCATTGACAATTCATGTCCCTCTGCACTGTATGACACTTCACCCTATCATGTCCAATTACATGTTCTTTTGCACTTGTGTAGGATCACAATGGAAGATGTCACACTAATGAACTCACAATCATGGACAATGTAAATATAGCACTACAGCACTTTAAAATAAATAGCACTTACACTACCACTTTGTCTCTGTGTAATGTGACACATCAACCGTGAGGGAGATTAGTGATGTTTGCCTTATGTCAATGCCCATAGAATGTCAATACAACTGCCCTGAAAGAATGTGCGCTGATAACTATGCACTTTGGTCTGATTGTACCATCATATACCCTTCCTGAAGGTTAATTCTGAGGTAACTCGAAACTATACAGTAAAATGCAGTGTTGGAGAGAACAAGTCTTCTTCAAGGGAAGTCTAAACCGAAAAATATTGCCTTCAAATTATTGTTCTAGACAATCTTTACGTATGTGACATTTGTCACAATTTTTTACACACACACCATACAGCAGGAATGGATGTGTATGAGTGTACATACAAATAAGTAACCTGGCTGTACAATGTAACAAATGATAGGAGTGAGTCATGTATACTATACTATATGAGATTCTACCATCACGCACCTTATCAGGCTTCAATTGAACATCACGTTGCAGGCAGACGTAACACAGTGTTCTCAATACCAAATCTGGTCCCAAAGTATGTCAGATTGAAAACATACATCAAAGATTAACAACACATTGGGATCCATAGTAACCTTGAGTGGTGGGTGCAATGGATGGCAGATTCCTAGCAAAGTAGCTCTGGTGTAGCTGCCAATGTGACAGCTCAATTGGGATTTGGTTGCAGGATGGGACACAAATGCAAATATTAAATAGACACTGTTCACCCATGCCAAGGCCATGATCCCCAAGCATATGACACATACTGTAAAGGAGTACCTAAATATTTATTTAACTGCAACAACGGACACTAAAACCAGGGGAAACACTTTAACTAACCTAACCTATCCTAACTACACATTACCCACAACTGGCCCTAACTAACCTAAGCTAAACTTACTTATCACATTTAACTAAACACTCTAAACATCAACCCCCCCACCCCACTTATAAGACAGGACACATGGAAGACAACATATAGTTACCTAAACACATACTATCTTATACTAAACAAATATATATTTTTTGTATGTTTATATGTTTATATTTTGTAATATATATATATTTTTTTTGTAAAACCCCAAAACCCCAACATCATTGGCCACCCACCCACACACATAAAAAAAATACAAATATCATACCCCCATCCCCAACCCACTACTGATAACTAAACTAACAGCCTATTCAAACCTAACAGTAAGCCCCCTACAGCTACTAATTAAAAGAACCAGGAAAGAGGAGGGAGGGGAGGGAATCATGGTAGAGGGTGTAATTGTCACAAGTTCACCCTCTGCAAGGTCTTCTTTGGGCACGCACCCTCTTTTTAATATGTGACACCTCCTGCTGCAGCCTGTCCAGTCTCCACAACATACGTTGCATGTCACGTTGCATTACTCTAACATCACCAGGGTCAATGACTGCAACAGGGGTGGTCTGAGTGTCAGTTGTTGACGTGTGATCGGTTGGTGGTGCCATACTTGGAGGGGGAGGTGCAGGTGCTGCTGTCAGTGGTCGTGGAGCAGTGGAAGTCGATGGTTCTGCAGTTGTGGCTGTCATCCTTTGTGCCACCTGTGTCGTAGTGGTGGTGCTGGTGGTGGTTGCTGTTGTTGACACCGAAGGGACCCCTTGGGCAAATGCCCTCCACACTCCTGAGGCTCTTTCATGGCGATTACGCTGTGCCATGTGGCGGAACCCAGACTCCACATCCAGAACATGGCGGTAACGCATCGCCCAGCACTGAAACTCACGGATCTGACTGGCATCCATGTTGGCTGCTGTTAAAAAAGATAAAGCCAAACATTAGGTACTTCATTGTGTGATATAGCTACTGATGAGTATTAGACAATACATCTAATGTAGCTGAAACAAGCCAGATCACCATGCAGATCACAGATTCTCCCTGAGGAAGTACATGCCAACACAGCCTACACATGTCCTATCTAACAGCACAGCAATGCTCTAAAAGATGTGTACCGACTTAAATGACCTATGCATCATTATTCAGCCATTAGTCACATAAAAAATGCTTCAAGTCCTCCACATGTGACAGGCCAACTAATGGCTATCTCCTGGATGACAATCAAGGGCCACAAGATCTGTGATTTGTAAATGGAATTGCCAGGATGGAATGCAGTTGCTAATCATGAGTGGGTATCCTAGGTTTGGACAAGTGATTTACAGATTTACATGTCTGTGTACTAAACTTGGATCATCAGTCCTAGGTACACATTTCATAACCCTAAGCCTGTGCCGTGGGGGGGGACGGACAAGCAGCACATACTTTCAAACATCAAGGACACCCAGGAAGCTTTGGACAGCTGTACATGGGTTTAGGCCGTCCACCACAGGTAAGGAGGATGTTCAACTAGGATAGACCCAAACTTTGGACAATCCCATCCACATTTATGTTTGTAAATGCAGACAATTGTCAACATCATTTGATACCACTAATACCTGTCTTACAACAAGCAGATAGATGCAAGCACACATCTGTCCATGAGCTGCATGTACACCTATAACATTGTACTCAAGTGCCACATAGACGTAGTAAAACATGTAGAACTACATGCTACTAGGAAGTCAAACATACAGTTGAACATGTTCATTAGTGAACAGGGAGGCTAAAGTCTGTGGGTAAGACTTTGGCATCCCTATTCTGTGAGATTCAGGGTCTGACTTGATGACTAAATCATGAATATGGCCCTCTGCTCATTTTTCTTTATAAAAATGTCAAAAGAAAATGTCACCCTCTTCACAAGGCCATGCCTACAGGGCTGCACTACAATCCCAAAATATAATTATACACTACTGATTGTCCAACTCAAAGATGGAAAAAAGTGAAACTACAGTCAAGTTACATATCAGATCAAGTGCCAGCACACCATACCTTGCTATATGTCCAACACACATGAGTCAATCACACAACAGCTGGAAACTCAACACAGAACTGAAATATTAACAGTTACTGGATATGTCTAGGTCCACAAATCGAGCCACTTCTCTGATTGTGTAAGAGGCGGCTCCACCTGTAAAACATGGAAGGGTGAAATGTGCTCAATGTCTGTGCATTGTACAACACTTAATTTTTTTTTTACTATGTGTAACATTAAATCTGAAAGTCCAGCCTCTCAGGCATGATGATACTCCAACATACAAACCACTGCAAACATGTACAGACCCTGTCACTCCAGTGCGTGATACACACATATCTGCACACATTCAGTGGCCCTAACTATCATGTGGTGAAAAACATGCTCCATCAATTGGTTGCAGACTCATTTATGGAGTGTACTCCTCTCATCATTTGTAGTAATGAGAGACGTGCAAAGCCACATTCCTGGAGCACTGCAATACCAGTCACTCAGGTATTGTGGCTTGTGCATCAAAGGACAATCATTTACTCTGTGACGCACCTGTGGGTTGATTTAAGGTCATGATTTATCATGCTTTCTATGGTCCCTTACATGTAGGGCCTGTGTTGTGTGTAGGTTACATATGCTACATTAACAGTGTACCCTGAGCCACATATGCCCCTTAAGACACCAAAATGGCAGGGATCCTGTGCGTTAATTGGTGACAATTTGAGGCAAGACATGAATTGACCAGTTTTCATATTTTATTACAACAAGGAGATTTATGCTGACAGTGTATATTGTGGTCATCCATGACAGACTGCATGGGCACAGGTGTAGTCATTGCACCTGAAATGTGTCACTTATTGCCCTGTGTACCCATTATGGGTTTTGGAAATGACAGTTAGCCACGTTCATCATCTTACAGTTGCCAAGTTGGGAGATCAGAGGGTATACAGCAAACTGACACTGTCATATTATTAACACATGGTTTAGCAAGTGTATCAATGTGTCAATCATGATGATATAGGTTTCAATTTGTATGTACCTTTGGAATGGCAGCAGTCACAGGAATGCTGGTCTTCTGATCATAGCATGCGCCCATGTCTGTGATAGCCTCCATACTGGGAAGTTAGTTATTGGACATATGCTGCATTAGATCAGCAGGGGTGTACCAAATAAAAATTGCAAAGTATAAGGGAACTTTGTATGTATGATGGAATTGGTCAGGGGTCCCTTGCACAACATAATGCACGTAATACATTGTGACCATGCATACCCCAATGTCAGGTATCCCATGATGATCCCATTACTTATGAGAAGTGCATGGCTATAGAGTAACACAGATGGGACATGCATGAGCTCTGTTCCAGCTATTGTGCCCAAGACCAATATAAAACACACAGGTACAATGAACAGAGGGCCATGGATATTTGTTATCACTCAATTTGTATCATTTGCTTCATTTTATATTCTACAGCTATGGAAAGTAGCACCAAACATTTATATATGAGCCCGTGTGCATTACTTTGGCATCCATTCCTAATTTAATTGTGGCACAACCAAGTCAAACTATCAGCCTAAGATATTACCTGAGGTTAGAAAGAAATTGGTACGTATGGGCCAGAATACAGTTCAGACATGTATTAAAATAATTGGGGAACACATTAATTCTTCGAATTATCTGGTGAAAAACATCTCTTTCATGGTATACTCACATTCCATGGCTAAAACATATGTTAGAGCTATTTTTGCATCAACTATTGACGTGAAGGCAGCACTAATTTACTGGCTCCAGTTGTGCTTGGTCACTTAGTGCAGCTGTTGCTTCAACAAATGACGGTAATGTGTTGCAAATATTGTATAACTCAGGGCCAATGTATATTTAACCTGCATTCCACATGTCCAAAAACATTGCCTGCAGCATATCAACAAATCTGCTACTATCACTATAGAGCATTTAAATGTGCACATTACTCTTAATTGTACTCACCAACAGGGCCACCAATCACAATATCCAGGTGGTCCAGCAGGTCTTGCTCTCTGGCAACAAGGTCAGCCCAGTGGTGCTTTAGTTGTCGGTCGTTGCGCGGTCTGTTGTAGACGAGTCACAGATGGTACAAGACCTTTGACCACCGGAGCCTCCTCGCCTCTGTGTGATACCCCTGTATCACCCTGCCATCTGCATCGATCATCAATGGAAATACGTTGCACTCCAGCCAAATGAATCCCCCCAGCTCCTCCTCACCCATTCTCCCCAGACGTCACCTACCCAATATGACTGAAATAATAAGAAAATTAAGGGGTACAGAGGATAATAAAGGGAAAGGAGGAGAGGAAAATGAAATAAAAGTAACCCTAAAACAGCCCAACTATCCCCAAACTTACAATACCCACAACAGACTCCCAACAGTACAAAGCCAAAATTAGACACCAGAAATGACAAAAATACACTTACACAGGATACCACAGACACTTACAAAACACCAAAGACAATATAAAGAGCACACAGGAGACAAATTCACAATATTCACAGAGAGACAAGTCCAAACACAGCCACACAGTCATGAAAAATCAAAGAATGCAAAGTGAAAGTACACCCACTGTACCAATTCTGTAAACAGGATTTCCTATTACATCACTTCCTGCCTCAAATGCAGTGCGTTTTTATTATGATGCATCAAAATATTATGACGCTTACACTCTGTGTGTAATTTTTTTTTTATGCACATGACTAGAAATTACCCTTCATCCATAGTTCCAAATATTTTGCATTGGTAACCAATTTCATGGGGTACAGTGTGGGAATTACCGCTCAGGGCCAATGGATGTATCATGGCGGTGAGTGTCATTTTTCAGCGCATATGCGGTTTTTTTTGACACATATGCGTCTTTTTGACACGTATACATCAAAATGTATGTCTTTTATTGGGTTTGCGTCATTTCTCACATTTTTATAGTACATAACAGCTGTAACTATACTGAGATAGGCTGTTTGCACCTACATTGTGCATTCCAGTGTTTGGGCACATGTGGCAGATCATACTACTGCAGACCATGATCCTCTAGTTGTTGTACTGGATTTGCGCTCTTCACTGACGCAATAGATACCCAAACGTTTGGAACACAAATTGGTATTACCCAGTTTGAGCAGGTTGTATGTCATTAGAGGATAGCAAGGCTACGCAACTTAATACAGTAACTCATTGCCTGTGTGTCAATGTCTGTGAATTGGCTATTTCAATTTTAGTTGGCCCTGTGTGTTTTCATAAATGTGCTTGTGTGCATGCGTTGTCAATGTGGATAACCATCAGATGCTATTCAGTGTGGAAATGAGTCAGGAAAGGTGTTTGTCATACACGTAGAAACAAATGCTGTGTGAACTTCCCTAAATTTTAGGACTAAAGCATCTGCCATGACAAACCATGCACAGGATAGCTGGAGGATGGTTGATTATTGCAATGCTACAAGACTGAGCCATCACATGTACTGGAATGTTGGATACCACTTTCTGGTCACTTGTTTGTATACTACCCATGAGTCAGGCATTTGAAAATGCTATGTATGTACAGTGTTTGTGACACAGAGTCCCAAAACCAATCCAAAAATGTAATGTCACTCCACAGTTTGACTCATATTAATGACATATGTTTCTCTTGTGGCAGTGGAGGACCAGCAGACCAAGCAGCATGTGTTCACATATTTCCAGTGGTTAATTCCACAAAGGTGTCCAGTTCAATTGTGTGGCCATGTGTACCCTGTCTCATTATTGGGGTCCATGTTGTGACAGTTACGTGCAGGTCTAGTCATGAGTATGTGGAGCCATTCCCTGCATTAACAAAGTATCCTTCACAAGTGAATTGAAAGAAAGCCAAAGAGGAATTGAGAACACACATGGGGATAGTCCAGATATGGCACTGCATAAGTGTTATGAGACTGACAATAGGGCAACCTTGGTGTGATGAATAAGTAATTTAAAACCGGCAGGTTTCCTCCCAACATTTGTACACAGGTTGGCCTCTAAAATTCCCACTGCAACTGGGAACATCAGTGCCTCTGTGCTGATTAATCTCACAGCTATTCACCACTCAAGCCCCATCAATAGGTTGGGGCCGATGTGAATCAGTGTGTGGACCATCAGGGCACAAACATGTTTTGACATTTCATGCACATTAGCAAACATTGTGTGTTGTGCTGGAGGCACCATACCCAATCCATGCATACAGCCATGGTACACTGTCACTATTTGTCACTCATGCATACATGAAACCCAGACAAGGAATGGGCCGTGATTAGGCTATTTGAAGACATGTCCCACCCCATGATACAATAAGTAAACTGATTACACTATACAATGGATTTGAGTATTCATTGTAGACCTACCAGACACAATACCCCAGGAGGAAAGTGAGGGCATGGAAAGCAACTATGAGACAAAAGTAACCACATGGAACCTTTATGGTAACAGAAAGACAGGGACAAATCAGGCTAACGGGTTGGAGGCTCTGTCAGGAACTAACATGAACATGGCAAATACACAGTGAGCAGACTGAGACTGGTCAAAGCTGGAACAACACTGTGGAAAATGAAAACTTTAGTTGTCCTGTGTGCTGCAACGTTACACAATAACCCAAGGCCTGTGTTACACAAGTGATTTATATGGCAATGCATAACCGGGATATACATATAATGGCAGCTTCTAAGCCGTTCCAGGCAGCAGCAAGGGCATTGCAGGTTCAAATGGCTGGTCTGCATGGAAGTGCTCACAGGTGTGTGCAGCTTCAGTCTCTCACAAGTCCTGTAGGTGAGAATCAAGTTCAAAGGGCCAAAAGTAACTTTCGCATGGGAAGCAATGGACAGGTGATTACAGGTCCTACAGACTACTAGGAAGTGCATTATCTGACCAGACGTCCATGCAGACAGATGAACTATGACTATTGCATGCCATACTAAAGAGGGAAGCACACTGGAGTCAGAATGTGAGTCTGGGTGTGTGTAGATGAAGGATTATCTGGGTACAAATAGTCCATTTCCAGGGCCCCGTAGAGAAGGGTGGGGAGATACTGAAAACATGGCAGTGGCAGGACTTATGACTTGGGATGGCATGTGCAGGGCATGTCTTGTGAGCAATGCTAGTCATACCTGGGGCACTTGTGCTATCCATTTGCAGCTTACATGGACTTCTTGTCACACATTCTCCTTGCAGAGATACCTGATGTCACACTTACTGCTGTCAAGGGTCTGCTCATACATTCCTGTTACCAATGCAATAGCACATCCACTGCCTCATGTATGAGACCGTTTTTTACCTTATGAATGATGGTGTCTTAGTTGTGTGCCATATGCTGCAATGAACCATGTTGCCAACATGTATGTGTGCCATAGGTGTGGTCCACTGATATTGACCTTCAAATGTGAAATGGACAGGGTATATGTCATCTACAGTGTCTGTGAAATTGGGTGTACATTCATACCCATCAAATGTGATGTGGATTTTTCAGTATCCTAATCTGTATATCTGCAATAATCCATGAGGCTAAACTCTGATTATGAATCCTTGGGATAATGTGATGCATAAATGATTACCCAGACCATGATATAGTGATTAGAATAGGTGTTTAAGGACATATGGTAAGACAGTGGTGATGGTGAGTAGAGTTAAAATAAGTTTTATACAATGTGTTGTCTCCGATGCAATCCTGCTGCAGTGTTTGGATGGTCCCCCTCATGTTAATGGACAACATCCTCCTCTTCCCCCTCTTCAGGCATTTATGGGTCTGGTTCATAGAGGGGAATGTTCCTCCTTACACAAATGTTGTGCAGGATGGCACAGGTCAAAATGATCTTGCTGACCATTTCAGGTGAGTATAGAAGGCTGCCTCTGGTGATGTCGAGGCCCCTGAATCTTGACTTCAGGATGTCAAAGGTCCTCTCTACTATGGTGCGTGTCCTCCGATGTGCATCATTATAGGTACGCTCTGATGCTGTGCTTGGCTTTGCAAATGGGGTCATGATCCATGGCTGGATGCCCTACCCCTGATCAGCTGAAAGAGAAAATGAGTGAAAAACTTTGAGGGAGCTTGCACCATGATTATCACTTTGCATGGCAGTTGTTCTCTTGTGTTGTCTGTGACTCATCTGTGTTTGTGTTATTGTGTGGACTCCTAGGCTTCTAGGATGTCCCATTGGCATTGGTATGTTTCATTATCTTAACTGGTGTTTGGCAGATTGACCAGATGTCAGCGGTATTTTTGTAGACTTGCAGTACATTGTGTACTCCCATGCATTATGTCATGTGAAAGAGGTGTCCATGTGTCTTAACTGGGGGTGGCATGATACTTCCATACACAGAATCAGTTCCACAGTGGTGGTAACACGGTTGCATCTACATGGCCTGGACATCCCATCCAATTTAACATATGCAATACAGTTTGTTAAACATCAGTGAGGCCCTTTGATTTGGCTAGGTGACATTGTTCAACACATCTCCATAAGTTGTCAGCACTGACGTGTTGACAATTGACAATGCACAATATCTCATGTGTGACAAGTACTATGCAGACCTATTTATCTGCCCTTAACGAGTTGACTCATGTTCAAACGTGCACCTACACTACTGAACCTGGTCCAGTTCAGCTGGCTAACTTGGTTGTGAGGTTGACGGTTTAAGTGTCAGAAATTCCAGATGCCTGTACATCTGTTGTGTATATGTGTAATTGTCTCAAACCGTATGTGTAGGAATGTGCACTTTGCAATATTGTCATATTAATATGTGTTCTTAGCACAGTCCACTTGCTTATTGGTAGTGGGCAATGTCAGACCAGGAGTGATGTGAGATATTGGTACAGCCTCAATGATTCCATGTCCCCGTCATTAGAGTCATCATCATCATGCTATGTGTGTCATGGTATTATGCCTGCAGTGAAACACATTGCATACCCCTTACACTGTACATATTGTTTGGAAGGGTGTGTGATTGAGTGTTATTGATGTGATATAGTAAGATTAATCTTGCAAGTTGTACTGGAAGTTAAGGCCATTTCATTGTCACTGTGTGGTTTAAAATTGTTCCCTTGTGTCTGGGGCCTGACATCTGTTGTTATTTGCATCTGTCATTTGTCCGTAGGTGTGTATCCAATTGGGTGAGGATATCAAACATGCCTACCATTGTCATAACCTCAGTGTCTTCCTGACCACGTGTCAATGTAGTGGTGTATGTACTGTGTGTCCTACAGGGTTGCTGTGCTGTGTGTATATAAGTAGGTTTCTGTACTTACCAGAAAGTAGGCCATTGCCATATCGTCCATCCTGGAAGTGTTGATTGATGGTGCAGTGGCGGAAGATGAATAAATCATGTACACTCCCAGAATACTTTGCCAAGATGTTGGTGAACAATCCCCGGTGATCAACGATGGCCTGCAAATTGAAGGAGTGTGTGTGCTTCCAGTTGCGGTATAGATGCTCGGTTGCAGCAGGTGGCACAATGCATACATGTGTGCAGTCAATGGCACCAAGCACATGTGAGAAGCCATTGATTTAGTAGGAGCCCTGTTTGGTCTCCTGCTGCTTCTGCTGTGTGTTGGGGAAGCTGATGTGGCGGGGTGTGAGGGAGACGATGGCATCCAATACCTTGGGTAGGAAGGCAGAGAATGAGGGCTGTGAGATCTCGGCAACCAGCGCACCAGTGGTTTGAAACGAGCCGCTTCCCAACATGTGGAGAACAGCTAGCAGCTTGGTCTCTGGTGAAATGATCTGGGGTGTCTGCAAGCTGGGTGCCAACTGTGGCTCAATGGTGCATAGCAGCTGCTGAATGGCCTGCCAGTTGAGTCTGTACCTCTGGATGATGTCTTGTAGCCTGAGTCCCTGAAGGGTTGTCCTGGTCTGGACAATCCTCTCCTGCCTTCTGCATTGCCTTTGGGGTTCCTGCTAGTGTGGTGGAAGTTGTTGGTGTTGGTCCTATGCTCTGCATCTTCGTGCATGCTGGATGAAGAGCACCTCCATGTCTTCCTTTTGGAGCTCTGCTGTTGCTTCTTTGTGTTTTCCTTAAGTACTGGTGTGTTTGCCCCATTTTAACGTCTGTCCTGGCCCAGGTGTTACTTTGTGACGCAAATCGGGCTGTGCATCATTTTCCGTCTCCACCTCCTGGCCGTGCTGGATTTTTGCACGGTAGGATAAGTATGGCGCACAGGTGTTTAAGTCATTTTCTGAACGCCTACCTTGCATGTCATTAACGCAAGGTGGTTTCACGCATTCCAGAAAATAACGCACACAGCAGAATTTTGGCATTCGCTGGGCCGGACTTCAAAGTATAAATATGGTGTAGGGTTTGTGCTGAATTGGCGTCAAAATTTTTGATGCAAAATCGGTGCAGGCAGAGTATAAATATGTCCCCAAGTCCCTGCTCTGGCGTGAAACTGGACAAAGGAAAGGGGAAGGGGAGTGACCACTCCCCTGTCTATCACCACCCCAGGAGTGGTGCTCATAGCTCCTCCAGAGGGGTCCTGGGTTTTGCCATCTTGGATTCAAGGTTGGCAGGGAACTCTGGGAGCATCTGAGTGGCTAGAGCCAGCAGGTGACATCAGAGCTCTGCCCTGATAGGTGCTTACCTGGTTAGGTGACCAATCCCCCTTTCAGGGCTGTTTAGGGTCTCCCCTTGAGGTGGTTCCTCGGATTTGGATTGCAAGGCTCCAGCAGGAATCCTCTGCATCCTCCACTTCGACTTCTCACTGAAGGAACCACAGCTAGACCCTCAGGAACTCTACAAGCTACAAGTGTGCACATAATGGCAAAAGATGCTAGGCCAAGTATATGCTTGCGAACACCAATGTACAAGTGGGCACATATCGGTAAGCCTTGCTAGACTCAGTATATACATGGGAAACACCAATATGCAAGTGTGCAACTACAGGTAAGCCATGCCAGGCTCAGTATATACATGAAATCACCAAGGTGCAAGTTTACACATACTGGTAAGTGCCACTTCCTAACTTATGTAGGGAGGGCATGCATGTTCTTTCACACTGCACTTACAGTAGGAAAGTGCTCAGGGCCCTAAGGCCACTTAAGGTGTATCAGCAAAACCTCAAGGAAGAGCCAATCTCTGTGGTAGGTAAACCAGTGTGGAGGTTCTCCCCTACCAGGGTGTGGGACACCCTTGTGTACTCGCCCTGCCGTCTGTCTACCACTTGCTCTGCCCTCCGAGGGGTGCTCTAGATGTAGCAGAAGGCATACTCATGGCTGGTTCCAGTGGGGAAGATGCCACCTTGAGTGCAGCCGTTGCTGCGCCTCCGCAGATCTGCACTACTAGGCCTATTGTATGTTGGCCAGGCTACTCTGGTGGTTGGCACACTCAGTGCAATGTCCCACTAGTGGACAGGGCTGTACGTACCCCAGGAATGTGGCATACCTTTTTACAGGGCACTCCTGGGTGCAACACCTCAACCAATCAAGTAAGCACCTCTTCCTTCCTTGAGAAGGAAGGTCACGCACACTTTCACCCTGCGGTATGGTGGCAAAGTGCTCACAGTCCTAAGGCCATGCACAGAGAGTCAGCAAAAAATGGGAGGAAAAAAAAGGAAAAGGTTTCAGGGAAATCTCCTAAGATGGGCGATGTCCAATAGTCATAAAATGGAGTGACATACAGTGTAATAGCATAGAGTGGAATTGGGTAGAGTAGTGTTGTGAACATTGAGATCTCATATAGTACAGTATGGTGGTATACACTGAACACTGAAGTGGTGTACAGTGTAGTGGCATATTGTGCAATAGCGTACACTGTAGCATTGTGGAGTGGATTTGCCAACATTGGAATAGTGTACAGTGGGGTGCGTACAGTAGAGGGGCATTAAGTGGAGTGGAATAGACTGGAGTGTCATAGAATGGGCCAGCTGAGAGTGTAATAGCGCACAGTGATGTGGTGTGATGTTGTGCAAAGTGGTTAGCATAGAGGGGAATGGCATATACTGGAGTGGCGCAGAGTAGAGTGGCATAGAGTGAAAACAAGTAGCCAAATATAAACACTCAACAAATCAAAGCAAATATTACAAAATATAATAATTAAATAAATGCACAATTTTAACAAACAATACATTTCAATTAAAGATGCATTTTCACAAAAATAATATAAACATTCAAAAACAAAAAAATGCTAAGTCATTAAAACAAATTATATTAAATAACAATACAAAAATAATTTATATAAATCTAGTTTAAGCAACGATAGGGGAGGTGTTTAAGTTAAGATATGCTAGAACTACTATTAACACTCCAGTCTACGCAAGAGCATGAACATTGGATTTTGAAGGGTTAGATTTACTAATCCTTCTCCAGTCTAAGCAACAGTACGGAAAGTGTTGGACTGTGGGGAAACTAGCTTTACTATTCTAATTCCAGTCTATGCAACGGTAGGGAAAGGTTTGGACTTGCGAGTGGTTAGATTTAATATTCCCACTCTAGGTTAACCAACAATAAGGAAAGTGTTAGACTTGGGAAGGGTAGGTTTACTATTCCTACTCTAATCTATGCAACAGTAGGAAAAGTGTTGGACCCCGGGGGATAACATAAAATATTCCAACTTCTAATCATTTTGTAAAAAAGATTTAAATACCTAATGACATACAATTATTAACCCTTTCAATATATCAATATATATATATATATATATATATATATATATTTGTTTGTGTATATAAAATACTTAATATATAATTTTATAAAAAAGTAAAAATGTTAAAAAAATAAACTGCAAGGAAAACTATTTATATTATATTTATATTAACTAAAATACAATTTGCTTCCCTAATCAGAAACAAAAAACAACAAACATAAAAAAAGTAAAATAATAAATACTCCAAAATTTAATTTCATATATAACTTACAATTCAAACAATAATAAAAAAAACAATTTAAAATAAAAATAAATTACAGATAATAATATTAAAAACACTTACCACTAAATTAAAAAAAAGAATCAAATGAAACAAATCAGTTAAGCATCAAAAAGATACATAATTATTTATCAGTGAATAACTCAAATATATTAAACATAACCTATTCCTTTACAAATCCAACAACCCACTAATAAAATATACTTTACTAACAACAATATACAAATAAAATATATAACACAATTAAAATAATAGTAATGTTAAACAACAATTAAAATTTAAACAAACCTACCAATCAAAAAATTAAATAATGTACATGTAAAAATCCATTAACATAAATCTAAAATTAATTGTAATTTAATTAACTCCCCACCATATTCCCCTACAAGCCCAACAATCCACTATGAAAATAAAAAGAATGAACAAAATTATAAACATTTAAATATAAATTGAAATTAATAAATTAACTGTAATTACATAAAATAACACACAATTTACATAAATATTACTAACAATACTAACATCAACAATGTATGTTCTAATTATATATATTAAATACATTTCCAAAGCTGAGCACGAAAGCAACCTCCACCACCTTGCATCAATGGTGCCCGTGGTGGCAATGCCTTGTAAAACAGATGGATAAAGCAAAACTGCAAAAGAGAGCTGTATAGGGTATATCCGTTTATTGAAGCTATAGACAACGCGTTTAAGGTACAATATCCTTTGTCAAGTGATATGCCACATTTTCCTTCAAAATAATATGTACACACAATCCTGTGAAACTAGTGAACAGACTTCATCTGTCCACAACGAGAAAGTATACTATTAACGTAATTAATAAATAGATTATGGTCTCAGTTCATACTAATAATCAAAATACAATTTCTAATGTTTGCAGTAAGTGTGATCCATCAAGGCCTGTTCCCAAATATAAAAATGTATATCATGTACAACTTACGAGTTACTCGGAGTTGGGTACGGACAATATTACCCTTGAATTAGAAGTTCCTGATATGAGAATAGAGTGGATTATCACGAACACGCTGAACTAGCAATAATAAAATAATGACAACAAATTGTCATATAGTTATATATCCTTTAAACCCCCACTGTGGGACACAGAGGAAGACCGAGAGAGGTAAGTATGTATATATACAAAAATAGAGTGCGACTGGCAAAAATAGAAACTGAAAGAACAACAAAGTGAGAGAGAGAAGCAGAAAATGAGTGAAAGACAGATCAGCGAAAAAGAAGAAAAAAAGACAAGAGAGACAAAGAATAGAGACAAGCTTCAGCATGACAGCCAGTGTCTCTAGTGGTTATTAAAGTGTATCTATGTAGTAAAGGTGTCTAACGATCGTGGGGATATTTAGAATGGCATGTCATCTTCAAAAAAGTATGCTTTTGCCTGAATTATGTTTTGATGGGTAGATTCTGGACTTACAAGATGATGTGGGCGCAACCAAAATATTACCCAAGTCAAATCTGTGGTGGATACCAACATAGCTTTGTACAGGGATTGATAGGGTGAGTCATACTAACAACTCCAGCACTGCCTGGTGCTTTCAAAAGAGTTAAGGGTGAAGGAATATCTTTTAAAATATGTTATTAATTAATATACCTCAATGACTATGTGGTTGAAAAGAGACCGCAGGCTGACTTCCAAGTGTGAGAAAGTAGCCTCTTTCTAGCCTTGTTATCCCCACTTTTGTCCTGTTTGTGAGTATATGTCAGGGTGTTTTCACTGTCTCACTGGGATCCTGCTAGCCAGGGCCCAGTGCTCATAGTGAAAACCCTATGTTTTCAGTATGTTTGTTATGTGTCACTGGGACCCTGCTAGCCAGGCCCCCAGTGCTCATAGGTTTGTGGCCGATATGTATGTGTTCCCTGTGTGATGCCTAACTGTCTCACTGAGGCTCTGCTAACCAGAACCTCAGTGGTTATGCTCTCTCTGCTTTACAAATTGTCACTAACAGCCTAGTGACCAATTTCACCAATTCATATTGGCATACTGGTACACCCATATAATTCCCTAGTATATGGTACTGAGGTACCCAGGGTATTGGGGTTCCAGGAGATCCCTATGGGCTGCAGCATTTCTTTTGCCACCCATAGGGAGAGCTGACAATTCGTACACAGGCCTGCCACTGCAGCCTGAGTGAAATAATGCCCACATTATTTCACAGCCATTTTACACTGCACATAAGTAACTTATAAGTCACCTATATGTCTAACCTTCACCTGGTGAAGGTTGGGTGCAAAGTTACTTAGTGTTTGGGCACCCTGGCACTAGCCAAGGTGCCCCCACATCGTTCAGGGCAAATTCCCCGGACATTGTGAGTGCGGGGACACCATTTCACGCGTGCACTATACATAGGTCACTACCTATGTATAGCGTCACAATGGTAACTCCGAACATGGCCATGTAACATGTCTAAGATCATGGAATTGTCACCCCAATGCCATTCTGGCATTGGGGAGACAATTCCATGATCCCCCGAGTCTCTAGCACAGACCCGGGTACTGCCAAACTGCCTTTCCCGGGGTTTCACTGCAGCTGCTGCCAACCCCTCAGACAGTTTCTGCCCTCCTGGGGTCCAGCCAGGCCTGGCCCAGGAAGGCAGAACTAGGGACTTCCTCAGAGAGAGGGTGTTACACCCTCTCCCTTTGGAAAAAGGTGTCAGGGCTGGGGAGGAGTAGCCTCCCCCAGCCTTTGGAAATGCTTTGATGGGCACAGATGGTGCCCATCTCTGCATAAGCCAGTCTACACCGGTTCAGGGATCCCCCAGCCCTGCTCTGGCACGAAACTGGACAAAGGAAAAGGGAGTGACCACTCCCCTGACCTGCACCTCCCAGGGGAGGTGCCCAGAGCTCCTCCAGTGTGCTCCAGACCTCTGCCATCTTGGAAACAGAGGTGTGCTGGCACACTGGACTGCTCTGAGTGGCCAGGGCCAGCAGGTGACGTCTGAGACTCCTTCTGATAGGCTCTTACCTGTGTTACTAGCCTATCCTCCTTCCTAGGTAGCCAAACCTCCTTTTCTGGCTATTTAGGGTCTCTGCTTTGGGGAATTCTTCAGATAACGAATACAAGAGCTCATCAGAGTTCCTCTGCATCTCCCTCTTCACCTTCTGCCAAAGGATCGACCGCTGACTGCTCAGGACGTCTGCAAAACCGCAACAAAGTAGCAAAGACGACTACTGCAACCTTGTATCGCTTCATCCTGCTGGCTTTCTCGACTGTTTCCTGGTGGTGCATGCTCTGGGGGTAGCCTGCCTCCTTCTTGCACCAGGAGCTCTGAAGAAATCTACCGTGGGTCGACGGAATCTTCTCCCTGCAACCGCAGGCAACAAAAGACTACATCACCTGTCCTCTGGGTCCCCTCTCAGCACGACGAGCGTGGTCCCTGGAACTCAGCAACTCTGTCCAAGTGACTCCCACAGTCCAGTGACTCTTCAGTCCAAGTTTGGTGGAGGTAAGTCCTTGCCTCCCCACGCTAGACTGCATTGCTGGGTACCGCAGGATTTGCAGCTGCTCCGGCTCCTGTGCACTCTTCCAGGATTTCCTTTGTGCACAGCCAAGCCTGGGTCCCCGACACTCTAACCTGCAGTGCACAATCTTCTGAGTTGTCCTCCGGCGTCGTGGGAGTCCCTTT
This sequence comes from Pleurodeles waltl, assembly GCF_031143425.1. Taxonomy (NCBI): domain Eukaryota; kingdom Metazoa; phylum Chordata; class Amphibia; order Caudata; family Salamandridae; genus Pleurodeles; species Pleurodeles waltl. Next base: position 386,358,087 of record NC_090449.1, on the reverse strand, counting down.
TGTGACTTCGGGTGGACTCCGGTTCACTCCTCTTCTAAGTGCCTGTTCTGGTATTTCTGCAGATACTGCCTGCTTCAATGAGGGCTCCCTGACTTGCTGGGCACCCCCTCTGTCTCCTCATCCAAGTGGCAACATCCTGGTCCCTCCTGGGCCACAGCAGCATCCAAAAACCCCAAACGCGATCCTTGCAGCTAGCAAGGCTTGTTTGCGGTCTTTCTGCGTGGGAACACCTCTGCAAGCTTCTACACGACGTAGGACATCCATCCTCCAAAGGAGAAGTTCCTAGTCCCCTTCGTTCTTGCAGAACACAAAGCTTCTTCCATCTGGTGGCAGATTCCTTGCACCCTCAGTTGGCATTTCCTGGGCATCTGCCCACTCTCGACACTGTCGTGACTCTTGGGCTTGGTCCCCTTGTCTTAAAGGTACTCAGGTCCGGAAAGCCACCTTTGTTGCATTGCTGGTGTTGGTCTTCCTTGCAGAATCCCCCTATCACGACTTCTGTGTTCTCTGGGGATTGTAGGTGCACTTTACACCTACCTTACAGGGTCTTGGGGTGGGCTATTTTTCTAACCCTCACTGTTTTCTTACAGTCCCAGCGACCCTCTGCAAGCTCACATAGGTTTGGGGTCCATTCGTGGTTCACATTCCACTTATGGAGTATATGGTTTGTGTTGCCCCTATACCTATGTGCTCCTATTGAAATCTACTGTAACTTTACACTGCTTGCATTACTTCCTTTTGCTATTACTGCATATTTTTGGTATTGGGTACATATATCTTGTGTATATTTGCCATCCTCATACTGAGGGTACTCACTGAGATACTTTTGGCATATTGTCATAAAAATAAAGTACCTTTATTTTTAGTATATCTGTGTATTGTGTTTTCTTATGATATTGTGCATATGACACCAGTGGTATAGTAGGAGCTTTGCATGTCTCCTAGTTCAGCCTAAGCTGCTCTGCTATAGCTACCTTCTATTAGCCTAAGCTGCTAAAAACACCTCTTCTACACTAATAAGGGATAACTGGACCTGGCACAAAGTGAAAGTACCCCTTGGTACCCACTACAGGTCAGGCCAGCCTCCTACACCAAGTACATAAGCCTCACATCTCTATAACTGTACATCTTAATTGTCTGGTAAATTTTCTAAAGATCTTGTCCAGGCAGGTGTCAGATCATGTACAGTTCTTTTAGTAGTTTTTAGAAGCCCGGTTGAATAGCATAATGACCTTACTGCTTCCTGCTGCACTTAGCAGGAGTGTTTAAATGATGCTGAAGCAGTTCTTGGTACAATTTCATGTATTCTTATCAACAGACACACCATCAATAGGTTATACATTTTCAGTGTGTGACCAAGTGATCATCATGCTACTTATATTGAAGGATCTGTGTTTCGTCTTCAGCACAAATAGCTGGGAAGCAAGGTTTTGGGTCCGATTTAGATCTCGGCTGATGGGATACTCCGTCATGAATGTGACGGAGTATCCCATCCACTGCATCACAAGTACAATAGGTTACAATTCACTTGTAATACGGTGGAGTGGATACCCGCCACGTTTGTGGTGGAGTATCCCTTCTGCCAAAATTTAAATTATGCTCTAAATTTTTATATCTGATTTTTTTTTTTGTTGGGACGGCGAGAGTAATGCAAATAGAGAAAGCATGGATATGAACAATATGCTAAAATGTTATAAAAAGACAGAAAGTGGAGTATGATGGGATTATTGAGGTAGAAGCAAGAATAGACAGCCTTAAAATTCAGATGCAAAGTGATGTGCTCCCAAGAGAAACCTTGGCATCTAGAATGTATTTGTTTAACAAATTAAGTACGGAAAAAGTCTGATATTTCCTGACCGATAATACCTGCAGCCTAGTGAACTAAACAGCAGGGTGCAACGAAGAATAGCTTGTATAAGAAGAACTTGTATAAAGACATTGTTAGATTGATCAGCCTTAGTGTAGATTTCCACTAAATGTTCTGCGTTCCTCCTGCATTTTTGCTGATCTTGATTCTCCTGGCCTTTGTACTGCGCCCTTTACCACTGCTGACCAGTGCCAAAGTGCACGTGTTCACTTCTTAAAGCATGTGTTAGGATTGGGGTTTGTGGCTGGCTAGGGTATGCACCTAAGCCCACCAGAACCCACCACTCTACTCAGGGCAAGGAAGTTAAACACCAAAGATAACCTGTGCTCACCCTCTGGTTGCTCGGCACAGAGGAGACAGGCTTATCATCAGAGGCAGTCTGTAACGCTTTTGCGTAATACACTCACACCAGTAACTCAATGAACACACCATAAAAGAGATTCCACACGGGATAATATAAAAATATATATAGTATAGTGTACATAAACTTGGACTAAAAACGACTTGAATCATAAATCCTTTGCAAATTATGCAAATTCTGAGATACTACTTATTATCTTGGGCTAAGCAAGAATCAAATGACATATAGCATAAATGAAGCACATCCTATGCAAGGATCATAACTGTTGTGCATCTAATGCAACTGCTCAGATGGTATTTGTGCCCCTATACAATGCAAGGTAACAACAACATACATTCATTAATACAGAGGGCATGTAATGGGGCAGCACATAAGTATCAGTTGGAAACCATAGCTCCAGGACACCTGCCCTACTACTACTAGGGATACAGTAATCATTATGCCCTAATGGAAACCAGTGTATGTATACCCACAAAAAAGGGCACATTAACACCTGCATGCCTGATAGAGCGGTCCGTAGTAATAATTTACCTGTGTTCGGACGCTCTTTAGGCCGATGAATCTTTTGACTAAGTGGGAACTCTCTGTACTCTTAATCGATCAATTTCCTGAAATCAAAAATCAATAACGAACATAAGCAATACCTTGATCAACATAACACTTAACAATTAATCCAGAATACATTTCGGCGAACCCTGACCTTTCAGTCAGGAATAACCACACCAGTTTATTGCAAAGTTAGTGAATTTATTTCCCTATATTAACAAAGCTAGCACAATATATATGTGTCTCAACACCAAATGATAAACATAAATGAACATTAATAGCTGTCCATAACGGCGAAACAAGTGTAATCTATGTAGCATTTGAATCACAAGGCATTCGATAATGGCAATGCAAAGCACTAATACGATAATCTGTAATGAACTAATTGCATACATTTAGTCAGCATAACAAGATCTCAAATTGCATCGTGCAACATATGGAATCCTCATCTAACCTCAAATTAGCATCGGCATGTGGGACTTCATGCAAAAAAACAATTTAGCAACATAAATTTAGAAAACTCCTAGCTAGGGCTCTTATCAAAATCAGCAGTTGGTTACCTAAAAGAAACACAATGCAATTTTACAATTTCCTCTCATATTTACCAATTACGATCAGCGTACAAGGAAGTCTTCGTCTCACAGGTACCGTTTCTCGATCAGCATGGGACGGGGCAAAGGGGCAGGGGTGGACGGGCAATTGCCTCACGGCGGCAAGGTAAAACTACTACTTCATGCAAAGGGCATTTCAAAGTTAAAGTCTCTAGGGCAAGAATCATTAAAGTCTCTTTCTCTCGATTAGAGAAAGCATCAAAGTCTCTCAAAATGGCGTCGCAGCAAAGTGGGCCATAATAGCTACGAAGTCAAAATGGCGGGTATCGAGCTGGCAATGGCTACTTTCTCCTCGTGCACCTGATTTTTATAGACAACAGTTCAAATCCAGTAGGGTCTTCCATTGGAGGGTTCATAGGTTAGCTTCAAATTGTCCAATCAAAAACGACAGTTCTCAAGCTTTTACTTAAGCATACATTATCCTTGGAGATGGGTACGCAAGTTGCAACATTGTCTACCAATTAGCTCACTTTCAGAGCCTCCATTGTCCGCACCTGCAAGTCGACCTTGAAGTAAGGAGAAAATATGCCAGGCTGGCACGAAACTTTAAGATAAGCATGTGAACAGTTTCTGTGGAAAAGTACAGCTTCAAGCAGAAATACACGTTTAATAGCACATTGGAAAAATACGAGCATCTAAACCGTGAGACCAGGCCACTAGGCCAAAGCCTCCGCTAAAGTAATGCTAAGCTAAAGCATTTCAAACAAGCAAATCGTAGCACACGTTTATAATTATGTCGGATTAGTGCAATTCTAATACACCACGTTATATAAAGCACGCGTATAAATGTTGGCAAACTACTCTGAGGGCACATTTTGTCCCCGTACAATCTTTATTAGTTCGGTTAAAGTCACACATGATTATTTCACACTACGTTTATGCGTTAATAAATCAAAACCTTCATTTTCTGCTTCATCATGCCTACTACCGGTTATGCAATAATTCTATAATATCCCGAAGATACGAGTTATATCATTCAGCTGTTATTTTCAGGGGACGATCCCATGCCTCCCTTGGGGTTTTCCATGAGGGTTTTAGGATACCCAAAGCTTACTATTTCACAAGCCCAAGCCACTTGTGCAGAACTGTGACACCACTCCTTCGGGATGAATTCTGCAAGTGCATCCTTTACTGTGAGCTTCTTGATAGTGTGCGAGGAACTGGCCGGAGTCTGAACTCCGGCACTGTCAGATGCCACTGCTGCAGGCACAGTTAATGGCGAGGGCCTCCACGGACCTGGCGAGGCGCAACACAACACCTCTCTCTCAGCGGTGTGCGGGGAGATTGCCTGAGTCTTTGTAATCCGGCGCTGTCACACGTTACTGCTCCAGCTACAGGCGAAGAGTTCAAGACGTGCTGATCAAGAAACCAAAACACACGCTGCTCTTCTTATGACGGTAGGAAGCACCTCTCATGCACTGTTTCTGGCCCTGGAGAGCTGCAAGTAGACTCCCCACAACACAGATAGCACTCAAAATGCTCTGATGGGAAAACGAAGCACTTACTATATGCTGTCGTTTGGAGAGTCAATGGGTGTCGGACTCGAAGTCCCACAGACAGTTTTAGGCTACCAAGCAAGATTTCCTTTTGAGGTCCAGGGGATTCCTCAAGCATAAGGGGCAAGCCAACAATCCCTTTGTAGAGCACTTGAGGGGGCACAATAGAAGCAGTGGGCAGGGAGGCCAGCACATAAGGGTCCTTCTAGCAGAGTGTCAGTCTTTCTAGCAGCCCAGCAGGCAGCAGGTCAGTGCAACAAAGCAATCTGTCCAAATGGTGCTTTCTCCTGGCAGCATAGCAGTCCTCTGGCAATGTAGAGTCAGCAGAGTCTGTTACAAGTTCCACATAGTGGCAAAAATCAGGAGGTCAGAGCCCCTGTACATATACTAAAAATTGTCCTTATTCAAGAAGGAACTTTTAAAGGAACCTTAGAAGTGCACAACACCCCATTTCAACTTAGCCCTGGCTGTATATATCAGTGGGGTGTAAATCAGCCCTTTCTGTGACTGCAAGACACAGCCTATACAATTGTACAGTGTGAACGTCACCCTCTCCCAGCTTAATAAGACATTCAGTATGCAGATGAATGCAGCTATAACCTTGTCTCACCCAACTCTTCCTGTGTGATGGCGGTCTTAAAAGTATGCACAAAATGTAGCTGTCACCCAGGCCCAGATGTGGATTGGAGTCAGGCTGGAAAGCACAAAGAGTCATAAGAACAGAGAAAGGCCCATTTTCTAAAAGTGGCATCTCAAAAATAGTAATGTAAAATCCAACTACACCGGTAAGCAGGATTTATCACCATTATTCCAAACCTACCAAACATGGCAACGCTGCACCTTTCAGATCAGAAATTATCACTTAAAAGCATATAAGTGAATTCCCAATGCTAACCTATGAGAGGAGCAGCCCTCAAATTAGTGAAACACGAAATAGGCTGTTTGTCACAGCTAGGACATGCAAATCATAAGAATACCTATCCTACTTTTTACACATACAACACTCTACCCATAGCACTACCCAGGGCTTACTTTAGGGCTGACGTATTCATAGTAAATGGGGAGTTTAGGAATTGGCAAGTAGTTTGAAATGCCAAGTCAAGATGGCAATAAACTGCCTAGGCAGGCACTGCATTGGCAGGCCTGAGCCAGGTTTGAAAGGCTACTTCTGTGGGTGGCTCAATCAGCGCTGCAGGCCAACTAGTAGCATTTAATTTTACAGGCCCAGGGTCATATGGGATACTACTTTACAAGGAACTTATATGCCAATCAGGTGTAAGCCAATCATACCATGGTTTAGGGGAGGGAACACATGTACTTTAGCACTGATTTGCAGAGATGAAGTGCCCAGAGTCCTAGACCCAACAAAAAGTTTGTCAGAAAAAAGGGAGTAGGAAGGTAAAACTTTTAGGGCTAACCCTGCAAAAAAGGCCATTTACAAAACCACCCCCCTCCGGCATAAAGCCAGGTTAGACCGATCAATACTTTGATGGGCTTAACTGCTTAGGGTGATAGAACTTGGACAATGGCCTGCAACTACAAGGGAACATGACAGTTCTATGCCTTTCTGAACCCAGTTGCATCCTTCTATCTATGCTCTCAGTATCCACTATGCTAACCCATGGGGAATCCTTCTCCTCACCTGTGGACCCACCTGTGAAGCACCTAACTTAATCTGGTCACAGATGCATCCCAATAGGTAAACAGTACCACCATGGCCAACAATGTGGTGTGTCCCATTCTATCCCTTGAGTCTGACTTCTGTCCCTAGCCCAAAGAAAATTCTGTCCAGAAGGACAGCAACCAACAGAGGCCACTGTCAACTGTCAGTATCAAAAATCGGGCCCGAGACCATGTATGGGTTTCTGTCCCTTGTGACTTCTCAGAGTGAGTGGCGGTAGCCCCAGGTGCATTGCACCTTTCTCCACTCTACCTCGCACCATTTCAGGGGTGGTATCCTGAGACTGGTCATCCAGCTCAGGGTTTGTCCCCCTAGGCTGGACAGGAGCCAGGGCTGGGACTTTCCTCCCCTCCTTTTGGGGTTCCGAATCCTCCTTTTGGGAGTGGTACCCCCAGAACCCAGAACTGTCAGGGCACTTGTAGCAGCCGTCCTGCTCAACTCTCCCACTAGTTCAGTGGAGCTACCATGCAACTGGTCTTCCAACCCAGTGTCTGCACCCTTGGGTTGAAATGCGGTCAGGGATGAGTCCTTCCTCTTCCTGCACCTCCTTGTAGAGTTCTGCTCCCTCCCACCAGGAGTGGTAATCCCAGAAGACAAAATGGTAGGAACACTTGTGGCAGCCGCCCCTTTGCCAAGATCACGGGTGATGCACTGAACCTGGTCCTCCAACCCAGGGTTTGTACCTTTGGGGTGGACAGGGGTTAGGGGCGAGTCCTTCCTCCCACTTCCCCTCCATCTGGATTTCTGCACCCTCCTTTGTGGAGTGGTACTGCCAGAAATCCAGAACTAGTGGGATTGACCCTATGGGGTCACCCGCAGTGGATGGTTTTTCAGTACAAACTAGACTCCCTTCTTGGGGCCCCCTAAGTGTGCTTGTCAGGCTCTGAGGCTGGGCATACGATGCCTCCCACACCCACCTCTCTTCCTCCTTTGAGAAGGGACCTGCGACCCTGTACCCACCCCACTATGACCAGACCTATTTGGGTTACTGTGAACCCCACACGGCCTTGGTTGGGGGAACCTCAGCCACTTCCTTTAGGACCAGTCCCAAGTGCCTTTCCAGACTCTCTGGTACTCACCCAGCAGTCAGCCTCCTTTGCTATCTCCCTGGGGTCAGAAAACATACACTTCTACAGGTGTTGACGTAGACATGGAAAACAACAATGGATCATGTGCTCTCTGATACTGAGATTGTACAGTCCTTCAAAATCGTTTGCTGTGCTACCCTTCACCCATCCATCTAGTGCTTTGCAAAAATCCTCCACAAACTCCCCCAAGTCTGGTGAGACAGTTTTCTGCTCCCCCTGAACTTCAAACTATACTCTCCAGGGGATATTCCATATTTAGCAATCAGGGCTTCCTTCATGGGGAGAAGTATCTCTGCCTATCACCAGGAATATAACTCCCAGGCAAGTTCGCCAATCCATCTCAGGGATCCTGTGCATTGTCAGAGCCTTCTCATACTCCTGCAGCAGCGACGTATGCCATCCTCCTCCTTGATGCTAGACACCAAGGCCCTCATTACAACCCTGGCAGTCAGTGTTAAAGCGGCGGTAATACCGCCAACATGCCGGCAGCAAAAAAAATGGGATTACGACCGTGGTGGAAACCGCCAACATAGACAGCCACTTAAAAATTCTACTGCCACAGCCGTACAAGCAAACAGCTCAGCAGACACTGCCAACAGACAGGAGTGAGACAATGCACCGCCCACCCTATCACAAAACGCCTATCCGCCACCTTTTCCGGGGCGGAACCAACGCGCATAAAAACACAGCAGAAACAGACCACAGAAGGGAAAACACTCACCTCTCCACATCACACGAGAAACCAGGACGCAATGAAGCCCGAATTGCAGATACTGCCGCCGATGGCCTTCCTGCTTCTGTATCAGGAGCTCCAACGACAGCAGCGACGACCACGGTGAGTACTGCACCTACAACACAGGGGAGGGTGGAGGGAAAAGAGAGTGACACACACACCCAACACGCAACACCCCCACCCACGCTCATGCACAACACCATACACACAAATACATGCTGCAACATTACATATACACCCCCTCGCCCCCTGGAAGAACACAAGGACAAAAGGAAATTATTGTAACCAGTGTAATCAATAAAAATCCATTAGTCAAATTCAAAATCCAGAATATACAATTATGTACACCAACTACACAAGTCCAGATAGTGCACCAATCATTGTCCGTGGATCACTGGGCCCAAAATACATGGGCGAGGCCCACACATGACACCTGACTGGAAATGGGGAGAACACTGCATGGGCATCAGATCGCAATGAAACAGGCAACTCAGGGGGAGGGGAGCACCTCATCCAGATGAACGCATGACGCCACTGCTGCATGAGGGGGCTCCATGCCCATTGATGTATCCTGGGGAGTGCAAAGCCACAGTCTCTCCATTGGGTGGGTTGCCCACTGCTTTATTCTGGGGAATGCAAAGCCACAATCTCTCAAGTCTCTCCAGTGGGTGGTTTGCCCACTGCTTTATCCTGGGGAGTGCAAAGCCACAGTCTCTCAAGTCTCTCCAGTGGGTGGTTTGCACACTGCTTTATCCTGGGGAGCACAATGCCACAGTCTCTGAAGTCTTTTCAGTGGGTGGTTTGCCCACTGCTTTATCCTGGGGTGTGAAACGCCACAGTCTCCCAAGTCTCTCCAGTGGGTGGTTTGCCCACTACTTTATCCTGCGGAGTGCAAAGACACAGTCTCTCAAGTTTCTCCAGTGGGTGGTTTGCCCACTGCTTTATCCTGGGGAGTGCAAAGCTACAGTCTCTCAAGTCTCTCCAGGGGTGGTTTGCCCACTGCTTTATCCTGGGGAGTGCAATGCCACAGTGTCTCAAGTATTTTCAGTGGGTGATTTGCCCACTGCTTTATCCTGGGGACTGCAAAGCCATAGTCTCTCAAGTGGATAACAGTCTCCACTGGTTCTGGAGGGGGCTTGGTGCACAGAGTGCTTCATCCTGCCAAGGACTGAGGTAGTGGATGCCTTTCTCCACTGGTTCTGGAGGGGCCCTTGTGCCCAGAGTGCTTCATCCTGCCAAGGACTGAGGTAGTGGATGCCTTTTTCCAATGGTTCTGGAGGGGCCTTGGTGCCCAGAGTGCTTCATCCTGCCAAGGAATGAGGTAGTGGATGCCTTTCTCTACTGGTTCTGGAGGGGGCCTTGTGCCCAGAGTGCGTCATCCTGCTAAGGACTGAGGCAGTGGATGCCTTTCTCCACTGGTTCTGGAGGGGGCTTGGTGCCCAGAGTGCTCCACATGCAGTGTGGCCGGAAAAATACACTCACCTGGGTGTATGTGCCACAAGATTGCCGAGGTACAAGTAGCATGATACGCCATGGAGGCAGAGACATACCCCACACTGCTGCGGCTTCGCATTCCATATGCAGGTGACAACTGTGATGACAGTGATGCTTCATGGAAGCTACCCAGGGTCCTGGAACTCACCACCAGCCTCGGACGACTAACCACTGGGGGTGGTAGCCATGTCTGGCGGTGCTTGCAGCAGTGTCAGTCGTGGCAGTGCCGGCTGCGGGGTCTGTGGCAGCGGTGCTGGCTGCGGGGTATGTGGCGGCGGTGCTGGCAGGGACCTGTGGCAGCGGTGCTTGCGGCGGGGTCTGTGGCAGCAGTGCTGGTGGCGGGGTCTGTGGCGGCGGTGCTGACTGCGGGGTCTGTGGCGGCGGTGCTGCCTGCAGGGTCTGTGGCGGCGGTGCTGGCAGTTGGCGTCAGCATGGAAAGAAGGTGTGACACTGGTCCCTCAGTCAATGCCACCATGCCCTCTCCTGACCTGCCCTTCAGTTTTTGCCCCTTAGCCACCTTTGATGGTGGCGCAGCTGTCTTGTCACTATCCCCTTGCATTTTCCCTAACCCCTTGGTGGCAGGTGTTTTTGGCTTCTCCCTCTGGGATGTGGGCACCTTTTTCACCTTGGCAGGCGGCTGAATGTTGTTGCCCTCGCTCCGTGGCACACTGGCAGCCCTGATGGTTGGCGTACTCCATGACCCCACAGATGTTGGGACCACTGTGCCTGGCGATGTGGTGGCTGAGGTGCTGGGCTGGGACCTGGAAAGCCTGGCCCTAGGGAAAGGAGGGGGGGGGTTTAGGGAAGAGGTCAATGCTAGTCAAGAAACGTTTTTTAGACACACTGGGACGGGTAGATGGAGTGGGTTTGGGAGTGGAGGTAGAGGTAGTGGTTGTAGGAGGTGTACATCTGCTGAATTTGGGTGAAGGTGCATGGGCTGGAGGCTGTTGTGAGGTGGATGGCTGTTGGGTGGGTGTGTGCCTGCATTTGTGTACTTTGGGAGAAGGGCTCACAGACAAACTGAGAGAGGACACTGGTGATGTGTGAATGGTAGTGGGGGTGGTGAGTGCACATGAGCGTTGTGTGGTGATGGGCGTGCTGGTGATGGAGGTAGTGGCTGAGGATGTAGTGCATGCAGGTTTGAGTGGAGACGAGACTGGGAGGGAGGAGAGAGATGTGGAGGAGTGGGACACAGTGGAGGCAGTGGATGTTGGTATGTGTGCATGGGTATGATGCTTGTGTGAGTGCCTGTGGGATGTGTGGTGCTTATGTTTGCCTGGGCCACTCTTGTGTGTTGATGAGTGTGCAAGCTGGCCTGATGGTGTGCTCTGATAGGCTGAGGTACGGGATTGGGTCTGGGTGGAAGAAGTTGGAGGGGGGACGCTGGACACAGGGAAAATGGCTGCCATCAGTGCTGAGGCCAGAGACTGAAATGCTCCCTGTTGGGCTGCCTGGCCAGAATGAATGCCCTCCAGGTATGCATTTGTTTGTTGCAAATGTCTCTCAACACCCTGGATGGCATTCAGAATGGTAGACTGCCAAACAGTGAGGGATCTCAGGAGGCCAATAGCCTCCTCACTGAGGGCAGCATGGCTGACTGGGGCAGGGCCTGAGGTGCTGGGGCGAATGAGATGCCCACCTTCCTGGGTGAGGGGGCATGGGACACATGCTGAGGGGCTGCTGGGAGGGCGGAGCTGGTAGGGGGGTGGAGGGTACCTGTTGATGCGGGGGGCACAGAGTGGCCCGCCACCGCAAGGGAGCTCCCATCAGAGGAGGAGTCGCTGCCACTGCTGTCTGCTCCTGTTCCCGCCGTGGAGCTCCCCTCTCCCTCTGTCCCACTGGTGGCTTCAGACTCCATTGTTTTGCCCTACAGGGCCAAGTGGGATGCAGCTCCCTCCTGCTCCAGTGCCAATGCTCCTCCGCCTGATGTTGCTATTGCACACAAGAACAGGGAGACCGCAAAAAGGGGGGGGGACAGGAGAAAGACATGTTCAGTGCATGCAACACCACTACCGTTGGCAGACACAACAGACACAGCAGCCCTCTGCACTACGCCATGCACTTATACTTCCTAGATTAATCACATGCCCATGGGGTACAAGGCCTAAGCCCGATTGCTGCACACCTGGAAGTCACAGGAGCCTGAGTAGGTGTAGATGTCACTAACCACTAGTGGGGTTCGGGTGCTACTAAGCCTGCCTCACAAGGGACCTTGCCTGCCAAGCTTGCCCTGGCCTAGGGGAACCCACTGCCCACCTCCTCCACCCAGACACCTCGTAACGCGCGCAGAGTCAGCTGAATGAGAGTGTACTCACCCCCTTGTGGCTGCTGTGATGCCCTCAAGTGCCCATCCAACTCCGGATACACCACCACCAGGATCCGGAACATCAGGGGGGACATGGTGCGACGGGCACCCCTCCCATGGTGGGAGGCCATCCCCAGCTGGGCCTCTGCCGTCTTCTTGCTCCAGCTGCGCAGGTCCTCTCATCTTTTACAGCAGTGGGTGCTCCATCTGTGGTGGACCCCCAGGGTCCGGACGTCCTTGGCGATGGCACGCCAGTTACCCTTTTTCTGGTGGGCACTGACCTAGAGGAATAATACAGGGGAAAAGGAAAATCTTTACCCGTCCGGACCATCATACTCATTGGCCCACGTTCCCACCCTTGCCCTGACGCACATACACTCACCGTCCGCACATGCAGGCCTCAGTTCTCCCCAATTTATCTTCCATCCACACCACTCCAAACAGGCATTGCCCATGCAGCATGCTCACAGTGTACTCACCTGTTTGTCTGGAGGACCATACAGTTGTGTGTACTGGGGTAGAACCCCATCCGCTAGTTTCTCAAGCTCCTCCAAAGTGAAGGCAGGGACCCTTTCCCCAGACACATGCGCCATCTTCACTTCTAGACTGAGGTCACAGCAGCACTTGCAGTGTAGGTCCTCTCCTGTTGAAGGTCAGGTATCAAGTGAGTGAACAGTAGAAAATGGCGGTCACATCCGCTGGCGGTGTGTACCGTCACTGCCGGCGTACATCGTCATTGGCTCCTCGGACCCATAGGGTCGAATGTTAACCAATGCTGGATTGCCCCGCAGTCTTCGACTGCCTACCACGACGGTGTACAACACCAGCGCACTTACCTCATATCCCCTTGTCCCACCTTACAGGTCAGGCAGCCACCATTTCAGGGGGCCACATGGCATTTATATCAACTGCGTCACACCTATGTAGGCCTTGAATGCACACATTTACAGGCACATTGCGGATTAATAAATGTGTGTAAATGAAATTTTTTGATACCTCAGTGTTGGCTGACTCTCTGCTCATTGTTCTCGTCCATAGGGCATGTCTTCTGGGGCAGGTGATGAGATGGCGGCATCCTCCGGTGTACAGACCGCTGGTAGACCTGTCGACATTGGAAGAGAGACACATTATAGTCACATACAGACTTGATCGTGCAACAATCCATGAACTGTGTGCCCAGTTGGAGCCAGACCTGATGTCAGCTATCCGCCATCCCACAGGAATCCCCCCTCTAGTGCAGGCCCTGTCAGTACTCCATTTCCTGGCAAGTGGTTCCTTTCAAACAACAGTGGCCATTGCATCAGGGATGTCCCAGCCAATGTTCTCTTTGTCCAGAGTGTTGTCTGCCCTGCGGAAACACATGCACAGCTACATTGTGTTCCCTCAGATGGAGGATTTGTCCACAGTGAAAGGTGACTTCTATGCCCTGGGACATATCCCCAACATAATAGGTGCCATTGATGGGACACATGTGGCCTTGGTACCCCCCCAGGAGTGAACAGGTGTACAGAAACCGGAAGAGCTACCATTCTATGAATGTGCAGATGGTGTGTTTGGCAGACCAGTACATCTCCCATGTGAATGCCAAATTTCCAGGCTATGTGCATAATGCTTACATTTTGAGGAATAGCAGCATCCCTTATGTGATGGGGCAACTCCAGAGGCACTGTGTGTGGTTAATAGGTGAGGACAAGGACCCTATACAGTGTGAACATTTGTCTGGGTATGGGGTTGTCCCTATGGGTTAGTGTGTGTCTAACAGTTGTCCCTCCACATTTGCAGGTTACTCTGGTTACCCCAACCTTTCATGGCTACTGACCCCAGTGAGAAATCCCAGGACAAGGGCAGAGGAATGCTACAATGAGGCACATGGGTGAACTAGGAGGGTGATTGAACGAACCTTCTGTCTCCTTAAGGCCAGATTCTGGTGCCTCCATATGACAGGTGGTTCTCTCTACTACTCACCAAAGAAGGTGTGCCAGATCATCGTGGCCCGCTGTATGCTGCACAACCTGACTTTGCGACGCCAAGTGCCTTTTCTGCAGGAGAATGGGCCAGCTGTTGGTCTTGTGGCAGCTGTGGAGCCTGTGGACTGTGAAGAAGAGGAGGCAGAAGAAGAGGATATCGACAACAGTAACAACATAATCATGCACTACTTCCAGTGAGACACAGGTAAGAAGATGTCCCTGCCTCCCACATCTCATACTATTGTTGGATCTAGCATAAGTCTGTCATTTTCACTCAGTGTATGGACCCTCACTTGTCACCTTGCCTTTCCATTTCACAGATGTGGGTCTCACTTTGTGCCCTCTGCTATATTTCCTCCAGCCTTACAGCTGTGTTACATCGGTATGTGAACAATTAAATTGACATTGCTATATTCCATGGTTATTGCAATAACACGTTTGTGAAAGCACAGACTGACTCCACACTGTTTTGTGATTTAAGTGTGTTTATTTCTGTGCAAATAAGTGGAAGGGGTTGTAAAATGGGCAGGGGTGTTTGTGGAGGAATGTCCATGGCAGAGTCCTGTCTATTTGTTTCACAGGTGCATTGTCCAAATTGGCCTAGGAAGTGGAGCAATGGCAGTTTAAGGAAGGACAGGGTGACAAAGTGGGACAGAAGGGTGACATTCAGGCGGGTCTCATTTCCTGGTGGGGGTCTTGGCAATGTTCTCTGTCTTGTTCCTGGATCTCAGGGACCGTTTGTGGGGTGGTTCTCCATCTGCAGGGGGTGGGGTGCTGGTGTCGTGTTCCTGTGGCCGTGCCTCCTGTCCACTAGCGCCGGCGGAGATGGAAGGCTGTTCATCATCCAGGCTAGTGTCAGGGGCCCCTTGTTGTGCCACAGTGTCCCTCCTGGTGTTGACATGGTGACCAGGGTGTTGTTTATGGACTTCAGGTCCTCCCTGATCCCCAGATAGTGTTTCCCCTGCAGCCTCTGGGTCTCCTGAAACTTGGCCAGTACCGTTACCATCATCTTGTGGGAATGATGGTAAGCTCCCATGATGTTGGAGAGGGCCTCGTGGAGAGTGGGTTCCCTGGGCCAGTCCTCCCCCTGTCGCACAGCAGTCCTCCCAGTTTCCCTGTTTTCCTGAGCCTCTGTTCCCTGAACCATGTGCCCACTGCCACTGCCCGACAGGCCCCTGATTTTCTTGGGTTTGTGGGTTTGCCTAGGTTCCCTGTAGTGGTGGACACATTGCTGATTGACGTGTCCAGGGGACAAAGGGATGGGCCCGCTGAGTGGGTGCTGTGCTGATGTTTCCTGAGAGGGGAGGCTCTGTGGTAGCTTGTGACAGTATCAGAGGGAACCGACTGTCCAGAGGTCCCTGATGGGCCGGGCTGGTCACCTTGATCCAGTTGTGCAGAGCTGCTGTCATCACTGTGGGTCTCTTCTGTGGGGGGACTGGATATGTCTGATATCTCCTGTCCGGTGATGTTGGGTTGGGGTCCTGCAGGGGTGTAAAGGCATGATTATTGCATCTGTGTGTGCCATCATGTGCAATGGGTGAGTGACCCTGTACTCCAGTGCTTGCATTCTTGTCTTGGTCCTTGTGTGTTATTGGGTTTGGGGTCTGTGTGGGTATCTGTAGTGGACATGCTTTGGTGATGGGTGTCCATGCTTTGGTGTTGCATGCAGGGCTTGGTATTGGGATGGGTGGGTTGTGATAGTGGGGCATATGTGAGGTGTTGGAGTGATGGGGTGAGGTGAGGGTGGGAGTATGTGATGGCATGCAGGTAGTGTGGGGATATAATAGTAAAGATTTGACAGAGTCCAGTCCTCCTGCTACTCCTGCGAGGCCCTCAGGATGCAGTATTGCCAAGACCTGCTTCTCCCCTGTTGTTAGTTGTGGGGGAGGAGGTGGGGGTCCACCGCCAGTCATCTGTACAGCAATCTGGTGTCTGGAGACCACGGAACGCACCTTCCACCGTTGGTCATTCCACCTCTTCCTGATGTCATCCCTTGTTCTTGGAGGCTGTCCTACTGCATTGACCCTGTTGACGATTCTGCCCCATAGCTCCATCTTCCTTGCAATGGAGGTGTGCTGCACCTGTGATCCAAATAGCTGTGGCTCCACCCGGACGATTTCCTCCACCATGACCCTGAGCTGCTCCTCAGAGAACCTGGGTGTCTTTGAGGTGCCATGATGTGGTGTGGGTGATGTGTGAGGTGGTGTGTGTTGTGATGTGTGAGGGGATGTGTTGTTGTGTGCTGTTTGAGGTGCGTGGATGTTGTGTAAGTGATGGTGTTGTGTGTCTGTGGATGCTGGTGTTGTTTATGGTGGTGTCTCTCTCTGACGTGGTTTCAGAATTCTCGAAGTAAGGGTTTGTGGGTGATGTGGTTGTGTGTTTTATGTTGGATTGGGTGTGTGGGTGTGGTGTGTATATGTGTGTCAGGTGTGTGTATTTTGAATTGTCCAATGTGGTTGTGTTTTGTAAATGTGTGTGTATTTTGAGCGCGGCAGTATGTACCGCCAATGGAATACAGCGGTTAAAAGACTGCCGCGTGGATTCGTGGGTCATGATAGTGTGGGCGTATTCCTGTTGGCGTGACGGTGTTGGTTTTGTTATCGCCAGTTTATCACTGACCGTTGGTGTGGCGGACTTGTGTGGGTGGCTGGATTATGGCGGATTCCAAGCTGTGGGTCTTAATAGCTGTCACAGAATTCCGCGACAGCAGCGGTATGTTGGCCGTCTTCTGCACGGCGGTAAGCGGCATTTACCGCCAGGGTTGTAATGAGGGCCCAAATCTGTGGGTAAGTGGGTGGTATTCCTAACACTAGATTCACTATTGCAGCCATCACTGGACTCCACCTGTAGCACTGGTGAGACCAGAATTCAAAATCTATACTCATGGGTTGTTTTCTTTTCCTCAAAAGGAAGCTTTTACCTGACAAAGGCCCTTTCACCCTTGTTGGAAAGTGGATTATTGCTTAGGGCAGGTAAGTACCTTCACTTTAGTAATGGGCCAAAAAATCCCATTAGGTCCAGTCAGGGTCTCAATAAATTAATCCTAGCTCAACCCTTGGTAGTTTGGCAATGAGAAATTAGGCTTAATTTAGGAGACAGGCGTGTAAAGCATTTAAAAATCCCAAAACAATGAATAATTAAAACACAAAACATAATAAAAATCCAACACTAATTCATAAAAATAGATTCTATTTTTATCTTTAAAATGACATTAAAACCACAAAAATCCAATAAAGGGAACCTTATATATGAATTTGTAAAGATTAAGGCCCTCATTATAAACTCAGCAGTAAACACCACACCGCCGGCGTTGGCGGTAACAACTGCCAACAGACTTGCAGGCTGAACTGCCAAATAATGAACCAACTTAAACAAAGGCAGCCGGAAAAACATTCACACCCAGCAAAGGAGGGCCGACAACGACGGCAGAGCCTACCCACAGGCTGATGGATAGGCCCTACCTGCCCATCAAATAATGAAGCACTAGACTGCCGTCAGTTCTGGGGTGGGAACCACCACCACGCAAAGCCAGGCGGAAACCAACCGAAAAAAAGGAAACACCCACCGTAGACACACACAACACGCCGAAGCAGACATGGATAGAGAGTTGCAGATCATGCCAGCCCTGCTCCTTGCCATATACCTCCACGACCGAGACCGCCGACGAAGACGACGATGGTAAGTACCACAACCTATTAAAAAAGGGAACAAAGGGCACAGTTACATACCCACCCACTCCTCCCACCCCACAACGCTCCCACAACCCTTCACGGCAGCACAAGCCATACACCCCACAGCAAGAGATACTTACCTGACATAAGGCAAATCCAACCTGTCCAAAGTACACACATGTGCCCAACACCCCCAATGAATGAAACGATGAACCACGGATCCTGAGTGTGCCATAAACAACACAGGCCACACATCAATTTTATTCAGCCCAATGAACAATATAAGTGCAAAAAAAGGCCAATGGCTAGTCCAGTGTACGTAGTCCGATGGGTCACATTGGCCCCAACTTGACTCCCACAAGTGGAAATGTACTCCACCTCATAGGGGCAACAATAGGGTATCCAGGCACCTCAGGGAACAGGGGCAGGGGGTGGTGGGGACTCAAGACTGGGATGTGGGGCTTTGATTTATGTTTGGAAGGTGGAGGGGGCTTGAGTTTTGTGCTTGCAGCTGGTGGAACAGACTTGGCTTGGGGTGCGGCAGATGTTCCAGGGCCAGCATGGGGTCTCTTTCTCACAGGGGTGCTAGCACAGGAATGGGAAGGGCGGGCGGGGGGCCTGTGACGTGGGAGGAGTGGACAGGGCAAGGAGATGTGCACGTTTAGGGACGAGACGGGGTGGGCCAGTGGGTTCAAATAGGTATCCACTGGATAGGAAAAGTTTCTTAGGGGCAAGTGGGGTGGACCTGGAGGAAGGCATGGGAATGGAGGTAGAGGGAGTGGACGTGACAGGTGTAGGTGTGCGTGATGTGGGTGCAGGTGACTGGACAGTATGCTGAGGATGTGTGATGGGTGGGTGTTTTGGTACGTTTGAGTGTCTTGGGAGGAGGGGTGTGGACACAGTGGGACAAGACAGGCTGCCAGTGTAAATGTATGTTGTCTGTGTGTCTGCAAGTCTGGTGAGTGTGCTGCATGTGTCAACTAAAGTCGATGTGGTGAGTGCAGGTGTGGTGTCTGGTGTGTATGAATGTATGTTTGATATTGTGGTGATTGCAAGAATAGGGTCAGCAACATTGATTGAGGGTGCAGTACCTGTGGGTGTGCATGTAGAGGGGACAGGCAGGGAGGCGGAAGAGGTGGACACACTGGGGGAAGTGGAAGTTGGGGTGTGTGCATGTGTGTGTTGGCTGTGTGTATGCCTGTGGTGGGAGGTGTGGAGCTTGTATTTTGAAGTGTGCTTCTTGTGTGTTGAGGTGTGTGCCTGCGTGTCAGAATGTGTGCTTAGGAGGGGTGAAGGGAGTGGAGTGCTGGAAGGGGTAGAGGTGGTTGGAGGGGGGACGGAATGCCCAGGGACACTGGCTGCCATCAAAGAGGAGGCCAGAGCCTGAAAATATCTCTGTAGGCCAGACACAGCACCCTGAATGCCATCCAGATAGGCATTGGTCTGCTGCACCTCTGATGCCAGCCCCTGGATGGCATTGACGATGGTTGTTTTCCCTACAGAGATGGTTCTCAGGAGGTCAATAGCCTCCTCGATGAGGGCAGCAGGGCTGACTATGGCAGGGGAGGAGGTGCCTGGGGCGAAGGAGATGCCAAACCTTCTGGGTGAGCGGGCACAGGCAACTCGGTGGGGAGCAAATGGGAGGGCGGTGATGTTATGGGGGTGGCAGAAGATGACACAGAATGGGTGGGCCCACTAGGGTCCGTCACCACCAGGAAGGTATCAGAGTCACTACCTCCAGTGGTAGTTGCCTCCCCGTGGTACTCCCCTCGCCATCCAATCCACCGGTCCCCTTGGCGTCGGAAGACTATGCCTCTGTGGAACCGTGGGCCGCTGCATCCCCACTTGCTGTGCCTCAGCTCCCTCGCCAGATGATGCTGATGTACACAGACAACACAAAAGAACAGGGATGGGAAGACAAAACAGGAGAGACACTTGTAAATAGCTGAGTGGAGGTACAAAACTGGTTCACACATACACCCACCCTGAAAATATTCCACCAGGCAGCACCTACCACTATACACATGGCTCTGCCCATGACTAGTGGCCAGAACCCTGCTCTACAGCCATTCCCCACAGCACTGAAGGGCCTGACGTACTGCAGACTTGACCCTTACAAACCTACTCCCCACGGGGGCCATTATGAAGATGAACATCAGTCAGAGTCCCTGCCACTAGACAGCTTACATACGACCGCACACACACACATCCATCAAGAAGCCAAAGTATGGTATTTGTACTCTCCCCCTTGTGACTGCTGTGCAGCCTTCAGAGCCCATCCAGGTCTGGGTACGTCACTTCCAGAATGCGTCGCATAAGGGGGGGTCAGTGCCGGATGGGCACCTCTTCCTCGTTGGGCGGACTTCCCCAGCTTGGCCTCACAGATCTTCCTCGCCCAGCGCCGCAGGTCCTCCTACCGCTTCCTGCAGTGGGTGCTCCGCCGGTTGTAGACCCCCAGGGTCCGCACCTCCCTGGCAATGGCCGGCCAAAGTTCCCTCTTCTGATGGGTGCTTACCTATAAGGGACACGCAGAAAAGGTAACACTGAGGTCAGACAATGGGCAATAATATACAGCTAGCTATACGTCCACTATGGCACAGACATTTTAAACAGCCTAACAGCACACACACATGCAGCATGTCAGGAACCCAGGACTATACACATACACATGGCTGTATACATGTGTCACACATGCACACATGCATACAGCCATCTACCACCATTACACACATCCATGCCCCCCAATCCTCCTACTCACCTGTACCTCTGGCCAACCATAGAGCTTGGCGTACAGGGGCAGGACCCCGTCCACAAACTTCTCCAATTCCTCACTGGTGGAGGCCGGGGCCCTTCCCCTGCCACACGTGCCATTTCCATGACCAGAGGCAGGACACAGAAGTACACTCAGTGGAGTACCTGCATGCACAAGATCCTGGAGTCAAGTGAAGTTGGGGTGACGATCATGATACGCTAAGAATGCCCATTGACAACCAGGTTAACCAATTAATTTGCCCATGGGGGTAAACACTGCCTTACGCTATTACGTCAACTGTTAGCGGTATGAGGTCACTTCCACCACAACACTTCTGGATTACAGGGGGCAGACATTTTGGCATTAACTACGCAGTTGGAAATTCCTCATCTGCACCATGCAGGTCCTGTTGTCCCCAAACACCCATAGGCATGAAACAGTATACATTAGCTCACCTGAGCAGTCCTGATATATCATTGTGGTCATGTTGCTATATTGTCACACCTACCATATATTTGTGTCATGGACAATCATGCCAGCAGTGCTGAATAGGAATCATTGTGTGCAGATATCCGTGTGTTCCTCGCATGTGTTCTGTACTCCTCCTAGGTTCAGACCATTGTGGCGAGGGAGGGCCCCATCGGTGTACAGACCACTTGTTGATTTGCGGACCATGGTGGAGTGTCACATCATTATCAATTAAAGACTCACTTGTGCTACTGTTCATGAACTTTGTGCATTACTGGATCAAGCACTGAGACCGGCTAATCGTAATCAGCATGCCATCCCTACTGAAGGGCAGGTGCTCTCTGCACTCCATTTCCTGGCCACGGGCTCATTTCAAGTGGCAGTGGGCATGAGTGCAGGTTTTTCACAGCCAGTGTTTAGCATTATACTGTTCAGATTCCTGAATGCATTGGTACGACACCTGCAGTCCTATGTGAGGTTTCCCCAAAGTGGTGCTGACCTCCCTGCCATCAAGTCAGACTTCTATGCCTTTGCCAACATACCCCATGTGATAGGTGCCATTGATGGCACCCACATTGCTATCTTCTCCCCAGAGTCAGTGAACAGGTGCACAGAAACAGGAAGAACTTTCATTTCATGAACATTCAATTGGTGTGTACTGCAGACCAATACATCTCATATGTGAATGGCATGTTCCCTGGATCAGTCCATGATTCCTTTGTGCTAAGGAACAGTAGTGTGCCACACAAGATGGAACAACTACAAGGGGACAGAGGATGGATCATAGGTAGGTGTGTCTGACACTTATTTCCATATAGCAGACAGTCAGGCTGTCTGCCACTGAGGGTTGTCAGTGATAATTCTGTTTTGCCCCCTTTTTTTAGGTGATTGTAGCTACCCCAACATGTGTTGGCTCCTGACACCAGTGAGGAATACTGGGACAGATGCAGAGAGGAATTACAATGAGGCCCATGGACGGACTAGGAGGGTGATAGAGCGCACAATAGGTCTCCTGAAGGCTAGATTTAATTGCCTACATATCTCTGGTGGTTCCTTGGCCTATGGGCTTGAAAAGGTGTGTAGAATAGTGGTGGCCTGCTGCATGTTGTACAACGTGGCTGTGAGGAATGCTATCCCACCCTTGGAGAAGGAGGGTGCTGTATATCCAAACCTGCTTCCTTAGAGAAGGGATGTGAGGAATGGTGATGACGAGAAGGGGGAAGATGTACATTCTAGGACCCAACTGATACAACTCTACTTCCAGTAACTATGTGGGACTAATCAATGACATTGCTGTCTGTGCAGCATACTGTCAGTGTGCCTTTTCATCTAGGGGGGTGTTGCGTCAATAGTCATTGCCACTGTGACCAGGTCTGCATAGGACATATAACATTATAGTATCATAGTTCGACACATCTGTAGGCGTGGGGAGCAAATCCTGCTACTCTGATAAGAATAAATTATTAATAATACAGTTGCATCCATATTTCAATTTGTTTCAATATAATGGCAGGGGACATTGTAATTGGTGAACTGGTGTTTTTTTTGTTGGTGCAGGGATTATATCGTGCAGTTTACAGTGATGGGAGTGGGCTACTGGTGGTAGCCCAATATGGCAACATGGTCGCAGATTTGTTGCCAGTAGTGGCATGTCCATTTATGTTTTCCAGTGTTTGGTGTTGTTTTTACACGGTTTGGTCATTGGCTCGGTGGGACACTTGGAGGACAGTTCTTGGCAGAGTCACTTCTTTGAGGGGGCCTTGGTCTTAGCAGGTGTTCCTGTGCCATATCTGGGCCTGAGGGACCTTTTGGGTGCCTGGCGTTGGCCTGTGCAGGTTGAGATGCATGTCTCCTGTGTTTTCGGAGATGGTGGAACATGTCCAGTTGCTTCTGCTGATGCTGTTGTCTGGTCTGTATCCTGGCCTGTAGTATGGGCTTCCTGGTCTGTGTTGGCCTCAGGCTGTGTTGGAACAAGGTGCAGCAGCGCACCTGCTATGGTGGCCATTGTGGCATTGTACAGTATCCACTGATCCATGGCCTCTTGCTGGTGTGCTACCTGCATCCTTTGACTCTGCTGCAGGATGGACACTACCTGGGCCAATCTGTTGTGGGTATGGTGATATGCTCCCAGGACCTCAGATATCACGTCCTGGGCTGCAGCATCAATCCTGTGGCCTCCCCCATGGGCCAGTGATGCCCTCCCACTGGGCCTAGCCCCCGGTGTCTGTGTTCCCTGCACAGGTCTAGCGGTACCACTTGTACTGGGACCCTCATCTTTCTGCCTGTTAGTATGGGGTGACTGTGGCCTCTGTCCATGTGTTCCACCAGCCTGTGGCCTGGATACACAGGTGTGGGGACGGTTGCCTTGCGCTGATGTTGGCTGGGTGGTAAGGGTGTCAGTGGTGTCCTGGGTGGAGTTGATGGATGATGACAGTCCAGGACTGTGTGAGGGGCCATGGTGATCGTCAATGTCCAGGGTTCCATCTCCAGTGTCCTGGGAGGGGCCTTTGTCTCCCTGTGGGGCACTGACACTCCTTGTCCTGTCCGTCAGGGTGGCATGGGTGGTGGTGCCTGTTGGGGGGAGTGGACATGTCTGTTACCATTGCATGATCGCATGGGGTGCACAGGACTGGGCTGTTTTTTGCAGGTTTTCACACTTTGGGGCCATGCAGGGTGCCTTTGTGAGGTTTACATTGCATTTTGCTTTGGATGTGGAGGTGCATTGTGGGTGGTGTAGTGCCATTGTGTTTCCTTGCAGGGGTAGGTGGCTGTGCACAGGGGGAGGGATGTGGGCCTGTTAGTGGGTTTGCGGGCATACAGGGGGACTGGATGTAGCGATTGTGGCCTGGATGGGGTAGTGGTCCTGGTGGATGTTGGAGGGGTGGGGTGGAACATGCATCACAGGTGTGATCGATATGGGGTAATTGTAGATGACTTACCTGAGTCCATTCCTCCAGTGAGTCCCTCAATGTGCAGGATGGCCAGTACCTTTTCCTCCCAGTCAGTGTAGTCGGGTGGTGTTGATGGAGGTCCTCTCCCAGTCTTCTGGACTGCAATGTTGTGCCGGGATGCCATGGACCTGATATTCCCATGCAGGTTGTTCCATCTCTTCCAGATGTCGTCCCTTGTTCGTGGATGGTGTCCCACTGCATTGAACTTGTTCACTATTGTCTGCCATAGCTCCATCTTTCAGGCAATGGGTGTGTGCTGGATCTGTTCCCCGAATAATTGTGGCTCGATCTTCAGTATCTCGTCCACCATGGTCCTTAGCTCCCTTTCTGTGAAGCATGGGTGTTTGGGGGTGCCATGGTGTGTTTTGTGAATGGTGTCTTGTGTGGATCTAGGTGAGGGTGCTGTTGAGTGGTTGGGTGTATGTATTGTGTATTGTGACGTTCGGTGTCTGCTTCCGGGGTTCTCTGTATCAGTTGTCCTAATTTCATTGCAAAGGTTTGTGGGGTGTGTCTTTGAGTGTTTATAGTGTTGTGGATGTGTGTCAGGTGTGTGGGTTTCAAACTTGCCAATGTGTGAATTTCTTACTGTTGGGTCCACTTGCCGCCCGTGGCGGTCTGTACCGCCAATGGTTGTTCGGCTTCCACTGACCGCCGCAGTGATTTGTGCTTCATTGTTTGTGTGCTCGGTGGTGGCGGGGATGGGAGGTCCAGCATTTCTGCCGACAAGGTCCTGGTGGGGACTAGTGGCAGGGAGATATTTGTCGGTTTCTGATTTTTGCATCATTATATGACAGGTATGGTCGATGGTGTTTACTGCTATGTTCATAATGAGGGCCTAAATGTTTTGTAGTGCATAGAAACTAAAAGCGCCAATCTGGTCTAACTTGACCAGGGCAAAGTCAAAATTTGAGGCAGACCGCGACGGAGTTCTGCTCGGCCTCGGTTAAAGTTTTACCTTCGGACTTGGGGCCAGATGTATCATTATTACTAATAGTGATTACCAGATTGCGATTTTTAGGGAATCACTATTGGAATGTATGAACCTCCAGGAGTTTCATATAGTGATTCGCAGGGGCTCACAAATGGACCTACCTCATTAATGTTCATGACGTTGGTCACAATTTGCGACCCAGTGCAAATGGCTACAATCACAGGGGTGGTGGCCTGCTGGGTTCAGCAGACCACCATGTCTGTGATTACTGTTAAATAAATACATCTTTTTTTTTTAATGCAGCACGTTTTCCCTAGAGGAAAATGGTATTGTTTAAAAAAGAAAAATGAAAAGTTTTCTTTTCATCTCTGAAATATAGGCAGTGGTCCGTGGCACCACTGCCTGCTCTCAAATTTTTTTTCCGCATGCATTCACAAAGGGGAAGGGGCCCCTTGGGTACCCCTTCCCCTTTGCGAATTGGTTTCCACCTACTTTCAATGGGCGGTAAAATACAAATGTTTTGCGACCGCATTTATACATATACATACCTCTGCGATTCGGTATTAGGAAGGGATGCCCTTGACACCCTCCTTCCTAATACCGAAACAATATGTAGCCACAAATCCAGTTACCGAATTGCAAATTGGACTTGATACAGGCCAAAATGCATTTTTGCAATCGCAACATGTTTGATACATCTGACCCCCGGTCTTTTTCTTGAAGATTTTCTGGACCAGGATGAAGTCACAAGTCGAATCCGACCTCAGCCCCCTTTGGAAACGCATTGCAGGAGACCTCAGTCAAGGATTCCACGCTCAGACTTAGACAATTTTTTGTGATG
The DNA here is from genome assembly GCF_031143425.1 of Pleurodeles waltl. Lineage (NCBI taxonomy): Eukaryota > Metazoa > Chordata > Amphibia > Caudata > Salamandridae > Pleurodeles > Pleurodeles waltl. Next base: position 386,332,324 of record NC_090449.1, on the reverse strand, counting down.
GAAATCTTCATCCGGGATCAAGTTGAAATTGAAGCCAATCTCCCTGGAGCCCTCCTTGGATCCACTACACAGAAAGCCTCAGTCACCTTTTTACATTCGGACTTAGAACTGTTTTTGGAGCTTTTTTTTCCAACGTTGAATGACCCTCCATAGCAAGCCGATTTTGATTCAACACCATCGGATTGGCTTTCTACAAGCCCCCGGTGAAATGCCGGAAGTCTGGGGCTACAGACCTTTTCAGTGGGACGAACCTGAAAGTCAGGCTGGGTTGCGGTTGATGTAACCCACCTTGGCTCACAACATCGGGTCAGCCAATTATTGAGCTTTTTTCCAAAGTTGCTCCAAACTCTCCAAACTACTGGGATTTCTTCCTGAAGGTGTTTGAAGGTTCATTAGGAGTCCACAACACACCCCAAGGTTCCCGAAGCTCTGAGTTGATCTGTGGAGATTAGGACTCCAACTCCCAGAATGCACCTGGTTCCAATCCAAAATGAGCACTGGTCAGCTGGTCAGTTTCTTCAGGGCTTAATCATCTATTTTCTACCTGTAGCATACAGGTAGTCCCTTCCTGAAGCAGTAGAAGACAGGCAACATTCTTCTCTTTGTGAAGCCCAAAGTGTGCAGCTGGTGCAGTCCTTCTGAGTGCAGTATCCAGTTACAGGTCAAGGGTCCAACAGGGCATCCCTTCTTCTTCTTGTCTTGTTCCTTTAGGGATCTGTGGTGGGGTGCAGCTCTGCCATATTTATCCTTGCTCCTGGGATGGAATGTGGGGGTGGACTCCATCCAATCACGGACAGACCGACCCTGTTGAGTGACCATTTCCTGGAAAGTGTGGTAAAAATCAATCTTAGGGAACAACATTCTCCAAAAATCCATGATGGCAAAAATTCTATCTCAGGGGTTAGGTCTGGCTGAGACCAGCCTCTGGTGTGGCACAACCCTTTCCAGCCCTGTCTTAATCTAATGAGGGTCACCTGGCTGTCTGGATATGCAGGAAATAGGGGTGGTCCAGTTGCTGCCCCAAATGTCCTTCCCTCCTTTGAAGACTAGTTTGTCTGCTCTCCCCCATCCCGTTCCACAATCAGCTAAGGCAGATCTTCTCCCACCAGATGCTCCCTTTGTTTCAGCCCAGGCCACTTCACACCTCATAAAGGCAGCCTGGCTCAGGCTGTCAGAGTCTGACCAATCAGAGAAGGGCACTACAGGGCTGAAGTTGGTAACTTTTAGGAAGAGTTCTAAAACTCTTTCTAGGAAAAGTTACATTAAATTCAACAGTGGCAAGTTGTTGGATTTATTATAACTTTTAATTTGATACTAAACATGCCAGATGTAGCTCCTTTCTATGGAAAATAAGACTCTATTATTATAAAATAAAGTCTCTCCATGTTAGCCTATGGAGCCCATTCACTAAAATGAGGAAAAACAAGTTTACCTATTTTCCCCTCACGAGTGCTTAAAAACATCTTTAGTCCCTGCTTATAGTTACACTCCACCCAACCTTGGGGGCACCTACGGCACACCGTAGGGGTGACTTACTTTTCAAAGTAAGATAGATTAGGACTTTGGAAGTACTTTTAATTCCAAAGTCAGATTTTGACCTAATTTAACCTAAAAACAGTCAGCAGGGCAGGCCTATCTTTAAAATGACACTGGGCACCACAGCAGTGCACCTGTGGGTACACTACCTATGCTCGGGTCCCTAAACCTACAGGCCCTACACTATACTAGGGACTTATAGGTAGGTTGATACAGCCAATTAAAATTTGCCTAATTTGCATAATCCATTTTAAACAGACCGCTGGCCCTGGGATTGTTAGCAGTACCTAGGGCCCACTCAGAGTCAGAAACCATCAGCATCTGTCCAAAGGTTTGGGGGTGACCAGGGCAAAAGGGAAGACTTTCCTACAACCTTCAACTAACCTTTCCTCAGCTAGGGCTCTTTCAGCCTCTAACCTTCTCTTCACTACAGCCAGCTGTGACAGCTGCAACTTCAGGTCACTCTCAGCCTGTCTATCCTTGAGTTCCTCAGGGGATGGAGTATGGGAGGAGACATTGCTCCTTGCATCTGACCCAGCAACTCTCTACTGGCATCTCTGCCCTGTTAGTATCTCCCTCCTCTTTAAGCCCCTCAGGGTTACTGCTCTTTTGGGTTGTGGACTAGGATGTTCCAACTCAGAGTCCTCATTAATCTTGGAGTCCTTCTCAGCATCTCCCACAAAAACACCACCCTCCTGGTCTTCTTTTTCAGTTGCTTTCCCGCGGTCCATCTCAAAATAGTACAGGATTTTTAAGAGGTCCCGCCTGTTGTATTTCTCACTCTGAGGTAAGCCCCTCTCTCTGCAGAAAACCTTTAACTCCTCAAAAGTGTAACCCACAATTTGTCTATGCCAAAGACAGTTTCATTTTGACAAGGTAAAAACACTGGTGTAAGCAACAAGAGTCCCAAGTACAAGAAAAAGAAGCAGGAGTAAATAGGAAAAGTGACGAATGAGAGAACAGGAGAAAAACAAGTAATGGTCTAAGTGCAGAATTGTAGTGCAACAATGAGTCACTGTGGTATCACGCAAACACAAGTCCTATCCTAACGCTGCCACCAATGTTAGAAATATGGTTTCTGGTTGGGTAGGGGATGCGCCTAAGTGAGGCAGAACCAACCACACTAGTCAGGACAAAATAACCTGTACTCACCCTCTGGTAGCTTGGCACAGAGAAGGCAGGCTTATCATCAGAGGCAATGTGTAAATCCTTTGCGCAACACAATCACACCAGTAACACAATGAATACACCACAAAATAAACTCTACACAGGGTGATATAAAAATATATAAAGTATATTGTACATAAACTTGGACCAAATATGACATGAATGATAAATACTGTGCATACTTTGCAAATTCTGAGATAGTACTTGTTATCTTGCGCAAATCAAGAATCAAACAACATATATCATAAATAAAGCACACCCTATGTAAGGACCAGAACTGCTGTGCATCTAATGCAATTGTGCAGGTGGTATTTGTGCTCCCAGACAATGCAAGGTATCAACTACATATACCCATTAATACAGAGGGCATGTATTGCGGCAAGCTAGCACATTATTAACAGTAGGAAACCATAGCTCCAGTAACACCTGCATTCCTACTAATATGGATATGGTAACCACAATGGCTTAACTGAAACCAGTGTACTTATCACCAAAAGATAAGGCACAGGAGCACCTGCGTGTCTACTACAGATAATGCAGTAATTTTACAACATCTCTAAGATACGAGTTATACCACACAGTAATTATGTTCGGATGGCAATCCCACACCTCCCTTGGGGTCCACCACTGGGGTTTCATCCAACATCATCACAGAAATACGATACCCCCAAGCTTACTATTTCACAAGCCCAAACTGATCATGCAGAGCTGCGGTACCATTCCTTCCAGGTGAATTCTGTGGGTGCTCCTTTTAAGGAGGTTACTGTGAGCTTCTCAGTGGTGTGTGGGGAGTGCGCTTGAGTCTGAACTCTGGCCCTGTTAGATGGCACTGGTGCAGGCCAAGGTAACAGCAGGGGCCCACACTAACCTGGTGGAGCCCAACACAACATTACAGCACCTCTCTCCCTATACAGCATGCAGGAAGAGTGCCCAAGTCTTTGTACTTTAGCATGGTCATACATTGCTGCTCCAAATACAGTGAAGTCCTCAACATGCTCTGATCAAGAAACCAAAACACATGCTGCTCTCCATGTGAAGGTAACCTCACACACACTGTTTTTGGCACTAGAGAGACACATGTAGCACTCCCCACAACACAGATAGGGCTCAACATGCACTGATGGGAGAGTGAAGCTCTGTTGTTTGGTGATTCAAAGGGGCCCAGGCTCAGAGTCCCACTATTGATTTTAGGCTGCAAAGCAAGATTTCATTTTGAGGTCCAGGGGATTCCTCAAGCATAAGGGGCAAGGCAACAAGCCCTTTGGAGAGCACTCGTGGGAGCACAAGAGAAGAAGTGGGGAGGTCCATGAGCACTTAAGGGTCCTTTTAGCAGAGTGGCAATCCTTCTAGCAGCACAGGAGGTAGCAGGTAAGTGAGATAAAGCAATCAGTTCTAATCGATGTCCCTTCTGGCAGCACAGTAGTCCTCTGGCAATATAGAGCCAGCAGCATCTGGTTACAAGTTCCATTTGTCTTAGTTCAAGAGGAACTTCAAAAGAACCCTTAGAAGTGCACAACACCCCTTTTCAATCCCTGGCTTCAGGCATCAGTGGGGGGTAAATAAGCCTTCTGTATGAGGGCAGGACACCGCCTCTGCAACTGTAAAGTGTGAGCACCCTCTCCCTCTCCCAGTTCAGGAAGACCATCAGTGTGCAGATGAATGCAGGTGTAACCCTGTCACACCCAGCCCTTCCTGTATGGTGGCTGTCTAGAAAGTATGCACAAAGTGTAGCTGTCGCCCAGGTGTGGATTGGGATCAGGCTGCAAAAAACAAAGAGTCGTAAGCACAGAGAAACACTCACTTTCCAAATGTGGCATTTTAAAAATAGCAATGTAAAATCCAACTACACCAGTACGGAGGATTTATTACCACTATTCCAACCCTACCAAGCATGGAATCACTACTCCTTTCATATCAGAAATGACCACTTAAAAGTATATAAGGAAATTTCCAATGATACTATATGGGGGGAGCAGCTCTCACTATAGCGAAAAACAAAATAGGCTGTTTGTCACTGCTAGGACATGCAAAACGTAAAAGTACATGTTCTACTTTTTACATAGACAGGGCCTACATTAAGGGGACTTATGTGTAGTAAAATGGAAGTTTAGGCCTTGGCAAGTGGTTTGAAATGCCAAGTCAAGGTGGCAGTAAACTGTGCACACAGGAGATGCAGAGACAGGCCTGAGACAGGTTTGAAAAGCTACTTCAGTGGGTGGTGCAATCAGCGCTCTAGGCCCAGTAGTAGCATTTAATTTACAGGCCCTGTGTATATCAGATACCAGTTTACAAGGGCTTACAGGTAAAATACATATGACAAACAGATGTACGCAATCATACTATGTTTTAGGGGAGAGAGGACATGCACGTTAGCACTAGTTACCAGTGGTAAAGTGTCCAAAATCCTAAAGCCAACAAAACAAAGATCAGAAAATGGAAGGAGGAAGGAAAAATGTTTGGGGATAACTCTGTAGAAAGGGCCATTTCCAACAACATGGTAACATTGGTGTATCCCCAATGGGCATATTGAATTTCCTTATAACCCCTAATAAAAGTGGTCCTAAATGTAACCATGCCTTGTACTTACATTCTACACATGGGCCTGCAGCACCTGTTGTGCAACCCACTTAAGTAGCCCTTTAAACATGTCTGAGTCTTTCATTGTATCCTATGTGTGTAGTTCAAATTGGCATTTAGACTTGGCAAAATAAACCTTTTGACAGACCCAAATCTTCCTTTTTAATGCATATATGTCACCTCTAGGTTATGCAATGGGCACGGTGCAGTGTATTAAAAAAGTAGGGCATACGATTTTATGTTTTACATGTCCTGATAGTAAAACACTCTTAAATTAATTGTTCACTTCTGCAAGGCCTACCTCTCCTATAGGATAACATTGGAGTTAACTTATATTTTATAACTGTAACTTCCAAATTAAACTAGGAGGTTACTTAATGCTTGGTATCTTTGGAATTGTGATGAAAAATCCTTACTTATAGTAAAGTCTGGTTTTAAATTACAGTTCTGAAAATACCACTTTTAGACAGCTGGAATTTTGCTGCCTTATCCATTTAGAGCCTGTCACCTACCTTTGGGTCACAACACAGTGTAGCAGACAGTTGGGGTTTGTAGAATCCTCCTAGACAGCCACACACAATAGAGATCTTAGGTGTGTGTGGAAGGGCCATCACTGGCATGATGGGAGGGTGAGCTGGGCACTGCCCTACTTACACTTGAATAGGCTTTGCCCTGCCTCCACTCAAAGGGCTGCATACCCCCTGTAGTTAGTCTGGGGCCAGGGCAGGAAAGGCAGAGGCCGGTGGACTTCAAAGAGAAACCTTTAGAAGCCTTTCTCAGTTCAAAGGAGGGCCAAGGTATAAATATTCAACCTGAGACACCAAGGCCCTCATTACGACATTGGCGGTAAAAGCCACTTACCGCCGTGCAGAAGACTGCCACCACACCACCGCGGCCGTGGAATTTTGCCACAGCTATTATGACACACAGTTCGGAATCCGACAAAATTCAGACACCCACACAAGTCCGCCACACCAAAGGTCAGTGATAAACTGGCGAAAACAAAACCTCCAGAAATACGCCCACACTATCACGAAACACGAATCCACGACACACCGCTGCGCTCATAATACACACACATATACAAAACACAGCCACATTGGACAATTCGAAATACATACACCTGATACACATACACACACCACTCCCACACACTCAATACAATATAAAACACACACCCACATCACCCACAAACCCCTACGACCAAAATTGAGAAAGAAGCACAGAGAGAGACACCACCATCAACAATACTAGCATCCACAGACACACAACACCATCACCCACATAACTTCCACGCACCTCACACAACACCCCACTACATATCAGCACACATATCAGCACACACACCACCCCACACATCACCTACAACACCCCATGGCACGGCAAAGACACCCCAGGTTCTCGGAGGAGGAGCTCAGGGTCATGGTGGAGGAAATCGTCCGGGTAGAGCCACAGCTATTCGGATCACAGGTGCAGCACACCACCATAGGTAGGAGGATGGAGCTATGGCAAAGAATAGTGGACAGGGTCAACGCAGTGGGACAACACCCAAGAAATCGGGAGAACATCAGGAAGAGGTGGAACGACCTACGGGGGAAGGTGCCTTCCATGGTCTCCAGACACCACCTGGCGGTTCAGCGGACTGGCGGCGGACCCCCACCTCCTCCCCCACAACTAACAACATGGGAGGAGCAGGTCTTGGCAATTCTGCATCCTGAGGGCCTCGCGGAGGAGTAGGTTGAGGAATGGACTCTGGTAAGTCAAACCTTTAAAACTTCATACCCCACCCACCTGCATGGTATCACCTACCCCCACCCTCACCCCATCACTCCTACTCCTCACAAATGTCCCACTATCACAAACCACACATCCCAACACCAGGCCCTGCATGCAAAACCACAGCATGGACACCCATCACTAAAGCATACCCACTGCACATACCCATACACCCCCCTAAACCACCATCACACAAGGTCCCACACAGGAATGCTAGCACTGGGGTACACGGTCACCCACCCGTTGCACACCTTGACACACACAGATGCAATATTAATGCCTTTATACCCCTGCAGGACCCCTACCCCACGTCACCAGACAGGAGGGTCCACACATGTCCACACCACCAACAGAAGAGGCCCACAGTGATGACAGCACCTCCGTCCAACTGGATCTAGATGATCAGCCCGGCCCATCGGAGACTTCCGGACAGTTGGTTCCCTTGACACAGTCACAGGCCACCACAAAGCTTCTCCCCTCTGGAAACACCAGCACAGCACCCACCCAGCGGGCCCATACCTCCGTCCCCAGGACACATCAATCAGCAGTGTGTCCTCCACTACAGGGAACCCAGGCTAACCCACCACCCCAACAACAACAGGGACCTGGGGGCAGTGGCAGTGGGCACACGGTCCAGGGGACGGAGGCCCAGGAACACAGGGGAACTGGGAGGGCTGCTGTGCGACAGGGGGTGGACAGGCCAAGGGAACCCACTCTCCACGAGGCCCTCTCCTCCATCATGGGAGCATATCACCACTCCCAGGAGACGATGGCAACAGTACTGGCCAAGTTTCAGGAGACCCAGCGCCTGCAGGAGGAAACAGTATATGGGCTTCAGGGAGGAACTCAGAACTATCAATTCCACCCTGGGCACCATCGTAGGGGTGCTGAAGGAAGTACTCAACACCAGGAGGGACACTGTGGCACTACAAGGGGCCCCTGACACTAGCCTGGACGATGAACTGCCCACCACCTCCACCGGTGCTAGTGGACAGGAGGCACCGCCACAGGACCACCACACCAGCACCCTACCGCCTACAGAGGGAGAACCAGCTCACAAACGGTCCCTGAGATCCAGGAACAAGACAGAGTACGATGCCAAGACCCCCGCAAAGAAATGAGACCACCCTGATTGTCATCCTACTGTCCAACTTTGTCACCCTGTCCATCCTTAAACTGTCCCAGCTCCACTTTCTATGCCCATTTGGGCAATGCACCTGTGAGACTAATAGACTGGACATTCCTCCGCCATCACCCCTCACCATTTTGCTACCCCCTCCAATTTTGAGCATTAAAGTAAACACTCTTAAAGCACAAAACAATCTGGAGTCTGTCTGTGATTTCGGAATACTGTATTAGCAATAATTGTACTGTGGCAAAAATCTCTTTCATTTGTTATGTCAACATACCTATGTCACACAGCTCTAGTCGATGAGGAATCAAAGCAGATGTCACACTGTGGGACCCACATCTGTGAAATCATAAGGGAAAGTGACAACTCAGTGACCATACACTGGGTGAAAAAGACAGACAGTAGAGAGGTATGTAGGAGGCTGGACTGGCTTGTAGTGAGTACCTAGGGGTACTTACACTTTGCACCATGCCCAGTTATCCCTTATTAGTGTATAGGGTGTCTAGCAGCTTAGGCTGATAGATAATGGTAGCTTAGCAGAGCAGCTTAGGCTGAACTAGGAGACGAGTGAAGCTCCTACAGTACCACTAGTGTCATATGCACAATATCATAAGAAAACACAATACACAGATATACTAAAAATAAAGGTACTTTATTTTTATGACAATATGCCAAAAGTATCTCAGTGAGTACCCTCAGTATGAGGATAGCAAATATACACAAGATATATGTAAACAATACCAAAATATGCAGTAATAGTATTAGAAAACAGTGCAAACAATGTATAGTTACAATAGGATGCAATGGGGACACATAGTGATAGGGCAACACAAACCATATACTCCAAAAGTGGAATGCGAACCACGAATGGACCCCGAACCTATGTGACCTTGTAGAGGGTCGCTGGGACTATTAGAAAATAGTAAGGGTTAGAAAAATAGCCCACCCCAAGACCCTGAAAGTGAGTGCAAAGTGCACTAAAGTTCCCCAAAGGACATAGAAGTCGTGATAGGGGAATTCTGCAGGAAAGACACAAATGGGCAGATGCCCAGGAAATGCCAGCTGTGGATGCAAAGAAGCTGCTACTGGACAGTAGAAGCTGAAGGTTCTGCAGCAACAACAAGGGCTAGAGACTTCCCCATTGGAGGATGGATCCCCCATGCCGTGGAGAGTCGTGCAGAAGTGTTTTCCTGAAGAAAGACCGCCAACAAGCCTTGCTAGCTGCAAATCGTGCGGTTAGGGTTTTCGGATGCTGCTGTGGCCCAGGAGGGACCAGGATGTCGCCAATTGCGTCTGGGGACAGAGGGGGCGCCGAGCAAGACAAGGAGCCCTCTCAAAAGCAGGCAGCACCTGCAGAAGTACCAGAACAGGCACTATGAAGTGGAGTGAAACGGTGCTCACCCGAAGTTGCACAAAGGAGTCCCATGCCACCGGAGGACAACTTAGGAGGTCGTGCAATGCAGATTAGAGTGCCGTGGACTCAGGCTGGACTGTGCACAAAGGATTTCCGCCGGAAGTGCACGGAGGCCGGAGTGGCTGCAAAAGTCGCGGTTCCCAGCAATGCAGTCTGGCGTGGGGAGGCAAGGACTTACCTCCACCAAACTTGGACTGGAGAGTCACTGGACTGTGGGAGTCACTTGGACAGAGTTGCTGGATTCAAGGGACCTCGCTCATCGTTCTGAGAGGAGACCCAGGGTACTTGTGATGCAGTTCTTTGGTGCCTGCGGTTGCAGGGGGACGATTCCGTCGACCCACGGGAGATTTCTTCGGAGCTTCTAGTGCAGAGAAGAAGCAGACTACCCCCACAGCATGCACCACCAGGAAAGCAGTCGAGAAGGCGGCTGGATCAGCGTTACAGAGTTGCAGTAGTCACCTTCGCTACTTTGTTGCAGTTTTGCAGGCTTCCAGTGCGGTCAGCAGTCGATTCCTTGGCAGAAGGTGAAGAGAGAGATGCAGAGGAACACGGATGAGCTCTTGCATTCGTTATCTAAGGAATCCCAAAAGACAGAGACCCTAAATAGCCAGAAAAGAGGGTTTGGCTACCTAGGAGAGAGGATAGGCTAGCAACACCTGAAGGAGCCTATCAGAAGGAGTCTCTGACGTCACCTGCTGGCACTGGCCACTCAGAGCAGTCCAGTGTGCCAGCAGCACCTCTGTTTCCAAGATGGCAGAGGTCTGGAGCACACTGGAGGAGCTCTGGGCACCTCCCAGGGGAGGTGCAGGTCAGGGGAGTGGTCACTCCCCTTCCCTTTGTCCAGTTTCGCGCCAGAGCAGGGCTGAGGCGTCCCTGAACCAGTGTAGACTGGCTTATGCAGAAATGGGCACCATGTGTGCCCATGAAAGCATTTCCAGAGGCTGGGGGAGGCTACTCCTCCCCTGCCTTCACACCATTTTCCAAAGGGAGAGGGTGTAACACCCGCTCTCAGAGGAAGTCCTTTGTTCTGCCATCCTGGGCCAAGCCTGGCTGGACCAAAGGAGGGCAGAAACCTGTCTGAGGGGTTGGCAGCAGCAGCAGCTGCAGTGAAACCCCTGAAAAGGCAGTTTAGCAGCACCAGGGTCTGTGCTACAGACCCGTGGGATCATGGGATTGTGCCAACAATGCCAGGATGGCATAGAGGGGGCAATTCCATGTTCTTAGACATGGTACATGGCCATATTCGGAGTTACCATTGTGAAGCTACACATAGGTAGTGACCTATGTGTAGTGCACGCGTGTAATGGTGTCCCCGCAACCACAAAGTCCGGGGAATTTGCCCTGAACAATGTGGGGGCACCTTGGCTAGTGCCAGGGTGCCCACACACTAAGTAACTTTGCACCTAACCTTTACCAGGTAAAGGTTAGACATATAGGTGACTTATAAGTTACTTAAGTGCAGTGTAAAATGGCTGTGAAATAAAGTGGACGTTATTTCACTCAGGCTGCAGTGGCAGGCCTGTGTAAGAATTGTCAGAGCTCCCTATGGTTAGCAAAAGAAATGCTGCAGCCCATAGGGATCTCCTGGAACCCCAATACCCTGGGTACCTCAGTACCATATACTAGGGAATTATAAGGGTGTTCCAGTATGCCAATGTAAATTGGTGAAATTGGTCACTAGCCTGTTAGTGACAATTTGTGAAGAGATAGCATAACCACTGAGGTTCTGGTTAGCAGAGCCTCAGTAAGACAGTTAGGCATCACACAGGGAACGCATACCTATAGGTCACAAACTTATGAGCACTGGGGTCCTGACTAGCAGGGTCCCAGTGACACATAACAAACATACTGAAAACATTGGGTTTTCACTATGAGCACTGGGACCTGGCTAGCAGGATCCCAGTGAGACAGTGAAAACACCCTGACATACACTCACAAACAGGCCAAAAGTGGGGGTAACAAGGATAGAAAGAGGCTACTTTCTCACACAACCCCCCCAAACGAAGGACAATAAGGCTAACCTTGACCAGTTGAGACTTTATTGTCTAAGTGGTGATAAGTAGAGAGTAGCTCTGCAATAGACTGGTTACTCCCTTTATCATCCACTATATTGTTACTTCCCTGTGGGGATGTAAACCACCCTGTTTGAAGTTTTTTAGCTAAGCAACAATGTGAAGATGTATTTTCAGAGTTTCTATCAGTAAGTTTTAGTTTAGAGCAGTGGGAATTGTCCACTGAACCTATTTGTAGTGATGGAAATGTCAGACAGGTATGCTGTCTCAGAAAAGCCATTGCTGGGCAAAAACTTTGTCCATATGGCTGGAAGAGAGAACAGGGATGCTGTTTCTCTTGAGTTGGAGCAGGGCAGGGATGCTGTCCTATGAGCTCCACACTAGGGCAGGGATGCTGTCCTAAGTGTTGTGAGGCAGTGCAGAGTTTCTGCACTAAAGTTTCTCTGGGAGGGTTGGAGGGATGCTCCATGTTAACTAAAATGGTGCTCTTTTTCTCACCAATGTTAGTTATCCCACAGAGAGGTACTTCTACCTCAGGGAGTACAGCTTTGCCAGCTGATGCTTCCTTTGGACCAGGTGCCACCCCAGGAGAGGTTTCTCCCACCACAGGAATGGTATCCTGAATGGCAGGGTGGTTAGGGGATACTGTGATACCCTTTTTACCTGTTGATGGAGAGGGATCCTGATTTTTCAGGCCTTCTCTCCTTTGCTTTTTCATTTCAGTAGAAATGAGAGGGAACAATTCCTCTGGGATGCCCAGCATGGCTGCATGGGCATAAAACTCTACATCAGCCCAACCTGAGGCCTCTAGCTCATTACCTAAGAGACAGTCTACAGATAAGCTAGGTGATACCACCACCTGCTTAGGGCCAGTAACTCCACCCCAACTAAACTGAATTATAGCTAAGGGAAGAAACTTAGTGGAGTTAGGGACATCAATAATTTTATACTGTTGTCCAATGATGTGTTGTTCTGGAGCCACTAGGTTTTCAGTCACCAAAGTGATACTGGCACCTGTGTCCCTGTAGGCCAAGGCCTCAACACCATTTATTGAAACTGTCTGCCTGTACTTATCCATTGTAAGGGGACAAGCAGCCAGTGTGGCAAGGCCAATGCCACTAGGTGTGACAGAAACTGTCTTGGGACTGACTATCCCAGTTTCTATTATGGACCCATAAGTGAACCCAACTACACCCTTAACTTGACTGTTGCCAGCAGTCCCACCACTAGTACCACTACTGCTAGGGGCACTAGGGCTTGATGTATTAGTGGTGGTAGGCTCAGGGGGTTTACCTGGACAGGACTTATCCCCTGGCCTATGGCCTCTGTTTTTACACACAAAGCACCAAGGCGTTTTAATGTGTGCAGGTTGAGAAGAAGAGGAAGAATTTGTTTTATCCCCACCCTCTGAAGAGTGTTTAAGATTTGAAGTGGGATCTTTGGTTTTACCCTTATCCCCATGCTTATCTTGAGATTTTTCACCATCTTTCTTCTTTCCATCCTTGTCACCACCTGTATGAACTTTTCTGTTCACTCTTGTTCTGACCCATTTGTCTGCCTTCTTTCCCAATTCTTGGGGAGAGGTCAGATCTGAGTCCACTAGATACTGGTGCAACAAATCAGACACACAATTATTAAGTATATGCTCTCTCAGGATTATGTTATATAGGCTTTCATAGTCAGTCACTTTACTGCCATGTAACCACCCCTCCAAGGCCTTTACTGAATGGTCAACAAATTCAACCCAGTCTTGTGAAGACTCCTTTTTGGTCTCTCTGAACTTCATCCTGTACTGTTCAGTGGTTAAGCCATAACCATCCAGGAGTGCATTCTTAAGAACTGCAAAATGATTGGCATCACTTTCTTTTACAGTAAGGAGCCTATCCCTACCCTTTCCACTAAATGATAGCCATAGGATAGCAGCCCACTGCCTTTGAGGGACATCCTGTACAACACAGGCCCTCTCAAGTGCAGCAAACCACTTGTTAATGTCATCCCCCTCCTTATAAGGGGGAACTATCTTGTGCAGATTCCTAGAATCATGCTCTTTTGCAGGATGACTATTGGGAATACTGCTGCTGCCACCATGGGTTTCTAAACCCAACTTCTGTCTTTCTTTTTCTAGTTCAAAGGACTGTCTATCCAAATCCAGCTGTTGCTTCTTGAGCTTCAGTCTGGTTTGTTCCGCTCTCAATTTATTGAGCTCCCTTTCTAACAATCTGTCATCAGGGTGGGTGGGTTGGCCATTCCTTGAAACAGAAGTATGGTGAGAATGTACAGAAGGAGAACCATCCCTTACAGAGGGCATCCTAACAGCTTGGTTAACAGAAACATCACTTCTACTATGATGTGAAGGAATACTCTTGCTATGATGTGAGACTACACTATCAGTATGGTGTGACTCTACATCAGTACCAACTATGCTAGGCTGTTTTGTAATGGGCAGGCGAGGAAGTTTCTTTCCTGACTCTTTTTCTAGGGGTGTCCTTGGATCAGATTGTGAACCATTAGCTACTTTTTCAACAGATGGGGCACCTCTAGCCTTATCCTGTTCTATATGCATGTTAACCAATAGTTCTCTGGGGGGATTCATCCCTACACTTAAACCTCTTTCTCTGCAGAGACTCCTTGCTTCTTTCCAGCTAAGGTGATCATAAGCAAGTTTGGACAGATCAACAGTTTGGCCTGTGCCAGACATTTTAGAAAGTGTTTTAGTGACAGAAAAAGGAAAAAAAAGTTTGTCAGAACTTTTACAAAGACAGGAAAAAAACATTTTAAACTTTTTAAGAACTTTTTGAAAGTTTAGAAGTACTTTTCAGCACTTTAGAAAAGAAGTGAGAAAAGAAATGCAAAAACTTTTTGGTTAGGTGTACATACACTGAACTTGTTTTGTATATTTTTCTCTTATGAAAAGTACAATGACAAAAGTGGTAAGTAGTTGCAAAGGACTTATCCCACCACTGCACAACCAATGTAGGAGGCTGGACTGGCTTGTAGTGAGTACCTAGGGGTACTTACACTTTGCACCAGGCCCAGTTATCCCTTATTAGTGTATAGGGTGTCTATCAGCTTAGGCTGATAGATAATGGTAGCTTAGCAGAGCAGCTTAGGCTGAACTAGAAGACGAGTGAAGCTCCTACAGTACCACTAGTGTCATATGCACAATATCATAAGAAAACACAATACACAGATATACTAAAAATAAAGGTACTTTATTTTTATGACAATATGCCAAAAGTATCTCAGTGAGTACCCTCAGTATGAGCATAGCAAATATACACAAGATATATGTACACAATACCAAAATATGCAGTAATAGTATTAGAAAACAGTGCAAACAATGTATAGTTACAATAGGATGCAATGGGGACACATAGGGATAGGGGCAACACAAACCATATACTCCAAAAGTGGAATGCGAACCACGAATGGACCCCAAACCTATGTGACCTTGTAGAGGGTCGCTGGGACTATTAGAAAATAGTAAGGGTTAGAAAAATAGCCCACCCCAGGACCCTGAAAAGTGAGTGCAAAGTGCACTAAAGTTCCCCAAAGGACATAGAAGTCGTGATAGGGGAATTCTGCAGGAAAGACACAAACCAGCAATGCAACAACAATGGATTTCCTGTCAAGGGTACCTGTGGAACAAGGGGACCAAGTCCAAAAGTCACAAACAAGTCGGAGATGGGCAGATGCCCAGGAAATGCCAGCTGTGGATGCAAAGAAGCTGCTACTGGACAGTAGAAGCTGAAGGATCTGCAGGAACGACAAGGGATAGAGACTTCCCCTTTGGAGGATAGATCCCACACGCCGTGGAAAGTTGTGCAGAAGTGTTTTCCTGAAGAAAGACCGCCAACAAGCCTTGCAAGCTGCAAATCGTGCGGTTAGCGTTTTTGGATGCTGCTGTGGCCCAGGAGGGACCAGGATGTCGCCAATTGCGTCTGGGGACAGAGGGGGCATCGAGCAAGACAAAGAGCCCTCTCAGAAGCAGGCAGCACCCACAGAAGTGCCGGACCAGGCACTACAAAGTGGAGTGAAATGGTGCTCACCCGAAGTTGCACAAAGGAGTCCCACTCCACCGGAGGACAACTTAGGAAGTCGTGCAATGCAGGTTAGAGTGCCATGGACCCAGGCTGGACTGTGCACAAAGGATTTTTGCCGGAAGTGCACGGAGGCCGGAGTGGCTGCAAAAGTCGCGGTTCCCAGCAATGCAGTCTGGTGTGGGGAGGCAAGGACTTACCTCCAACAAACTTGGACTGAAGAGTCACTGGACTGTGGGAGTCACTTGGACAGAGTTGCTGGATTCAAGGGACCTCGCTCGTCGTGCTGAGAGGAGACCCAGGGTACCGGTGATGCAGTTCTTTGGTGCCTGCGGTTGCAGGGGGACGATTCCATCGACCCACAGGAGATTTCTTCGGAGCTTCTAGTGCAGAGAGGAGGCAGACTACCCCCACAGCATGCCCCACCAGGAAAGCAGTCGAGAAGGCGGCTGGATCAGCATTACAGAGTTGCAGTAGTCGCCTTCGCTACTTTGTTGCAGTTTTGCAGGCTTCCAGCGCGGTCAGCAGTCGATTCCTTGGCAGAAGGTGAAGAGAGAGATGCAGAGGAACTCGGATGAGCTCTTGCATTCGTTATCTAAGGAATCCCAAAAGACAGAGACCCTAAATAGCAATTCCATGATCTTAGACATGTTACATGGCCATATTTGGAGTTACCATTGTGAAGCTACACATAGGTAGTGACCTATGTGTAGTGCACGCGTGTAATGGTGTCCCCGCACTCACAAAGTCCGGGGAATTTGCCCTGAACAATGTGGGGGCACCTTGGCTAGTGCCAGGGTGCCCACACACTAAGTAAGTTTGCACCTAACCTTTACCAGGTAAAGGTTAGACATATAGGTGACTTATAAGTTACTTAAGTGCAGTGTAAAATGGCTGTGAAATAACGTGGACGTTATTTCACTCAGGCTGCAGTGGCAGGCCTGTGTAAGAATTTTCAGAGATCCCTATGGGTGGCAAAAGAAATGCTGCAGCCCATAGGGATCTCCTGGAACCCCAATACCCTGGGTACCTCAGTACCATATACTAGGGAATTATAAGGGTGTTCAAGTATGCCAATGTAAATTGGTAAAATTGGCCACTAGCCTGTTAGTGACAATTTGTAAAGAGAGAGCATAACCACTGAGGTTCTGGTTAGCAGAGCCTCAGTGAGACAGTTAGGCATCACACAGGGAACACATACCTATAGGTCACAAACTTATGAGCACTGGGGTCCTGACTAGCAGGGACCCAGTGACACATAACAAACATACTGAAAACATTGGGTTTTCACTATGAGCACTGGGCCCTGGCTAGCAGGATCCCAGTGAGACAGTGAAAACACCCTGACATACACTCACAAACAGGCCAAAAGTGGGGGTAACAAGGCTAGAAAGAGGCTACTTTCTCACAAGGTACTAGTGTATAAGTACATGTAGTAGGCAGGTTTGTATTCTTACCTGTGTCTCACTGGAAATATTGCTGGATTGTTGTCCATGTCTTCTTCCTCTGCTTCCTTGTCTTCAGTGTCCACAGGCTCCACAGCTGAAACAACACCGCCATCTGGACCATCTTCCTGCAGAAAGGGCACCTGTCATCGCAAAGCCAAGTTGTGAAGCATACAGCAGGCCACGATGATCTGGCACATCTTCTTTGGTGAGTAGAATAGGGATCCACCTGTCATATGGAGGCACCTGAACCTCACCTTCAGGAGGCCGAAGGTGCATTCGATCACCCTCCTGGTTCGCCCATGTGCCTCATTGTAGCGTTCCTCTGCCCTTGTCCTGGGATTCCTCATTGGGGTCAGTAGCCATGGCAGGTTGGGGTAACCAGAGTCACCTGCAAATGGCGAGGGACAACTGTTAAACACACACTAACCTAGAGGGATATCCCCAGACCCAGACAACCATTCCCACAGCTTCCAGGTGCTCACCTAATAGCCACACACGGTGCCTCTGGAGTTGACCCATCACATAAGGGATGCTGCTATTCCACAGGATGTAAGCATCATGCACTGAGCCAGGGAACATGGCATTCACATGGGAGATGTACTGGTCTGCCAAACATACCATCTGTATATTCATCGAATGATAACTCTTCCGGTGTCTGTACACCTGTTCACTCCTGTGGGGGGGGGGGGGGGACCAAAGCCACATGTGTCCCATCAATGGCATGATGTTGGGGATATGTTCCAGGGCATAGAAATCACCTTTCACTGTAGGCAAATCCTCAACCTGAGGGAAAACGATGTAGCTCCGCATGTGTTTCAGCAGGGCAGACAACACTCTGGACAACACGTTGGAAAACATAGGCTGGGACATACCTGATGCTATGGCCACTGTTGTTTGAAATGACCCACTTGCAAGGAAATGTAGCACTGACAGCACCTGCACTTGAGGGGGGATTCCTGAGGGATGGCGGATAGCTGACATCAGGTCTGGCTCCAGCTGGGTTCACAGTTCCTGGATTGTGGCACGGTCAAGCCTGTATGTGATTATCACGTGTCTTTCCTCCATTGTCGACAGGTCCACCAACGGTCGGTACCCCAGAGGATGCCGCCATCTCCTCACATGTCCCACCGGACGTTGCCTATGAAGGACAACAGCGAGCACAGAGTCAAATAACTCAGAGGTACGTACCAACAGCTTACACAGAATACCATTCATACACAAAAAGTGGCCTGTATGTGTGTTGAGTGTAGGCCACGGTATGTGTGACGCACTTAAAAAAGAAGCCATGTTGGCCCCTGAAATGGCGGCTGCCTAACCTCTAAAGTGGGACAATGGGATGTGAGGTAATTGCACTGGCGTTGTACACCGTTGCAGTAGGCGGTCGAAGACCGAGGCACAATGCTGCATTGGTTAACATTAGACCCTATGGGTCTCAGGAGCCAATGACGATGTACGCCGGCGGTGACGGTACGCACCACCGCAGACGTGATGCCATTTTCTATCTGTTCAATCACTCAATACCTGATGTTCGACAGGAGAGGACCTACACTGCAAGTGCTGCTGTGACCTCGGTCTGGAAGAGACAATGGCTCGAGTGTCTGGGGAAAGGGCCCCTGCCTTCACATCGGAGGAGTTGGAGAAACTTGTGGATGGGGTCCTCCCCCAGTACACACTACTCTACGGTCCTCCAGACAAACAGTTGAGTACACTGGGAGCATGCTGAATGGGCTATGCCTGTGTGGAGAGGGGTGGATGTAATAAGGAAGGGGAGTGTGGCGTGCATGAAACAACGGTGAGTTCATGTGCCACATGCCAAGGGTAGTGATGGGGGCCAATGACTGTGACGGTGCCGGTGCAGTTGGTAATAAGCTTCTCTTCCCCCTGTACAAATCATGTAGGTCAGCGCCCACCAGAAAAAAGGTATTTGGCGTGCCATCGCCAAGGACGTCTGGACCCTGGGGGTCTACCACAGACGGAGCACCCACTGCCGGAAAAGATGGGAGGACATTCGCCTCTGGAGCAAGAAGACGGCAGAGGCTTAGCTGGGGATGGCCTCCCAACGTGGGAGGGGTGCCTGTCGCACCATGACCCCCCTGATGTTCAGGATCCTGGAGGTGGCATACCCGGAGTTGGATGGGTGCTTGAGGGCATCACAGCAGCCACAAGGAGGTGAGTACACTCGCATTCTGCTGACTTTGTGTGCAGTGTAGGGGTCTGGGTGGGGGAGGTGGGCTGTGGGTTTCCCTAGGCCAGGGTGAGTTCCGTAGGCAAGCTCCCTCCTTAAGGCAGGCCATGTGGCACCCCAGCCCACCTCTGTAGAGGGCCAAGTACACCTAGTCATGCCCCTGTGTCATCTATGTGTGCAGATGTCATCCATAGCCTTGTAGGCCATTTCCCAGGAATTGAACAGTGGAGCACAAGAGCGCGGCATAGTGGAGGGGGCTTCTGTGTCTGTTGTGTCCGCCAACGGTAGTGGTAATGCATGCACTCAACATGTCTTTCTTCTGTCGTCCCCCGCTTTTTGTGGTCTCCCTCTTCTTGTTTGCAATTGCATCACCAGGCGGAGGAGCAGTGGCACTGGAGCACGAGGGAGCTGCATCCCACATGGCCATGGAGGGCCACACTACGGACTCGGAGTTCACCATTGGGACGGAGGGCGAGGGGAGCTCCATGGCGGGGACAGGAGCTGAGACCAGTGACACGAACTCGTCCTCTGATGGGAGCTCCCTTGTGGTGGCGGCAACATCTGTGCCCCCCCATCTACATGTACAGCCGCCAACCCCCCTTCCAGCCCTGCCCTCCCAGCAGCCCCTCAGCCTTCGCCCCCTGTGCCCACTCACCCGGTAGGGTGAGCATCACCTTCGCCCCAGGCACCTCAGGCCCTGCTCCAGTCACCCCTGCTACCCTCAGTGGGGAGGCCATTGACCTCCTCAGGTCCCTCACTATTGGGCAGTCTACCATTTTGAATGCCATCCAGGGTGTAGAAAGGCAGTTGCAACAAACAAATGCATTCCTGGAGGGCATTCATTCTGGTCAGGCGGCCCTTCAGCAAGCGTTTCAGACTCTGGCCTCAGCACTGATGGCAGCTATTGTCCCTGTGTCTAGCATCACCCCTCCAACTTCCTCCACCCCGACCCAATCCCCTCTACCTCAGCCTATCCCAAGCACACCTACAGACCAGCATGCACACACCTCAACACACAAGGGAAGCTCAGGCAAACATAAACACCACACATCCCACAGGCACTCACGCAAGCATCACACACGTGCAGACACACCAACATCCACTGCCTCCACTGTGTCCCCCTACTCGTTGTCTCCCTCCTCCCTCCCTGTCTTGTCTACACCCACACCTGCATGCACTACCACTACAGCCACTACGTCCCTCTCCAGCACACCCACCACCACACCCCGCTCACGTGCAGTCACCACCCCCACTACCATTCACACGTCCCCTGGGTCCTCTCCCAGTGTGTCTGTGACGCCCCCTCTGAAGATACACAAACGCAGGCACACACCCACCCAACAGCGATCCACCTCACAGCCTCCAGCGCATGCACCTTCACCCAAAGTCACCAAACACCTCCTACAACCACAACCTCTTCCTCCACTCCCAAAGCCCCTCCAGCTACCCGTCCCAGTGAGTCCCAAAAACTTTTCCTTTCCAACCTTTACCTCTTTCCCACACCTCCCCCACCCCGTCCGTCTCATAGGTCCCGAACTAGCACCTCAGCCACAACATCTCCGGGACCAGTGGTGCCTGTAGTCACCGGAATCTGGAGTGCACCGGCCACCAGGGCAGCCAGTGTGGCACTGAGCCACAGCACAGACAGTCCCCCGCCTGTGAAGCATCAGAAGTTGGCCAGTGCCCGGCGGGAGAGGGGGAAGACTCCAGCCACCAAAGCCGCTCCCAGGGGTCTTGGTGGGAGTGTGGAGTCAGCTGTAACACCTTCCAAGGTGGAGAAGGGCCACAGAAACCCGGCAAGTCTGGGAAGAGCAGTTGGGTGGAGAAGACTGCCATCATCCCCACTGCCCAGGAGGCCACTGCCATCATCCCCGCTGCCCTGGAGACCACCGCCATCATCCCAGCTGCCCAGGAGGCCACCGCCAGCACAAGCTCAGCTGCCCAGGAGGCCACCGCCAGCACCAGCCCAGCTGCCCAGGAGGCCACCGCCTGCACAAGCCCAGCTGCCCAGGAGGTCACCACCAGCACCAGCCCAGCTGCCAAGGAGGCCACCGCCAGCACAAGCCCAGCTGCCCAGGAGGCCACCGCCAGCACCAGCCCAGCTTCCCAAGGGGCCACCGCCAGCACAAGCCCCGCTGGGCCATGAAGGACCGCCCGCAAAAGCCACACTGGGCCATGAAAGGACCACCAGCAAAAGCCCCGCTGGGCCATGAAGGGCCACCAGCAAAAGCCCAGCTGGGCCATGAAGGACCGCCAGCAGCTGAGTCCCTGCAATGGAGACCACCACCTCAAGCACCACTGAACAGGGCACCGCTGCTTCAAGCACCGCTGAACAGGGCACCACCGTCTCAAGCACCGCTGAACAGGGCACCGCCGCCTCAAGCACCGCTGAACAGGGCACCGTCGCCTCAAGCACCGCTGAACAGGGCACCGCCATCTCAAGCACCGCTGAACAGGGCACCGCCATCTCTAGCACCGTTGAACAGGGCACCGCCGCCTCAAGCACCGCTGAACAGGGCACCGCATTCTCAAGCACCGTTGAACAGGGCACTGCCGCCTCAAGCACCGCTGAACAGGGCACCGCCGCCGCCTCAAGCACCGCTGAACAGGGCACCGCCGTCTCAAGCACCGCTGAACAGGGCACCGCCGCCTCAATCACCGCTGGCCCATGAGCGCCAAGGGCACTGACGCTACTGAATCCGTCACGGGCAGAATGAAGCACTTTGGCCACAAGGCCCCCTCCAGAACCAGTGGATAGATCCATCCACTACCTCTGTCCTTACCAGGATGAAACATTTTGAGCACGAGGCCCCCTCCAGAACCAGTGGAGAGATCCATCTACTACCTCTGTCCTTAGCAGGATGAAGCACTCTGGGTACAAGGCCCCCTCCAGAACCAGTGGAGACTGTTATCCACGTGAGAGACTGTGGCTTTGCACTCCCTAGGATGGAACAGTGGGCAGACCACCCACTGTAGAAACTTGTGAGACTGTGGCTTTGCACTCCCCAGGATGGAACAGTGGGCAGACCACCCACTGTAGAGACTTGAGAGACTGTGGCTTTGCCCTCACCAGGATAAAGCAGTGGGCAGACCACCCACTGTAGAGACTTGAGAGACTGTGGCTGTGCACTCCCCAGGATTGAACAGTGGACAAGCCACCCACTGCAGAGACTTGAGAGACTGTGGCTTTGCACTCCCCAGGATTGAACAGTGGGCAACCCACCCACTGTAGAGACTTGAGAGACTGTGGCTCTGCCCTCCCCAGGATAAAGCAGTGGGCAGACCACCCACTGTAGAGACTTGAGAGACTGTGGCTGTGCACTCCCCAGGATTGAACAGTGGACAAGCCACCCACTGCAGAGACTTGAGAGACTGTGGCTTTGCACTCCCCAGGATTGAACAGTGGGCAACCCACCCACTGTAGAGACTTGAGAGACTGTGGCTTTGCACTCCCTAGGATTGAACAGTGGGCAGACCACACACTGTAGAGACTTGAGAGACTGTGGCTTTACACTCCCCAGGATAACGCAGTGGGCATTCCACCCACTGTAGAGACTTGAGAGACTGTGGCTTTGCACTCCCCAGGATTGAACAGTGGGCATGTGGCTCCCTCGTGGATTTGGCGT